>NW_006204918.1:70339-83778 GCF_000334495.1 Tupaia belangeri chinensis
TATATATATTTTAAGACAGATTTTTGTTTTTGTTACAGGGCACATGCACTCACCAGAGAGACAGAAAGTGAGAAATCATTCCCCCTGGGAAGATGGCCATGCCACAATCTCTTCTCCTCCATTCCCCTCTTGGGATTTGGGGCACACATGCACAGGCACCTAGTGTGAGTTTAAGTCTCTGAGACCAATACTCGAACCATGGTCGACTATGTAGTCAGTCCAGTGATGTAACTGTTATGCCATCTGCTGGTCCCTGAGAAGGTCTTTCTTTTTTTTTTTTTTAATCTTTAAGACTCAGAACGTAACTGGGAATACCTCAATATCTTCACTCTGAAGAAATACTAGATCAGAAGTATTCTGCAGGATTCTCTCCTGAATTCTCATTCAACACCTTCAGTTGTCTACTTTATGTATCCATGAGTCATTTTCTGAAGTTTGAGAATCCTGATTTAAAAAAAATAAAAAATGTGTAAAGTGGTGCCCTGTTACTGATACTGAACTACTTAATATTGAATTGTTGTTTACTGATTATTGTTTAAAAGTTGCTTAACAACTCTTAAGAACTAAATTGAGACTATGAGGCTATATTATTATAGCCAACTAATAATAACAACAAAATAATAGTAACTAAAATTAATTGTGTCCTGCCTATGAACAAGACCTTGTGCTAAGCACTTTACATAACAATAATGATAATAATAAAAATAGTAAGTATACTTCTATTACTAAGAGCAACAGTACTAAAACGCCATGTCCTAATTACTCTTCTGGGTACTACACATTCTACTCCACAAAAGTGGAGTAGAAGTTACTGCAGAACCATGGAGGGGAGGGTCTTCCAAAAGCTCATAGAAAATGTGTATTATGACAAACTGCTTGGATTTCTGATTTTTTTTTTCACAAAAGTAAACTTGTACCTTAATTCTGTTTTTCCTTGAACTTTTGGAAGTTTCTTCTTGAAGTAGTTTCTGTTATTCTCTGTTTATAGATAAGGAGATGGAGGTTTATAGAGGTCAACTGCTTTTCTCAAGGTCACCCAATCAGTAAGTAGCCAAGCTATATTTGAACTCAGGCCATTTGATTGTTTTAATCAAGTGGACTTTCGGCATTTGCTATACACATGCTGTGATCATTTAAATAAAATAACCATGTTTCTTTAAAATGATCTGTCATACCCTTTTTTTCTTTCTTTCTCCTTCTCTCTTTCTCCTTCTCTCTTTCTCCTTCTTTCTTTCTTCCTTTCTTCTTTCTCTCACTCTGCTATAGGCCATGTGTGCCTATAGCAGAAAGACAGGAGAGAAAAAGAGAGGGAAAGTGAGAATTCCTGCCCCCTTCTCCCAGGGGGATGGACGCGCCACAATGACTTCTCCATTTCCTCTCAGGGTTTTGGGCGTGCACATGCATGCACCTGCTGTATTTCCAAGCCTCCAGATCTGAGCCTCAAACTGCATGACGGGCCCTGTGGGATCCAGCTGCCTTCACCACCAGGCTACCTGGCTGGCCCCGTCACATCTTCAGATTAATGGGATTTAAGATCAGACGTCCTTATGTTCTTAGAGTGGCTAGACTCTATTCTCCACAGTATTCGACATAGATGTGTAAGATTAAAGAGGCAAATTGCCTAAATAAGATTGACCTGGACGGCTCTCCTAAATTGAGCACATTATTTATTTATTTAAATTTATATTTTTGGAGAGTTTTTCTTTTCTTTTCTTTTTTTTTTTTTTTTTGCTATAGGGTATGTGCGCTCGCCAGAAAGACAGAGAAAGACAGAGCAACAGAGAGACAGAAAGAGAGAACCCTCCCCGGGAGGTGCCCGGTGGGGGATGGCCACACACAGTCCCTTCTCCTCCATTCTCCTCTTGAGATCTTGGGCATGCATGCACATGTGCCCACCATGAGTTTAAGCCACCGGGTCCACTACTTGAACCATGACCGACTATGTGGGAGTCCAATGAAGTACCATTATGCCATTTGCTGGTCCCCAAATACACTGTTTTTTTTTTTCCCCATTTTTTTTTAATTTACATTCATTCACTGTACATCATTATAGCATATAAAGTGAGATTTTTCCATTCAGAATACACTGTATTTGGCTCAATCAAGCACATCAACATATGTGTTATTGTCAAATAATTTTCCATTTCTTGTTTCCTGTATATTTTGCCTTTTTTCCCATCCTCACCTATCTCACCCTCTGCCATCTCCCACCCGCCTCCCACACTGTGTCTGGTATCTATTGTTGCTTTCTATGCCTCCCCATTTTATTGTTTCACTAAATATCTTAATAAATCTAAATATTTTCAGTAGCAAGCCCAGCTGATATATACATATCCATGAACACACGTCTGACTTTAGGCATAAACCTCAGTGAATAGAATGAACATACTATAAAGTAGCACCTAGCTAGGGCTATATAGCTTACTGCAGTCATCAAATAGGTATTTTTAATGCTTTTTATTTTTCTTCTGAAAATTTTATTTTTATTAATTTACATTCATTCCATGAGCATCATCACAACATACTAAATGTGGTTTCCCATCTAGAATAAACTGCATAGTGGCTTAATCGTGCAAACAAGGGGTAAAAAACATATATATATGAAAGTAGAAATGTAATATTATGGATGAATACACTGTTTTTTTGATGGTCTTTTTCATTCAAACAAGTTCACATAAAACAATGGGGTAGATAGAGCTTTTTGACTTTCGAGAAATGTATTTGAAGTTATAGGGAAGTTTTGAAATGACAGTAAACTTTCTAGAGCAGACAACAAAACCAGAGGAAAATTTTCTGCAGAACCGAATGATAAAATCTAGGACAATGAACTTGATCTTGAGGTGAGATTGCAATTTTCCTCCGTTTACTCGTGAAAGAGCACAGGCACATGAGAGAGAGCAGCAGCTTCACAGGGGCTGGTCCAGCTGCGATCCCTTCCCTTGTCCTCCTGCCAGGAGTATCGCGGACACTCGGTGTGTCTGCTACGTCCCAGGCTGAGGCTGACTCTTGGGGTGTGAGCTACGTCGCCACGTGGACTCTTGCTTGTCCTGGGCAGTGACCGCTGCACAGTGGAGCCAGTCCCTGGGACCACGACTTTAAATTTCTGTTGTTTAATTGTTCGGTTCAGTGGGTTTTATACTGTATGGATTTATTCATTTGGAGTGTTTCTGGAGTTTAGAAATGTATGTATCCTGTGTTTGTCATTCTTTAATTATCACTGTGAGATTGCAGGAGATTTCTGTGTAATTTCACTTTTTCCCTGCCTTGGCTTTCTTATCTACAAAAACAGGATAATAATATTGCTTCATAGAATTTTTCTTTCTTCTTTCTTTCCTTCTTTTCTTTTCTTTTCTTTTCTTTTCTTTTCTTTTCTTTTCTTTTTTATATTTTAGAGAGATTTTTGCTATAATATATAAGGCACATGTGCTCACTGGAAAGACAGACAAAAAGCGAGAAATCACCCCCCCGGGAAGTTGGTCACATTGCAATCCCTCCTCCTCCATTCTCTTCTCAGAATTTTGAGCATGCACGCACATACTCCCGGTGTGAATTTAAATCCACCGAGTCCAGACTTGAACCCTGGTCGACTACATGGGAGTCCAATAACATAACCATTATGTCATCTGCTAGTCCCTGCTTCATAGAACTTTTCTAAGGATTAAATGAAGTCCTGAAAGAAGGGCCTAGCCTAGTGCCTGGAATATTATAGGCGCGTGTAACCATGTGTGGATAGACATGCACACACACTTATCCAAGGAATCATGTTACTATAAGCGGTCACATTTTCAGCGTTTTACTGGAAAATTGCTAGCTGCAGATATGATTTCTGCTCAATCATCAGCTGCTTTTTATTAGTGATTTTTTATGTAGTTTGCCAGCCTTCCTTTTGTAATCCAAAAAAGATTTCAAAGTTTTCTGGAAATTAAAGCTTTCAAGGGGAAAAAGGAGTTCCGAGGCGAATATGACAGAAAAGTTAATAGCAGACATTACCGTAATACCAATTTCTGGCCCATTTCCTACTTCCCAGATTTGCTTCTTAGAATCATTTCTCTGTGATGTAGAAGATCAATATTTTTATTCCTGAGGGAAGAGGATGGCCGTTGGCCTGTGAATGGCAGTACTGACCTGGCAGGGCACAGAGTGGGCGGAGAGCCCACGGGAGCCGTCCAGGTGAGGAGGTGACGAGATGGACTGACAGCGAGCTCTGTCTCTGTCCTCACTGGCAGGGTTGAGGGGAAATGACTTTTACGTGAAGTGAGGGCATCCCTGAGAACATCTGCTGGGAACGTGGAGCTTTCGTTCCTTGGGCAGATCTTGCCAGAGGAGGGTCCAGGAGCACTGACTCGTAGGTGGGGCACAGTGCCCGGACGTTAGGTCAGGGCCTCTGGATGTGAAGGTGGGATTTTCTAGTACATGCGTGTGTATATTCCTGACATTGTGGCCGACTCGTATGGAAAACAAATGGATTCTGCAGAATTTGCCTCTGAACTGACCTTTTTCAGTTGAGGAATCAATCTAGATTAAAAATACATATTTATTTTGTCTCAATAAACAGTATACTCTGAGAAATACTGGGTGACTTATAGGTCACTACCATTCCATAAGTGATCGCTCTTTAAATGCACTATTAATTTATTTTTTGGTATTGAAAACTTACCCAGGGCCAGCCAGTGACATGGTGACTAAGGTGGCTGGGCCCATATGGCCAGTTGTGTAGTTTGAGTTCAGGACTTAGCAACTTGAGAAGCATGCTGGGCATGTGTGTGTGGCGGAAATTCTAAAAGGAGGGTCAGATGGAGGAGAAGGGATTGTGGCATGACCATTCCCCATGGGGGGGGGGTGCTTTTTACTTTCTTTTTTTTTTTTTTTTTTTTGTGGTTTTGGAAGAGCTTTTGCTATAGGCGAGTGTGCTCTATAGGGCGCATGAATTTGCCAAAAAGACAGAGAGATAGAAAGTGAGAATTCACCCCCACCCCGGGAGGTGGGGGGATGGCCATGCTGCAGTCCCTTCTCCTTCATTCTCCTCTCGGGACTCTGGGTGCAGACGCACACGTGCCCGGCGTGAGTTTAAGCCACCGGGTCCAGGACTCGAACCACAGTTGACTAGATAGGAGTCCAGCAACATAGCCATTACGCTAACTGTTCATCCCCCCATAGGGGATGCTTTTTCACTTCCTCTCTCTCACTCTTTCTCTCTGGTGAGTGCGCATGCCTTTTGGCAAATTTAAAAAAATAGATACATACATGTATGTTCAGTACCTCTTTTGACAAGATGGAACTTGGGAATACTCACATTTAACATGCTGTATCCTAGAGATGTTCAAGTGTTCTATTAAGAATTCTTCATTAACTGTAATTACATCAATGATGCCTCTCATCAGACAGTGAAAGAGTATTTCAAGGGGCATATACTTAAAAGCACATCCCTTGCAGGAAGTGTTCAGGAAACAGCTAAAATGTTTAATAGAGAAAATTTTTGAATATGTGATTTTTAAGTTAGGAAGCGTCTGTAATATTTCAAAAGTAATTACACTGGATATAGAGCTCTCTCTACTAGTTGCCATCAGAAGATTTTAACTTTATTACTGAGGCCTTGTCTTGAATGACTTGGAGAAGGCCAAGACTTTTGAAATGTTAATATCAAGAACAGGAGGAGTAGGATAGTCTTGGTACAAATTCACATCAAGTGTGCCTTTAGATCTGAGTTTGGATTTTATGACATTGTGCCCCATTTTATCTGGAAAAAGGGATATTATGGAACCACAAGCTTTTTTTTTTTTAAATGAAGATTTAAAATGTGTTAAGCTGAAAAAATAAGGAATGTCATGAAATGCTTTGGTTCTGGGGCAGGGGAGGTTGTTTGCATGGCATTTGTGACTGTCCATTTGGCTGGGAAAGTTGCGTCTCCATGCGTGAATTCAAGAAGAGGCGCAATTAGACTTGGCTTCTGAGGTTAACAGAAGGCTAAAGTATCGTTACAAGGGACACCGTTTAAAGGGATGGGATGGATTTGTGGCCATTTATGCGATGTATCTGAGTGGGTAAAGGTCGAGATTACGATTTTCTCTGCAGACTACTCAGTTTGATCCTGGCCCATTTATTGAAAGGCCACTCTCTCCTCAACTGCGAGGTCAACCCTGTAGAAAACGACTGTCTGGGAGTGCTGCCGAATCCTTTATTGTGTTCCATTGGGTTATTTGTCTGTCCTTGAGGCAATAACTGTCTCATGTATTTATATGTTTTCAAACTTTTATTTATTATGTATTTATGTTTTCCATGAGCAAGAGAGACAGGTAAAGAGAGAGAAAAAGAGATAACCCCAAGAGGGTCTTGATATCATGATGGCCCCAGCCTTCTGTCATCCCTGGGTCATTGGCTCATGTGTGCCTGATGGACTCTGGAAGGCCTCTGAACTGGAACCAGGAACATTCCAATGAGGAACTGCCTCACAGAGCGTTGTGTTTTACTGTTGCACCACTGTCTGGCCCCTGTTTTTTTTTTTTTTTCGGGGGGGGGTATTTATTTATTTATTTATTTTAATTTTGCAACTGGGCCCATGCACTGGCCAGAAAAAGACAGAGGGAGAAAGAGAGAGAGAGTGAGAAAGCAACCCCATGGGGGACAGCCACACCACAATCCATTCTCCTCTTTTGAGATTTTGGGTGTGCACACACGCAAACCTGGAGTCTTTTTTAAGTCTCGAATCGCGTCGTTGGCCCTGTGGGATTCTGCTGCCTTAATCACCACGCCACTGGCTGGCCCTGGTCCCTGTTTTAGTAATTACGTCTTAGTGCTGTGTTCTGAGGACTGACCGTGTAAGTCCAGCTTTGCTCCTTTTCTAAGAAGGCCTAGGCTATTCTTGGCCCTTTGTGCTTCCACATAAATTTTAGTGTCAACCTGCCAACTTCTACCTACAGAAGAAACCTACTGGGATTTTGTTTGGGTTTTCTATTGAATATGCAGACCCATTTGGGAAAAATTAGTCTTTTTGAAAAAAAGACTAATTCTGTATCTATGAGTAAGTTACCTATCTCTGTTTATTCAAGTCTGCTTTTATTTCTATATATTTTTTTCAATTTTACTCAATAAGGCTTTTGAAAAATAATATATTTTTTAATTCTAGTTGTTAGGAAGTAAATACTGTTTGGAAGGCTGTTATTCATTCTGCACAATAAATTCAGGAGTCACAGACCTCGCAGTGACATTTCAGACTTCAGACGGCGTATTAATGGTAGTCCCGTATGGTCACAGCAGCTGAAAACATTTCTACTACCTGGCGATGTCACGGCCATGACCGCATCACAGCACGGTGCCTTCCTGGAGAAAACAAACCTACAGCGCGGCCACTTGTGTAAAAGCAGAGCTTAAGCAATTACCTGCAGTACACAGCGCTTGATAAACAGCGATGTTACTGCCCTGTCTGCTGACTGTGTTACACTTTACCATTCTAGACTGTCCTCTGAGTTGTTAGAGTTTAGTGCAAGGCAGTGCACGCTGTTACGCTAGCTGCTGCCGCATACCTCTTGTGTTTAACGAACAAGTCATTGCATCATTTTCTCTTCTATTAGAACATTTGGCTTACCTTTGCTGAAGAAAAAAAAAAAATTAAAGTATTGATGAATAGAAGCTGAGTCAAGGTTAGGAACTTAAGAGTGAAGCTGTAAGAGTGAAGTTGTTTTAATAAAGATCTGGCAGTAAGCATTGAAGACTCAACAGAAAATTAAACATCAAATTGTGTCTAGCCTCGGGAACCAGCAGTTAGCGTAATGGCTATGTCGCTGGACTCCCACGTAGTCAATTGCGGTTCGCGTCCCGGACCCGGTGGCTTAGAACTCACGCCGGGCACGTGTGCGTGCATGCCCAAGATCCCGAGAGGAGAATGGAGGAGAAGGGATTGCGGGGTGATTTCTCGCTTTCTCTCTCTATGTCTCTCTCTGTCTGGCGAGCGCATGCGCCCTATAGCGAAAAACCTCTCCCCCCCCCAAAAAAAAATTGTGTCTAGCCTCTGGAGTACCAGCTACGCTCAGTCCAGCTTTACATTCAATCTTTACATAATCTTTCATTTATACCGTACCATCTTCAATTCTCTTTTCAATTATGTATTTGGTTTTTTAATTTAACTTTATATATTTACTTATTTATTTTACTTTGACCAGAGATGGACAGAGCAAGAGTGAGAACGAGAGAGAGAGAGAGAATGCAAGCCACTAGGTCCAGGACTCGAACCATAGTCAACCATGTGGGAGTCCAGCACCCTTAACCACCATGCCACCTGCCTGCCCCCATTTATACCATCTTTAGATGGACTACTCCTTAAGTCTATCTCTAATACAGACATCTTTCCTCAACTCCACTCTTGTTTAAATTGTTATACATTTAATCACTGTATGTTATTATAGCTTCCGGAATGAATTCTCCCAGCATGAATACACTGTATATTAGTTCAGTTAAAGATATTCTCATACATGTTTTCACCAACAGATCATTTTCCATTTCTGTGTCCCTTAAATGATTTGCTGCTTCTTTTTATCCAGGATTCCCTTCCTCTCTACTCTTCCATTGTCTTCACTCCTAGCTAATCAGCATTCTTTGGATACTAGTGTGAGTGTATTTTAAAGAAAGAATTATTTTTAATTTAATTTAGTTTTATTTTTAATTTAGTTTATTTTTTTTATTTGACCAGAGAGAGACAGAGACAGAGAGAGAAAGAGAGAGAGAGAGAGAGAAAAGGAAAGTGAGAAAGCAAGTCCTTAGGTCCAGGACTCGAAACACTGTCAGTCATGTGGAAGTCCAGGGACTTAGCTACTATGCCACCTGCTGGCCCTTGTGTGTGTGTGTGTGTGTGTGTGTGTGTGTGTGTTTAAGTTTATTTTTTGTTGCTGAAATACAAAAACACAGTTGACATTTTCATATTGAATTTGTATCTGACATAGCTTGGTAAATTCACTAGTTATTTCTTCTAACTATTGCTTTTATGGGTAAGTAAGAATTTAATGAACTGCTAATCTATGAGCACTGTGAGCCAATAGGCAATGCCATAGGTCTCCACAGGTGAGAATATTCTGATACTGCTTAGGTTCTGCTGCTCATGAAAGGCAGCCTCATCCACGCTGTCTCTGGGAGTAAGCACTGCCACCTTCCTAGGACCTCATTAACCCCGATTCTTGTAAGGATCACAGTGCAATGACAGGAGTTCTTAATTTCTGACTGGCAAAGAAGAGAGAGGACAGAGCTCTTCAGGGAGCTTGGGTTCCCCTCACAAATTTGTTTCTTACAGTTATAAAAAGTATGTCATCTGGGGTAAGCAGGTCTTTAAGGACAAACACATTCTGATACTCAAATCTCTCTACGCCTCTAGATCCTTCCCTCTGCAGTGCACCAAGGCAGTGGAAGCATTCTGACTGATAATATGCATGTAGCCTATTCTTGATTCCACGTTGTGCTATTCCAGCACACTGACAGAACCCTTACCAACCCCTTCAGCTCAAACATGCACTCTAGGGGCCAGATGGTGACCCAGAGGTAAGATGCAACACTCTGCAAGGCAATCCCATATGGGACGGGTCAAGTTCAAGCCTGGAGACCTCCCTGGATGTTCCAGGCTCATGCTTGTGCAGGATGTGGGGCTGGGTGAAGACGTGGGTGGCTTATGGTGTCACACTTCTGTTGTGGCTGTGGTCTCTCGCTCTCGTGGAATAAATAAATAACTTTTTAAACAAGGAATATGTCAATATATTTGACTTTATCTAACTTAGTTTCTCTACCATGATTTCAAATTCTTAAGACTCATTCTCGCAGACACTCCCCAGATTGTTTTTCTGTATAAATTGAAAGCAATTATACAATTACTTTTACAGGTGTGAAGTTCTACTCGCATCAGCAAATGGGCATAGGTAGAATTTAGGGATTTTGTGCCCCTCAACTTGATCATGTGTCCATGTTTCCATTTTAACACTCGGGTTTCTATTTGTTCCCAATGTCTTTTTTTTTTTTTTTTGGAGGTGTTTGCTATAGGGCGTGTGTACTCGCCAGAGAGACAGACAGAAAGTGAGAAATCATCCCCCGGGATGGCCATGCCTCCATCCCTTCTTCTCCATTCTCCTCTAAGAATTTTGGGCACATGCCCGACATGAGTTTTAAGCTGCTGGGTCCAGACTTGAACCTCCGTCAACCCCGTGAAAGTCCAGCACGTAACCACTATGCCATTCTGTGGCCCCTCAGGGCCCTCTGTTTAACAGAAGATACTCTGGGATGTTGGAAATTTAATTTGTGTTGCAATGTAGCAACTCATAGGATGATACTCTGGGTTCATCTTCAGAGTCCTGAGCCCTGTGGGTATGGAAACCCGGCTTTTGTTTCCAAAGCAGGTAGACCAAGATTGAGGACGGTTATGCAGAGTTTGAGCTGTGAATCTGAAGCCTGAGCTCATCCTTTTCTTTTCCACTTCCTTCAGCATAATTAAGGTGTACATCTCAACGGCATTATACTGCTTTATTTGATTAAAATATTCTAAGGTTCAGGAGACAAACCTGGGATCACTTAGAACCTTTTCTTTTTTTTTTTTTTTTCTTTTTGGAGAGGTTTTTGCTATAGGGTGCGTGCGCTCACCAGACAGACAGAGAGAGACAGAGAGATAGAAAGCGAGAAATCACCCCCCAGGGGGGATGGCCACACCGCAATCCCTTCTCCTCCATTCTCCTCTTGGGATCTTGGGCACACACACATACGTCTCTAGCATGAGTTTAAGTCACCGGGTCCAGGACTCGAACTGTGGTCAACTACATGGGAGTCCAGCGACATAGCCATTACACTAACTGCTAGTCCCTAGAACCTTGTCTTCTATCGCTGTTTGATTAAAAACATTCAGTTGTGTATTTTGTGTATTTCTAGGATCATATGTCATGAACTACCAGTGCCCTTTTTACCCCTGGGGAAAAAACACACCAGATTCCCCCCCCCCCCCCCCCCCTTTCTCTCATTAGTTAGAAATGCAGCCAGAGAAGCAGTGTGGAACCCAGGTAGAAACTCAGCGATGAATCCTAGTTTATTATTTGATAAACTTCAAAGACCAAAGGATACCTTGTTAGCCACTTAGGAAACACAACCTATTTGTGAAAACAGTCCTGCACAGTTTCGAGTTTCAGTTACCTGTCAGGCTTTCCAGAGAAGTGACCGGAAGGGAGGTGGGGGCGAGCGCAGGTCGAGCATGCTGCCTGTGGAGACCTGCGGAGGCCGACCGGATTGGTTGGCCACTGTTCCCCTGCCGAGGTCTGGGTCAGGAAGGACCTCGACACCAACCGTGAAAGACCCCCAGGTCGCAGCATCATCCATGAGGATGTCATTATCGACGGTCATTCCCATGAAGATGACAGTCCATGTGCAGAGTACACATGGGCGGAAAATGAAGGGGAATTCAACAGAGAGGAGGAGTTACGGGAAGAAGAACCTTTTTGAAACTATTTCATTTAACTTAAAAAAAATATATATTTATTTATTTTAATTTGACTAAAGAGGAACAGAGTGTGTGTGTGAGAGAGAGAAAGAGAGAGAGGGAAAGTGAGAAAGCAAGCTGTAAGGTCCAGCGCTTGAACTGTAGTCGACCACGTGGGAGTCCAGCACCCTTAGCCACCACGCCACCTGCTGGACTGGGAGGAAGAATCCATTGAATGCCGTTTCCAAGAAATGCTGGAAGAGGAAGAACAGCATGAGTGATTCATTCCAGCTGGAGATCTCCCACAAACTATGGACCAAATCCAAGACTGGTTTAATGACTTTGTCATCAGTGATGGTTCTTCTGGAAGATCTTGTGGTCAAGAGCAGTGCGAATCCAAATGCCTCGGAGTTTGTTTCTGGGGTGAAGTATGAAAATATTGGGGTAGACAGGCCCTCTTCTGGTGGACGGAGCACAATTTCCACACTGTGAAGGCGGTGTTAGAAGACTTCCTTGTAAAAGCTCTCTCTAGTCACTGTGTTACACTTACGCATTGCCAACGTTTTTGTTAATCTCGCATGCTTAATGAAAGTGCGGAGACTGTTAATATGTTAAGAACTGTCAAACATTTACTGAAAATAGAATTGGCCTCCAGGCCTGATGTGGAGACAGCAAGGAAAGAAGCACCAGTCAGGTTGGGACAAAGTACCAAATTAAATGACCTCCAAATCTCGCTGAATTGGCATCTTTGAATCTCAATTTGGCCCTTAAGGTTAACTAACACAGTTAATGTCAAAACTTTCTAAAAATCTGTAAATTTAAATTAAGTCCTAATTGTTAAGTGGCTTTCTCAGTTGGGACTTCAATTTGCATTTGTTCCCATCAAAAAGAGCTTCCCTGGGAACCAGCAGTTAGCGTAATGGCTATGTCGCTGGACTCCCATGTAGTCGACCGCAGTTCGTGTCCCGGACCCGGTGGCTTAAAACTCACGCCGGGCGCGTGTGCGTGCGTGCCCAAGATCCCAAGAGGAGAATGGAGGAGAAGGGATTGCGGCGTGACCATCCCCCCTGGGGGGTGATTTCTCGCTTTCTGTCTCTATGTCTCTGTCTGGCGAGCGCACGCGCCCTGTAGTGAAAACCTCTCAAAAAAAAAAAAAAAAAAAACTGGAAAAAAAAAGTTTCCGTTTCCTGAAGCAGCTGTGGTTCAAGTGCCAGATCTGGCAACTTAAAAGTCACAGGTGTGCTTGCATACCCAAAATCCCAAGAGAAGAAAGAAGAAGGGATTGCAGCATGGCCATCCCCCCCTGAGGGGTGATTTTTCACTTTCTCTTTGTCTCTCTCTCTCTCTAGCTATCACACATGCCCCTCAGCAAAGATTGCTCTTTTAAAAAAAGAAAAGAAAAGAAAAAAAGAAAAACTCACATTGGGCACATATGCATGCATACCCAAAATTCTGGGAAGAGATTGTGGTATGGCCATCCTCCTGGGGGGTGCTTTCTGGTTTTCCCTCTCTCTGTCTCTCTGGAGGGCGCACACACCCGACAGCAAAAATCTCTCTCTCAAAATAAGTAAATGAATGAATGAAGTCCTAATCAAAATACCGAACATCAAGGTTCCTAATGTCTCCACTGACAGTGATAAAAGTCGTTCATAGATAGCCTGTGTGAGGATGTTTACCCCCGAAATTTTACAAGTCAGCTTTCACGACCGTTTGCAGCATCTTAATACTAATGTAACTTGATTTTTCTGAGAGCAGAATAGTCTGCCTTTGCTCAGATAAAAAATGGTAAATATTGACATCCGATTGATTCTCTGCATTGCATGCTAAGGGACATCTCATATGCTGTTCTGGCATACGATATTAATATATAGAGTGATCTTCTACGTAGAAGAGATTGTAAAGCAAAAGCTACTTTGATTTAAATATTTCCTCTAGTCTTTGTGGTGTGGAGAAATTATGAACTACATGCTTTTTTTTTTTTTTGAGAGGTTTTTTGTATAGGGCTTGA
>NW_006204918.1:83891-97105 GCF_000334495.1 Tupaia belangeri chinensis
GCATGAGTTGAAGCCACCAGGTCAAGGCCTCGAACCGTGATTGACTACGTGGGAGTTCAGCAACATAGCCATTACGCCAACTGCTGGTCCCTGCACTACATACTATGTTATGAAAATGTGGCTTATTTAGACTTAAAATTAGCAGCAACTGAATATTCAAATAAATGTGGTCACTACTTCATAACTCTACTTAAAAAAAAAAAAAACCTCTTCTTGGGGCTGGATGGTGGCAGAGTGGTAAAATGTGACTCTCTGCAAGGCAATCCCACCTGGGAAAGCTCCTGGTTCAAGTCCAGAGACCTGCCTGAGTCCTCTGAATGCATGCTTGCCCATGATCTGGGGCTGGCTGAAGGCTGGGATGGAGGGTGGCATCGATCCCCAGCTGGTGGTTTTCTCTCCTCTCTCCTTCTCTCTGATGCTCTTGTTAACGGATGGGAGAGTGTCGAGCTGCGTTGTGAAGTCCTTGGTTCTTTGGGTCCAGACCACTAAAATTAGAGATCTGTCCCTAGGCACAAAATGAAACTGCAAACACGAATGAAGTAGGTAGAAAAGAAGATTTAATAAGAAAGAAAGGAAAGGAAAGAAAGGAAGTACACCCAAAAGGCTCTTGGGCGGGCAGATTGCCAGGTGGCAACCGCGCTTGGTACTAGTTAACCGTTATTTTTATTACTAGAGGTCGTGAATATTCATTAGTGGGAGGCCCTTACGCTGCCTATGTCCTTCCTTTAAATCTGAATCCACATGTTTTTTCTTGCACCTGCGCACCTTCCTCACAGGTAAAGAATGAGGAACTTGATCACCTAATTGTGCACGCCCCATGGGAGCCAGGTTGCCCCAATTAGACTGCCCAATTAGTCCATCGCCCTAATAGGAATTGGGACATTGACCAAAATGCTTGCTTGGGTCTTTTTTTTTTTTTGGAGAGGTTTTTGCTATAGGGCGCTTACGCTGGCCAGACAGACAGAGAGAGACAGAGAGATAGAAAGCGAGAAATCACCCCCCAGGGGGGATGGCCATGCCGCAATCCCTTCTCCTCCATTCTCCTCTTGGGATCTTGAGCACGCACGCTCGTTTAAGCCACCGGGTCCGGGACTCGAACCGCGGTCGACCACGTGGGAGTCCAGCGACATAGCCATTACGCTAACTGCTGGTCCCTTGCTTGGGTCTTTTTGATAAGAGAAAAATCTACAAATCATCCCTGTGTGCTTCCCTCAGGCCCTAAGGAAGGAAGATGGCAAACTGCCTCGCCCTCCTGGCAGCCGGGGGCTAGATGAGCCTTTCGCTTTTCTCTTAGGGCTGCCCACTCACGACTAACTGCCTACCACACTCTCACTCATGGAAGAAATAAATATACAGACTTTCAACAATAATGTTACTGAAACGAATCAGGTTCACTTACCCAAACACTATAAAACCAAGCCACAGGCACATGGTGTGATGAAGTACAGCTTTATTGCACAGCGCAAAGCAAGGAGAGCGGGCAGCTCATGCTGAAAAGACCCCGTCTCCCCGAGATGTTCCCCAGGTGCATTTTTACCGGCAAAATTAGGGGCAGAGTTCCCAGGTGCAGGATTGGTTCAGTGATTGGTTCAAGAGGGCGTGATCCTCTCGTGGGCATTCTTGATTGGTGCGGCCTTAGATAATCAAATTCCTCTTCAGGTGTCTGGAGCCATTCAGCCTGGGGCTGTGCTCACAGCTAGCAGTTTCCAGCCTACAAAACTTCTTACACAGTGAAATGAAAACCTTATCTTTCCTTTAAGTGAGAGTTTTATAGGTCAAAGGACCTTATATTTCAAGAATCTTAGAAAATACATTAGGGGGAATCCCTGCTCGGTTCCAATAATAATAATAAGATAAACTATTCTTGAGTTTGAAGCTTAGATATAAAGATTGGAAATGTGTCAGATTTGGAGAATCAATGTTGATGATTAGCCTGGGGAAAACTATCTTGTTTTTAGAATTGAACAAGATTGCTATTCACACAAGAATTATAATTAGGCTGTGAAGGGGTTTTAAAAGAATACTTCTAAAAAACATTTTTAGTAATGATTGTTCATTGAAATATCACATAAAATTTCTTTGTGAATACTTGAAGAAAACTTGGCTAATAAATTACAGAGTATCTACTAGTAAAATCTTATTTATAGAATAAATATGAAATAATTGTATAATATCTCGGAATTTATCAAGTATTTTTTCATATTATATCTATATTGCCTGCTTATCCACCCATTCCTAAAACTTCATTCTTGAGTCGTTCATATACGGAGAGTTTCCATGGATACTCACAAAGAAGTGTTTTTACTACAAAAGATAAATTTCAAATAAGATCTTCCATATAGATTCTGGATGTTAATTTGGCTACAAAAAATTTTTATCACGTAAAATGTTTACTTTTACCAAATGTGTGTTTTGAAAAAGCCATTCACTGTTTGAAAGGTGTGGTTGTTCCTGAGTCACTTTAGAGCTTCAAAATGACCCTCCAGGACAACTGTGGCATGTGATTACCAAAATAGTAACAATAATAATAATAATATAATCATAACCATGTCTAAGAAAATCCAAACTTATCTAAATTCAAGACTCTGACAAGTATTTGACCTTGATGGTCCCGGTAAAATGTGATTGCAAGCATATGAAGAGCTATTGCTTTTCTTGGTTTCTCTTCATTTTCTGTTGTTACTGCTTTGAGTAAGATTAGAACTTTGCGACTGCAGCATTCTCCACTCTGTCAGACTGGAGTAAGGACAAACCACTCATTCGTCACTGAAACTTGTGTTCGTAAACTGTAATAGAAGAGTTGGATGTTCTAGAATTCTTCTTTTTAGAGATTTATTTATTTCTGTTTGTTATCATTATATTTTAATTTGACCAGAGAGAAACAGAGAGAGAGAGAGAGAGAGAGAGAGAAAGGGAAAGTGAGAAAGCAAGCTGCCAGGTGTGGGACTCGAATCATGGTTGGCCATGTAGGAATCCAGTGTCTTTAACCACTACACCACCTGCCAGGCCTTGATGTTTTGGAATCTTAATTTCTTTTAATATATGGGTCTTTATAAAGATAAATTCTAGAAAATGATTCCAAAAGTGTTACCCAGTCATATCTCTAATTTATTGTAGAATTTGGAATATAATGCAGAAGAAATGAGCAATATTTACTTAATTAATTTTGTAGAGAGATGTTTACTATAGGATGCATGTGCTCGCCGGACAGAGAGAGAGACAGAAAGCGAGAAATTACCACCCCCACCTCCAGGATGGCCATGCCTCAATCCCTTCTCCTCCATTCTCCTCTTGGGATTTTAGGCATGCACACACATGTGCTCAGCATGAGTTTCAAGCTGCTCAGTCTGGGACTTGAACCATAGTAGATCATGTGGGAGTCCAGCGACATAACCATTATGCCATCTGCTGGTCCCAGGAATGTTTAATTTATTTTGAATAATTTTAAGAATAAGATAAATAGATTCAGTTTATTTTTTAGAATTTGACTAAGTCAAAGTTATAGTATCTTCCTCGACATACCTTCAAGTTTGAGCTTACCATTCCATTGCCGATTCCTTATTCAATTACGTAAGCAAATATTGCACCACTGTTCTCTGAGCCCTGTTGCAGGTTCTTGAGGTTTATAGGTTACTAAAACAGACAGAAGTCCTGACTACCAGGCATTCATATATAAAGCATGTAAAGATTTTATGCATGTACATTGTGCTTAAAATTGTATGTACATGTAATAGATTTTATAACACGGTAAATGAGGCTATAGCTGTAGGTACACCTGAAAGGTTAAAGAACTGTTGCAAACACAGCACGTGAGTCATGATGTTGAGAGCCTTTCAGAGATTATAGAATCGATATTTTGCAAAGCCACCAAACACAAAATTTCTATATAGAAAACTTTCTTAGTAATCATGGAGTGGTAAGTCATAAAAATGCAATAACCTGATGTGGAAGATGAATGAGAAAAACTCAGTAATAGCACGAATTTATGCAGTTGTTGTGAGAGTCATCGAAAATGAAGTTTTGTTCTTTTTATTTAATTGCCTGAGGGCATATGTGCTCGCCAGAGAGAGACAGAGAGAGCAGGAGCTGGAGCAAGCACCTCCCAATAGGGTGTGCTCATGCAACGCCTTTCTCTCCATCTCTCCATCCTGTGGGATTGGGGCAGGCCTACACATGCGCTGGAGTGTTTTTCGAATTTTCAGGGCTTGGAATTGCATGGTGAGCCTTGGGGGATCTGGCTACTTTAATCACTAGACTACAGGGCTGGCAAACATGCAGTTTTTAAAATGTATATTTATTTCTTCCACAAGAGACAGAGGGACAGAGAAGGACTCCAAATAGAGTCTTCATGCTGTGATCCAGCCCGGTTTCAGCTGGCCCAGACCACCTGCAGAGCATGCTCAGGGAGCTCCCGGGTGGTAACCCAGTGGGGTGTACCCAGCATGCTCAGGGAGCTCCCAGATGGTAACCCAGTGGGGTGTACCCAGCATGCTCAGGGAGCTCCCAGATGGTAACCCAGTGGGGTGTACCCAGCATGCTCAGGAGCTCCCAGATGGTAACCCAGTGGGGTGTACCCAGCATGCTCAGGGATCTCCCTGGTGGTAACCCAGTGGGGTGTACCCGGCATGCTCAGGGAGCTCCTGGGTGGTAACCCAGTGGGGTGTAGCCAGCACGCTCAGGAGCTCCCAAGTGATAATCCAGTACCTTCCCCACGTGGGTTCTATTGCATTTCCACCGCACCATCATCCTGCCCCTATTGTTTTTTCTGTTCCCTGGAAGACATGAACTTTTTGAGCCATAAAGAACCAGCATGGCTTATGGTGGCTGGGATCTGCACGCTCCCTTTGCATCCAGCAAAATGTCCCAGTGGGGCATTTTGATTTATGGGTGGAGGTATAGTGGTAAAGGAAATGCCAATTTCCCACCCCCGGCCTTAGAAATGTCTTTTACCCTGTAATGTGAGAGTTTCTCCAGAAGAATACAAATATTTTCTAATATGCATACGTCGCACAATTATACTAAACAAAACATATCTTACATGAATTTCCTAAGTCTTGTATACTTTATTTTTAATAAATGACATATTTTAAATTTATATTTATTAAATGACTTAATTATGAATTACATAGTCCTTCTATTTACCAATAGGTCAACTTCAGGTAAAACATTTTGGGTAAAATTAAGCACAGGTAGAAAAGATTAAAACAAAAACAAAAACAAACAAAAACAAACTTCTTTCTACCTGATAACTAAATAGAACCCACCAGAGGTTATTTAAATGACTCTGTCTGAGCGTTTAGACACATTAAGTGAGGTAACTTATCTCAGATAAAGTCATTCCAGCCATCCCCTTCACAAAGCCAGCAATTAGCTCGACTTAACCATCTTAATAGAAAAGAACCTCTGTTCCTGCTGCTTTTGTTCCAGAATCGCCACACGGGGGCTGCGAGGGGCAAACTATAGAGTAAGCTTTTATAAACAGACAGAATGACATTTTTCTTTAGAATGGGCAAGGCAAGTTTCATTGAAAGGTAAGGCTAGTTTTACTTGTATTCTTCATCTTCCTAACGCCGGCGGGAGAGGGGTGCATTGTGCTGCCCTTTACTCTCCGTCAGGGCACCTGAGCAGGGCACGGGGTATCACTTACGGGGGGACAAAAGACCCCTTCATCAGCCCCGCTCTGGGGGGATGACAGCTGCAGAGGCACAGCCTCCATGTGTAGATACTCTGCTCCAGACAGAGCAGGAAGCAGACTTCACGTGGACCTTCCTGTCTGACCCTATTTAATTGGACTCAAGGCAGATTAGCCTCTTTCAAAACATATCTATATATAATGGTAATCTTAGAGGTTGGTTTCTAATGAGCGATTTGGTCCAGCAAAATGTAGCAAATACATTGTATTGCATAGGTTTTACGATAGAAAAACTGACTTTTTATTTAGTGGAAGAGTACTGCTGTATTTTTTCAAAACATCCTACATTGTGGAGTAATACCTTCCTATCAAAAATTACAATAATTATTTTTCTGAATGCAAGACCAAAGAAAATCAAGATTTCCTGCTATTAATGATGTAAATGAATATTCAAAGAAGACTTTCATTATCTCCCTAAGGTTAAATGAAAATTGCAGCTTAATTCCAAATATTAAACTTATCATCATTGAATATATTATTTTCCCTTTAATGTAAATGCAGTTCTCCTTAGAAGTCTCATTGTACTTACATTGTCCTTAAATTTAAAAACATCTATTTGGGAGGTCATTAAAGTGGAGAAACCCACATTCTTCAGCAATTATAAAAGAAGTAACTGTTTCCTTAATAACTCAAAGATGTGTTAGTTGCAATGTAGGCCACTCCATGTGAGAATAATTTAACATACACTGTTTCATGCATACAAATTCAGCATTGATCACCTTTACATTTCATTCTGTTTTGTGTGTCTCTGAAATAAAGTTTGAGTCATCACAAATTATAATAAGATATGAGTGAAACAATGTTATATAAATATCTACATATAATTAATTATAGAACCTTATTACTTTGGGATGCTCTTGGGGAGACAAAGAAAGTCTATATAAAAAAATTAGAATAGGGACTTCCATGTAGTTAACCGTGGTTTGAGTCCTGTACCCGATGGCTTAAACTCATGCCAGGTGCATGTGTGTGTGTCCAAGATCCTGAGAGGAGAATAGAGGAGAAGGGATTGCAGCGTGGCCACCCCCGCCTGGAGGGGGATGGTGATTTCTTGCTTTCTGTCTCTCTGTCTCTCTCTTTCTGGTGAGCGCATGCACCCTATAGCAAAAACCTCTCAAAAAATAATAAAAAAATGTACAAACCACTTAATTTTATAGCTCACATTTAACGACTTTGTAAAAGACTTGTCACAGAGATTCTTGTTTCAATAAATAGTTCAGAATTATTTATAATTAGCATATCAGCTTAGCCGGTAGACACTTCTATATGCTTGAAAATTCTTTCCGCAGTTTTCTCTTGATCTACAATATTTCTGCGACTGGTTTAGGTACTGGGGATAGCTCTAAATAAAGCAAAATGCTTTAAGTTACTGATCACAAACGGTCTGGGATATTTGCAGTCGCCGTTTAAATCACCAAATGATTGAAATTAATTTTATCACAGTATAATTTCAGATCTAACTTTCCACTCATTGTTCTCTTGCTTATATCAGGTCAGAAGGTAAACCACAGTTAAATAAGTGACACCTGGGGCCAGCAGGTAGTCTACTTTTTAACGCACTGGACTCTCACATAACTGACTGTGGTTCGAGTCCCAGACCTTCCAGCTTGAAAATTGAGTTTCAGACACTGCAGCTTGAAAATCATGCTGGGCATGTGTGTGTGCACACCCAAAATCTTAAGAGGAGAATGGAGGAGAAGGAATGGTGGGAGGAATGGGGGATGATTTCTCACTTTTCCCCTCTCTGTTTCTCTATGTGTTTCTCTGGTGAGCACACATGTACGATGGCAAAAGCCTAAAAAAAGAAAAAATGTAGTGCCTGAAATTTGTAATTGATTTTGTTATAAATTGGCAGGTAATTATGTCCCCATGTCTATCTTATATTTACCTACCGATATATATAAATCATCTATATAGCTGTATGCATAAATATCAATGGATTTGTCTGTATTCTTGTGTAGTGTCGGTTTAAACATGAACACAGATATAGAAACATACAAGAAGACTTCAAAAAGTTCATGGAAATATGGAATTAAAGAATAAGTTTATTTTGATGCAGAAGTTTTTGAAATTCATGCATAATCTTTTCATAATATGCATTTTCCACGAACATTTTGAAGGTCCCTCGTATACCTTGGTCCACATACCAAGGGCCCAATGATAACTGATCTTACAAAACTTTTTTCTTTAGAATTATTTCATTTTATTAGTTATTATTATTATTTTAAAATTTTGCTATGGGGCATATGCACTCACCAGAGACAGGGAGAAAGTGGGAAAGTGAGAAAGCAAGCTGCCAAGTCCAGGACTAGAACTGTAGTTGACCCTGTGGAAGTCTAGCACCTTAACCACCACATGCTACCTGGTATCCCAAGAGCTTACAGAATATTAAAAAGCATAATATATGTTACCCCTTTTGAAATACTTTTTTCTTTACCTTTCATAAGCTTTCCCTTAAATAGAAATAAAAAGTATTGAAGCAATCAAAATGAAATTGGAGGAGCAGCCAGTAGCATGATGGCAAAGGCAGCTGGTGTCTTAAGAAACATGGTGGACACTTGTGCATGCCCAAAATCATAGGAGGAGAAGGAAGAAGGATTGTGGCATGGCCATTCCCTCTGCGGGTGCTTTCTCTCTCTGTCTCCCTCTTCCTCTCTCAGTGAGTGCATGTACCCTGTAACAAAATCATAAACAAACAAAACGTTAATCACTCCAAATGTCTCTATAATCTTTCGCTGATTACATTTCTCAAAAGACTTTCCTAATCACCACTACCTTTTTTTTTTTTTTCAGTTACTGGAGACTCATTTGTTTTCAATATTCTTTTCCCAGGTAAGAGAATGTTTGTTAATTATATCGTCTATTGAAAAAACTGCAAATTGTTAGTGTATTAATAACATAAGCTATGAGGGTCCAGGAGGTGGCATGGTGGTTAAGAGCACTGGACTCCCACATGGCCAACTGCAGTTCTAGTGCCAGACCTGGTAGCTTGGCTTCTCACTTTCCCTCTCTGCCTCTCTCTCTCTCTCTGTCACATTGGTCAAATTAAAATAAATAAATAAATAAATAAACAGAGTTAAATAAATTATTCTTTTAAAAAGAAAAGCTATGAGAAAAACTAGAAAGATATAAAATTAGAAAATGTAAGAACCATTCTTGACAGAGTTAACTTAGAATGACTACTTCATTCATGAATGGGTATCACAGTTCTGTGGGAAACTCCTAGTACTTTCACTTTTTCTTGTTTGTGTTTTTTAATGATGTCGAGTGCATACACATGCATATGCACGTGCGAGAGAGAGAGAGAAAAGCACGGTCGACAGGGCCTTGTCAAGCCACCATCCTCTTCCCCAGCCCTCTAGCGCCTCAGGATCCTGGTCGCCCACACACACGCACCTGGGCATGTTGGAGCACCTGGGAAATCTCAACCTGCAGTTGGTCACATGGTTTCCAATCTTGCAGGGCACTTGCATTACTGTGGCACCTCAGTGGCTAGACCAATTATCACACTTAGAAAATACTAAGAGGGAAGCTATGCTCAAATCTCCATCTTCTAGACTCCTGAAATATTCAGACAAGAAGCCATTTTAAAGCTGAGGTGTGTCCTAGCCTGTTCAGAGAAGCTATGCTCTAAACTCCGTCTTCTACACTCCCAAAATATTCAGACAACCACAGTGAAGGATATTTTTGTCACTGTATGGCTAGAAACCACCACAGAGGCACAAGAAACATGAGAAACCAAGAAAATACCTCTCCCCTAAGGGAAAAGAACAATCCCTCATCATCCACAGACAGTACAGTAGAATTCATGGAAATGGCTGATAGAGAATTCAGAATATTCATAGTGACAAAACTAACCGAGATGCAAGAGCTGAGAGATAATGAACTCTAGAAGATGCAGGAGAAAAGAGACACCAAGTTTAGGAGGTGTTGAAGCTCTTTCATGATCCACCATAAAAAAAGAATCTAACGGAGCTATTAGAGATGAAGGTTGCCATTCTGGAAGTCAAAATCTCCCTCAAGAGTATTAAAAGCAGATTAGTCCATGTAGAAAATAAAATTTCAGATGTTGAAGGCAAAACCTCTGATCTAGAAAAAACAACCAAAAATAAATGGAGAAAATAACCGAAAAAATGAGAGTACTATATGAGAAATACTAGATAGCATTAAGTGTCCAAACATCCAGATAATCAGTATCCCAGAAGGTGAAGAAACTAGTAAGGACACTGATAATCTATTCCATGAAATCTTGGAAGAAAAGTTTCCAAATCTAGAGACATTCACATATCCAGACCCAAGAAATCCAAAGGACCCCTAATAGAATCAATCCAAGATCTTCTCCAAGGTACATCATAGCCAGATTGGCCAAATCTACAGACAAAGACAAGATACTAAAATTGGCAAGAGAGAAACGTCAGGTTACTTACAAAGGTTATCCCATCAGGCTAACATCAGACCTCTCATCAGAAACAATGCGAGCAAGAAAAGAATGGGAAGATATATTCAAAGTGTTAAGTGAAAAACAGTTTCAACCAAGAATACTATACCTGGCAAGATTATCCTTCATGTGGAAAGAAAGGATTAAAAACATTGTCAGATAAATAAGACTTGAAAGAATTTGCCAATAGCAGACCCACTCTTCAAGAAGTTCTGAAAGGAGTGCTCTACCAGGAAAACTAAAGACACACACAGAAATAAGAGAACAAAAGGCAACCAAGAAAATGACCAACTTAATGCTATGGAAAAGAATTATCAATAATAACGTTGAATGTTAACTTTCAGTATTTAAATGGAAAGATTGGACCACAGTAACACTGCATGTTTAACAGAAGAGTATTTGAACATAAGACTGAACTGGCGAAATAGAATTTTATGACTTTTTGAGTGAAACATTACTGATTTTTTTTACTATGCTTTGTTTTCCCAGTTTAAGCATCTTACTTTCTTTTGAATTGTTGATAGTTTCAGCAATTCGTTAAAATATGTTTCTTGTTTGTTTCTTTAAATGGAAATGTAAACTTTTCTTCCTTCTTGACCCCTCTGGAATTGGAAAATATTTAGGAATATTCTTATTTTGTGGCAAAAGGGTTATTTGCATAAGTTCAATAATGCTTGTTGCATTGAATCAGAAATTGGAAATACTCATTATTGGACAGGGCTTTGACTGGAATGTCATACCTGAAGATTAATCAGAAAACTATAGAACTAAGGTGGATCTCAAATAAGCTAACACGAGTTCTTAGAAAGATGGCCTGGCACCATAAATAGTTCTGCCTGGCAGAGAGGATTAGAGAAGATATATGAAAGAATTTATAACATAAAATAACCTGGACTTTTCCATCCCAGCATTGTAATCAGTAGAGATTGCAAAAGAACAACCCCACCAGAGGATTATCTTGAGAAAGACTTTGAAGGAAGAAAAAGAGACTGATCTTTGTTAGCAGATGGTACATCATAGAATACTTGGTAGACAGGGCTGAACTGAGAAGGTTTATGTGTGAATTGTGTGCTGGGCATTTGCTTTTCAGCAATTTGAGTAGTTGACATGTAAATATTTTCTCAAAAATATTTAAAACCATACTGCCTCTGTTGTTACAGAGTCACAAACAGAATCATACAAAATTATAGGAAATACCTTGAACATTATCTTTAAAATTCAGTATTTTGAAATTGGGAAAGTTGTTTATTTACGGGAAACAACTATGGAGTATGAGCGACATTTTTTTGGTATGTCAAGTAAATGTTTGTGGAAATCTGTAAAGATAAATAAATGAAAAGAAAAGAAAATCCTACCGATTTTTTTCTTGATTTAAATTTTTAGAAAAGTACTAAGCGAACAAACGAAGTAGACTGTAAAAGGAGCAATGTTCTTCTCAAAAGTTAAAATTTTTATTGGCAGGCAGTTCAAAGTCAGTTCGGGAGGGCGACAAAATTAATGGTCACTACACGTAATAATACAACAGGAGCAATGATTTTGAACTTAGGGAATTTCACTAATTTTCCAGGATCTTCCAATGAAAGTCTTAGCCATAATTACGTCTTTGTGTTCGTTTTATAAGTAGATACTATTTCAAGGAGAAATTGAAGCTTGGTGAGGTAAAACAGCAAAGTGATGAACAAGCGTCCTCCTCTCAAGCTTCCTGTTTATTGCAAGAAGTTATTTTCTCCTTATGACTTAGTTGATTACCTGTTAGCAGGAAGAATGTCTGGGCAATGGTACATTCTGTCCAATTTCACACTAAGAAACATGATGATCAAGTTTGTTTTTTTTTTTTTAATTTCTTTTCTTTTCTCTCGCTTATAGCCAGGGGAATGTAGGGATTACACAAAATGATCGCATAAATGGTCATTTCCTGCCACTATAAAATGTCACTGAACACAATGGCAGGGCCTTTTTCCAAATGACTACTGCCTTCTTGGTCTGACCTATGGAGATAAATCACATAAGCTCCTTAAAGTTGGAATAATAACCTTTCGAGATTAAAACGATGAAAGCTTTCAAGCTGGCCCGCTGCCAAGTGTTAATTTCCTGATGTACCTTTGGGGCAGACGGTGGTGAATTTTGGACAATTGTTCTCTTGGTTGGTTTTTCAGATATTGTTGTGCAATTTATTCCAAACGCAGCACCGTCGTATTTTAATCGTCGGCCAGTTTGGGTTGGGTAATAAGCACCAAGCAACATGACATTGTAGTCTTGTTTTATTAGGAGCAAGGCTGGGTAGAGTAAAAGCTAAGAGCCTGGATTTTAGACAGAGAATGGTTCAAATGCCAGCTGCTTTTATTAGTTCTGTGATAGTGGGCAAGTTTCTTAGTGCCTAGGCACGTTATACGTAATGGGGCTCGAGGGAGATGATACATCGGAGGTGCCTACTATGGGGCTGGTCATGGTTCTATCACGTAGGAAGTGAACAGATTTTTGCCTCATTGTCCATTACACACTATGATTTCACATGGTTGATCCTGGACTCCCGGTCTCCATCCACTCCCAGTGTGCTTCCGGTCTAACTTTCCCACCTGGGTTGATGACTACTTCATCCTTCCAGTCATTCAGGGCTCGCTTTCCTTCATAGCCATCCTAAACACTTAGGAAAAGTCTTTTCATCTATTTTAAAATGATGTCAAGGATAGGATCATGTCTTCCTGCTTCTACTTTGTTCCCAGCCATCTTTCACCTGAGTGACTGTAAATCTCCTAACTGGTCTATCCTTGGCCCACTAGAGTTGATTTTCAGTGGAGCCATCACAGTAATCTAAAAAATGGACAGCAGAGGGACCAGCAATCGACATAATGGCTATGTCACTGGACTCCCACGTAGTTGACCGTGGTTCAAGTCCTGGACCCAGTGGCTTAAACTCAGGCCGGGCGCGTGTGCATACATGCCCAAGATCCCGAGAGGGGAATGGAAGAGAAGGGACTGTGGCATGGCCATCTCCCCAGGGGTGATTTCTTGCTTTCTGTCTCTCTGTCTCTCTCTGTCTTTCTGGCAAGCACATGTGCCCTATAGCAAAAATCTCTCAAAAAA
>NW_006204918.1:97220-102267 GCF_000334495.1 Tupaia belangeri chinensis
GGGTGATTTCTTGTTTTCTGTCTCTCTGTCTCTCTCTGTCTTTCTGGCAAGCACATGTGCCCTATAGCAAAAATCTCTCAAAAAAAGAAAAAAAAGAAATAAAAAGGGACAGCAGATCATGTCACACCAACTTGGAAACTTCCAGGGGTCTGCGTTTTCCTCAGAGGAGATGCCCAAGGGCTGGACAGTCCCCTGGCTGTTTTGTTTGAGGTCATGTCTTCTGTTAGGGTCTCGTGAGCTTACCCACGTCTCCTCTCCCTTTGCCTGGATGCTCACTCCCTTTATCCCTGCACATAAATCGCCCTCACAGGGAGTCCACCTCGACCACAGCACTCCAGTTCCTCTTCCCTCACTCTCCTTTCCTTGGGTACTTACCGTCTTCTAAGACAGTCAGGAATGTATTATTAACCACTTGCTATTTGTCTTGTGTTTGTCTTGTTTACTGCCTCTCTCACCACTAAGATGTGAAGCTCACAATGGCCTGTGTGTTTGTCTCTTCTCCAGGACCTGGAACAGTGCCTGTCATATAGTAAATGGATGCATTATCATTTATTCATAATCAAGACAATAATGGTTCACCATCACTTACCGATTTCACAGAACACTTTCATTTATAGCATCTTTTTGGCTTGTCCATTGTCTTGCACAAGAAATAGAGCAATAATGCCCCTAGCCAGGATTTGCATTTAGACATTCTTCCTCTTCATTTACTACACTGCCCCTAAAAAGCAACGGAAACATATCTGGATTTGATTCAAAGAGTAACATGCTTTCATTTGTGCAGTAGGTGGAGTCACTTCAGCAAGATATGTAATGACAGTCAGGAGAAAAGTGGCTCCGTTTTTTTAAGAGAGAAATTTTTGCTATAGGGTGCATGCACTTGCCAGAGAGAGACAGAGAGACAGCAAGAGAGAGATCATCCCTGGGGGAAAGTGGATGGCCATGCCACAAGCCCGTCTCCATTCTCCTCTTTGGATTTTGGGCATGCACACACACATGCCCAGTGTCACTTGGAAGCCGTGGGACCCAGGACTTGAATCACATTCGAGTTAGAAGGACTCCAGCGACGTAACCATTACACTATCTGCTGGTCCCAAAAAGTGGCTCTTTAATATTAAGGGAGCTTCATCTAAATTTCTGATGGTTACATAAAGAAACAGATGGTGGTCATAGACTTTTTGGGAGTTGATCGACAGGACGTGAAAGCTAGGCTTGAGGGCCCGGAAAGAGAGTTCGAAGAGGATTACAAAAATGTAAGCACGAATATCTGGCCAATGGAGCTACCAGCAAAGTACTCGTTCTCAAGATAAGCAGGAAACATATGCAGTGACTAGGACTAAGTCACGCCATTGTTTCTGTTATTTATTAGTAAGTGGAATTTTCAAGTTTCCTAACCTTGGAGCAGTGTTCATCATTTAAATGCTCTTGTCGATTAGGATAACCGACAGAGAACTTGAGGAAAAGTAGATAATCCTTTTGGACAAGAACATGCTGTGTTCAATATAAAAATGGGAATTGTTGTAGCTAAATAGGCATTTTTCTCTCTGACAGGTGATCTTATTTATTTTTTCTTTTTTTGGAGAGGTTTTTGCTATAGGGCACGTGCGCTTGCCAGACAGACAGAGACAGAGAGACAGAAAGTGAGAAATCACCCCCCAGGGGGGATGGCCATGCCGCAATCCCTTCTCCTCCATTCTCCTCTTGGGATCTTGGGCATGCATGCACACATGCCTGGCATGAGTTTAAGCCACCAGCTCCGGGACTCGAGCTGAGGTCGACTATGTGGGAGTCCAGTGACATAGCCATTACGCTAACTGCTGGTCCGGACAGGCGATCTTATTGGGGGAGTCATTCTACTAAAGTTTTTGCTAGCTTGATGATATCAAGGCTTTATTTTGGGGGGGTTTATTTTGCTCTTATAACCGGTAGGTTAAACTATGAAATTTATATAGCTATAGTGTGTAACTTAAAAACATTTTTTATTATGGAAAGTGGAGAAACAGAATGAATTCCACACATTCACAACTTGACTTCGACAGTTATCAGCTCTGCCAATCTTGAGTAATTTATTCATCAATTACTCCCCTGTCTTGCCTCACCTGAGTAATTTTGAAATATATTCCATGCATTCTATCATTTATTATAACTACTCAATGAATATTTCTAACAATAAAGTCTTCATTCTTCAAAAAACCACAATGCCTTTAAAGACATTAAAAATGAGTAATTTCTTTGTGAGTTTTTTAAGGTTTTTGCCAAAGGGCATGTGTCCTAGCCAGAAAGAGACAGATGGTGAGAGGGAAAGTGAGCAATTACGCCCCGGGGGGATGGCCATGCACTAATCCCTTCTCCTCCTGTCTCTTCTTGCGATTTTAGGTGCACACCCTCCTGGAGTGATTTTCAAGCTTTTGCATCTGGGACTCGAACCACTGTCAGCTATGTGGGAGTCCAGCACCTTAACCACTATACCACCTGCTGGCCCCTAAAATGAATAATTTCTTAACAGTAACATTATGTCCAGTGCCACTATTACCTAAGAACAATTATGCATTCAAATATTATTGGCTGCCTCCTTTAAGATGAACATTGAGCCTTTATTGCATGCTTTGTTTTGGCAATATCTGTAAGGGGCATTTCGGAAGGAATTGCACTCCGTGTGATTTTGAAGCCTCTGGGTCTCAGAACTGCACCGCAGTCAGTCATGTGGGAATCCAGCACCTTAACCACTCCACAAACTGCTGGCCCAAAATACTGGCTCAAATAACAGTATTCTTCCCAGGTAATAAATGGAATGGTTTATTAAGCTCACTAAGACAAGGAATTTTTGTGTATTTTTTTCACTCCTGATTCATCAGCTTTTAAAGTAGTGATTCTTATAGCTTAAGCCACTGGGTCTGGATTTGGAACTGTGATCAGGTATCCTGGAGTCCAGTGATGTGACCATAAACCTGCCATCTGCTGGTCCCTACATAGGTAATTCCTGACTAAATAATGACCATCCCTTAAAGGTCCACCCCTCAATCATTGATACATTTGTCTCTGTATCTCATACTAATTTTGATATACACTAAGTTTTTCTATTAGGTTCTCATTTTATTCCATTGCTTTGACTTCAGCTTTTACTCGATACTTTTGACTTTACTGTTTTAGTCATTATTTTAAAAAAATTCGGGGGAGAAGTTTTTGCTATAGGGTGTGTGCACTCTCTAGAGAGACAGAGAGAGACGGAGAGACAGAAAGTGAGGAATCACCCCCCAGGGGAGATGGTCACACAGAAATCCCTTCTCCTCCATTCTCCTCTTGGGATCTTGGGCACACATGCACACACACACGCTTGGTGTGAGTTTAAGCCACTGGGCTTGGGACTCAAACTGTGGTCAACTACATGGGAGTCCAATGACATAGCCATTAAGCCAACTGCTGGTCCCCTAGTCATTATTTTTTATAATACTTTAACTATGGCTATCTTTTCTATTTATTTCTGTTTAAAAAACATTTTTAGCTACTTAAAATGTATATACTTTTTAGCATGAATTCCATTGACCTTATCTGTTATGAAAAATGGTAAATTAGATTTTGATCTATTCAGCCTTTTCAATTGAGTACATACCTTTTTTATACTTATCAATATGATTCTATAGTTATTTTCATCTAATTTAAGACCTTACAAATGTGAGACCTTACAAACATATACACAAATAGATATGTAAGTGCAATTATGCATAAATATATACATTTATACATACAAATATAATCTATTGTATATTGCCTAGAAATTAAAAAATAAAAGCAACGGAGCCAGCAGTTTGTGTAGTGGTTAAGGTGCTGGATTCCCACATGGCTGACAGCAGTTCAATTCTGAGACCCAGAGGCTTCCAAATCACAGTGAGTGCATGTACGTGTGTGCCCCAAATCCTGAGAGGAGACTAGAGGAGAAGGGATTGCAGTGTGGCTATCCCCCCCTCTCCTCCATTCTCCTCTTGGGATCTTGGGCACACATGCACACGCACCTGGCATGAGTTTAAGCCACCGAGTCCAGGACTCAAACTGCAGTCAACTATATGGGAGTCCAGCGACATAGCCATTACGCCAACTGCTGGTCCCATAATGTAATTATTGTAAAAGTTTATTTCTTTTTTTAATTAATTTATTTTTTAATTAATTTATTTTTTACATTAATTCACTATACATCTTTACAGCATACAAATGAATTTTCCACCCACAATACACTATATATTGGCTCAATCAGGCACATCAACATACATGTTATCAGCAAATAATTTTCCATTTCTTATGTCCTGTATACTTTTTTTTTTTTCCATCCTTGATTCCCTGTCCCTCACCCTCTGCTGTGTCCCACCCTTCTCCCACGTTGTCTCTGGTATCCATGGTTGCTTTCTATGCCTTTCCCCCAATTTAATTGATTTGCTAATGAACTTAATTAGTCTAAATATTTCCAATAGCAAGCGCAGCTGATGTATACATATACATGAACCCAAGTCTGACCTTAGGCATAAACCTCAGTGAGTAGAATGAACATACTATAAAGTAGTACCTAGCTGGGGCTATATAGCTTACTGCAGTCATCACACACGCATTTTAAAAAAAATTTCGATAAGAAGAGTTTTACTGTTTTTTTTTTTCTCCTGAAACTTTTTTTTTTAATTACTTAACATTCATTCTCTGAGCATCATCACAATATACTAAATGTGGTTTCCCATCTAGAATAAACTATAGTGGTTTAATCATACATGTTATCATCAATAATATTCCATTTCTACTTTCAAATATATATATATATGTATATCTATGTTTTTTACCCCATGTTTGACCCTCTGCCCTTTCCCACTCTCTTATTACACTGTCTCTGCTATATACAGTTGTCTTCAATTCCTTTTCCCCCAACATTTTGTTGATCACACAATATCATAAGTAATCTAACTACTTTCAATAGCAAGTTCAGCTGGTAATTTCAAGAAAAGCAGTTTTGAACTGGTAATGATATTTCCTTGAAACTTAAAGCCTAGAAACAGGTTAGTATTCTGTT
>NW_006204918.1:103046-114188 GCF_000334495.1 Tupaia belangeri chinensis
GCCTCCTGGAACTTGACAATTTCTTTCTCCTTCCTCTTCAGCAGTTCATTGTCTCTCTTTTCTTCCATCTCTGTTAGCTTTGCCATTATGAATGCTCTGAATTCTTTATCAGACATTTCCATGATTTCCATTGAACTGTGTGAAAATGAAGAGGAGTTATCCTTTTCCCTTGGAGGAGAGGTATTTTCCTGCTTTCCCATATTTCTTGTGGTCCTGCAGCGATTTCTAGTCATCTGGTGGATGGTCGGTTTCTTCCCAAACTTGGAAGTTCAATCTGAGCGTCGAGGAGTGTGCAGAAAAAGAAACAGAAAGAGAGAAACAACAGCAACAACAGCCAAAAACAAACAAAAGAGAAACAAAAAAAGAGAAGAAAAAATGAAGAGAAAAACTTTTCAATAAAACTAAAAAATTAATATTTAAAAAAATTTCAGTAGAATCCCAAAATTAGAAAACTGCACAGTGCACAGTGCACATTCTAAAAAGCAAAAATTTTTTTAAAAAAAGAGAGAGGACAGAGACAGAGACAGAGGTAGAGAGAGACAAAGACAGATACAGAGACAGGAGGCCTGAAAGGGATCTTCCTACCACGTGAGTTTTGTGTGCTGGAGGCCGAATTATCAGTGGGAAATCTTCCTTTCTGTTTCCCCAAAATGGCTAGTTCGCAGGAACCACGAAGCTCAAAAGTTTATTTCTTGAGAGAGAGGGAGGAGGACAGTAAGAGACAGGCTCCCTTGACAGATCGTGCCACGCAGTGACCCTCTCTCCAGCTCCCAGCCAGCCAGGATCACAGGTGTGCACAGTACACCAGGCATGTTTAGGTTGACCTGGTGTCCGGACCCAGGCCAGCCTTGTGGCTCCAGTATTGCCCAAAATACTGTGCGCAACTGCCTGTGGCACTGTGGATATGCAAGAATAATTACTCTCTTCCAAAAGATCAATCTGATAAGACAGTTTGCACTACATACAAGCTGCTTTAGCAAAAGAAATCTTCAAAATTCATTGCACTCAGACATGGTATCTATTACGTATCAGTTAGGATTCGTTCAGTGGCATGTAACACAACACCGGAATCCTGTGCATTAGCCCTATATTTAAGTTAAGTGGTTCCCGAAATAGGAAGCTCAGAATTAGAACAGGCTTTGCAGTTGGCAGATCACTGGAATGATCATTTGTCAAGGACCCAGGCTTTTCCTATCTCTGTGAAGTCTCTTCTCTAGGGTCCGTTTCGTCCTAAAACTCTCTCTCTTTTAAGTTGTAGAGTTGCTATAAAAGCCATTCATCCAAATGCCTCTTTATTCTTGTTCAAATGCATAGTGTGGATTTTTCTATGCTTCTCTCAAAGAGATAGGACAATTTTCCTAATTCCTCAGGAAAATTCTCCTTACATCACCCCTCCAGGGGCAATGGCCATGCCACAATCCTTTCTCCTCCATTCTCTTCTTGGGATTTTGGTCACGCACACACATGCATTTGGCATGAATTTCAAATCCTCGGGTCCGGGACTGGAACCACAGTTGGCCATGTGAGAGTCCAGCTCCTTAACCACTATACCACCTGCTGGCCTTTAAATGGCTATTTAAATTATCAGCACAAGAAGTCTCTGTGCTAAAAACTTACAAATAATGTAAGTCAACAAAATAATAAAAGAATTGAATGATTGCAAACATATTTTAGTGTTAAATGTGTGTACATTTGTACTATAAATAATTTAAATACATGCTTATAATATGTAAGCGTATATTATATATGTGTATGCTTTTATTTATGTTCTGACAGGACATAGATGTCTCTGGTGAGAGAACAGAGCAGTTGCTACTCACAGAGTATCTTGTACCCTTGGTGCTTGTTTCTATGGTAACCTGGGTGTGGGCTACTGTTACCCTGCCCGTGTGCGGTATTACGCGTGGGAGAGACACCTTGAATTCTGAGAGAGTCCAAACAGTAACTGGTATAAACGTGCTTCCTCTGCTCTGCAGGAAGGAAGAGAAGGAGGAGAGAGAGTGAGAGCAAGAGTGAGAGAGAGACGTAAGTGTAAACATGTCTTCTCCAAGAAGGGGAAGAGACATCTGCAGACTCCCTAACCAGGGATGTAAGGAAATGGCTCCAGGGGAGACATGATAGGACTTCAAAGATTCGTGGAAAAGTGGAATTCAAGGATGAGCTTATTACGGTGTGAGGCACTTGAAATCCATGAATAGTTACTTCATTATATTCCATTGTTCATGACTGTTTTGAAGACTCCTTATATCTGTAAATCTCGTTGGGGCATTACACCACCTTTGGCTTCCAAGATGCATTTATTATCCTTTAATCAGTGCTTTTTGCCCAGAAAGCCCTCTTATCCAGAAAGTGAATAAATTCATGGGGCGTTATCTCCCACATCTAACCGCTGAGCAGGATTCTGTATTACAATAGAGTTTGTAGAGCTGTGTGCAAATTTCAGTCTGGGAAGCCGTGAGGCACTGGAATATCTTCTGCTTTGAGGAAATCATGCTGAGTTGAATTGCCATATGCTTCTCAACACTGGCAACTTCAAAACTGAATGGAAAAAACATGTCTTCATTCCTTACGTCAGAAATAATTTATTATATTCAGAGGAAACTAAGGACAAGTGGGTACTGAGAAATGATTGGGACATTGCCTTTTCCCAAAGGAGCATATAACATGGCACAGTGTTTTCTAAGAGAATATCAGCCTCTGCTTATGGAGAGCTAATGTGTGTATGCATACAAATTTTTATATGAGGGGACTACAAAAGAATAGTGGAAAAATTAAAGTACAAGTATATTATGGTGCAAAAATATCTTGAAATCTATGCATAGTTTTTTTCATAATACACATTTTACATAAACTTCTTGAGGACCCCTCATGTGTTAAGTATAATACATACATAATATATACATATATGTGAGAGATTTTTGCTATAGGGCACATACACTTGTCGGAGAGAAAGGGAGAGACAGAGAGGCAGAAAGTGAGAAATTACCCTCTGGGGGTGATGGCCAGGCTGCAATTTCTTCTCCTCCATTCTCTTCTCAGGATCTTGGGAATGCACATGTGCCTGGCGTTAGTTTTAAGCTGCTGGTTCCAGGACTCGATCTGTGGCCAACTACACAGGAGTCCAGTGATGTAACCATTATGCCATTTGCTAGTCCCTGTATGTAATATATTTCTATACACTCAATTCAACTGAAGCTCGAGAAGTTGAACAGCTGACTCCTAGTTCATGACTGCTACTGCCAAACAGGAAGATTTGAATGCACATCTGCATGAATCCAGAATTCCTGCCCCTAGCTTTTGTTTTCTAGTATCTGCGATGGAGGGTGAGGCTCCGTAGGAGGAATTTAAGAACTGTAGCGAGTGCTCAGGGGGCTGCAGTGAGGGCTCCCGGCCAGATCCTCAGGGGAGTGTGCAGAAGGCTGGCAACAAGGGGGCTGGAAATCTGGCTGTGACTGCCATTTCCTTGTTACCACTCATCGATTTTGAGGAACTGGGGAGATGGAGACTTAGAGTTCTCTTCTTTGCAGTGATACCAGTTTTCATACATACATTATTCATTTTAAGATGAAGTTTAGCCCCTGCCATCCCAAGTTGTTTTTCTCTGGTAAAAGGGAGAGTTTTCTCTATTGGAAGTCTTCACTAGTCAAGAAAGCAGATGCAGTAGCAGATAAACCAAGGAGGGACATAAATCAAACTTGTCTATTTATCCACGGGCAATATGGTCAATAGAGAAGGGGAACTTTTTTAATTAATTTTTTTTTTTAGTGCTTGCTATAGTGTGCCTGTGCTCACCAGAGAGAGACAGAGAGTAAGAGAGAGAGAAAGAAAATGCCCCCTACAGGGAAAGGCCACACCACAGTCCCTTCTCCATTCTTTCTCTTCCTGGGATTTCGAGCATGCATGTACACCCACCCAGCGTGTTTTCCAAGCTGCAGGGTCTGCGATTTGAACGGCACACTTGGCCATGTGGGATCCAGCCACTTTAACATTTTTAAAAAAGAATTATTTATTTAACTGTCTTTATTATGATTAATATTTACAAATTTGCTACAGGACAAGTGCGTTCACCAGACAAGAGACAGAGAGAGAGAGGGAAAGTGAGAAAGCAAGCCGCCAGGTCTAGAATTTGGAACTCGGTCAGCCGTGTGGGAATCCAGTGCCTCAACCACTATGCCACCTGCTGGCCCCTCACCTTAACATTTTTAGAGTGAAATTTTGCACCTTCAAAGTGGAGAGTATTGGTGACACGGCATTCGGTGGCATGCCACACGTTCGAGTTCTGCCCCTGCAGGTAGATCTGGTTGCCTCAACTGTAGTGATGACAGAAGGGGTATGGAGGTAGAAGTCCACGTGACCAGCAGGACTTTTTTCAGGCAGGGTCTTGCTGTGTTCTAATCCTCCTGCCTCAGCCTCCTGAGCTGAGGACCTCAGGTGTGTGTCACCACATGAGGATTTTCTGGAATGGGGTAGGACTCAAACCTGGGTCTCCTGTGGGGTCTCAGTTTGCCTAGCAGCTTCATCAGCAGGTGCATGCAGCCATGGTGGGGTGCCTTCAAGAGAGCTTTTAAAATGTACTGATGCTCAAGCTCCACTTCGGACCAATGAAGTCAGAAGCACCAATCAAGGCACTGTATCAGGTTTAAAAATACCACTTATATTTTGGGGCCAGCAGATGGCATAGCAGTCGCATCACTGGACTCCCACACAGCAGACTGTGGTTCGAGTCCCAGACGTGGTGGCTTAAAACTCATGTCAAGTGCGTGTGTGTGTGTCCAAGATCCTGTGAGGAGAATGGACAAGAAGGGATTGCAATGTGGCCATCCCCCCGAGAGGTGATTTCTCACTTTCCCTCTCATGGCCTCTGTCTTGCTCTCTGGTTAGTGTGTGTACCGAAGGCAAAAACCTCTAAAAATATCTTACTTATAGGGACCAGCAGTTAGCGTAGTGACTATGCTGCTGAACTCCCATGTACTCGACTGAGGTTCGAGTCCTGGACCCCGGGGCTTAAACTCACACCGGGCACGTGTACATGCATGCCCAAGATCCCGAGAGGAGAATGGAGGAGAAAGGATTGAAGCATGTGATGAAATCAGATTTCTCGCTTTCTGTGTCTCTGTCTCTGTCTTTCTGGTGAGCGCACACGCCTTATAGCAAAAACCTCTCAAAAATATGACTTATATTTTAACATAGAGTCAACATTGAAATATTCTGGCTCAAAGAATATGTTCAGATCGGCTGATTGAAAACTGAGAGCAGCGGTCACCTAGCACCTAACATTCCTGCCGGTCACCTAGCACCTAACATTTCTGCTAATTCTAAAGTTAGGATGTCTGAATTCTCTCTCCAATCCCATTTCTCACTGCACCTATCTGGTTTGCCACCATAAAATGGCCTCCATTATGTACACCTTCTTGGAATGGCCAGAGATGAAGCCATGCCATGTAGCTACTCTTTATTAATAACCTTGGGAATGCAGTCAGACCCATGGCTATGTATTTCACTTACCGTAATCTACTACAAGCCTCTACTTGGGTTCTCACATGCATTTTGGGAAAGCTGTAGGATTAACTCATGACTCTCTTCTTTCTTACCTTTGAATACCTTAAGAGATAGTCCTGCCACCAACAACTCTTTCCTCACCGTACTGTAATTGCAAAGCTTAAATGTCTACATCCTTGACTACACTGTGATCTCCTTGAAGGGTAAGGTGACTGTGTATATGTTTTTACTCATCAGAGGGCATGTACATGCACCAGAGAGACAGAGAGTTGGGGAAGGGGAGATAGAGAAAGAGCCCCTCAACAGGACTGCTCACACACAATCTTTTCTCCTTCATTTCTCCACCTTATTGGGATTTGGGGCATGCACACACATGTGCCTGGTGTGTTTTCCAAGCCACTCTGTTGGGACCCTAACTGTTCAGTCATCCCTGTGGGATCCAACTCCCTTAACCACTGGGCCACAAGACCAGACGTGTTGTTGTGTATTTTACTCATGTTTATATCACCACTGCTAAGTCCCAAGTAGAAGGAACAAATCACTCAATATTTTAAAAAATTAATATAATCATTGTATATAATAAAATTTACCCATTTTTAAGTTATAGTTTAGGAGGTCTTTTAAAAAAACTTTATTTCTTCCAAAAGAGTGAGAGAGAGACAGATAATAGCCCTAATAGGGTCCTGATGCTTCAATCTACCTCCAGCCTTCAGCCAGCCTGAATCATGAGCAATCGTGTGTTCGGCATACTCAGGGAGGGCTCCAGACTTGACATGGGAACCCTCCATGTGGGTCGGCCTTGCAGAGTGTTGGGTTTACCTCTGCGTCACCATCTGGCCCCACAATACTAGATCTTAGTAATGTATGTAGTCAACTAAGCAGATCTATAGTCAAGATACAGCACAGTTCTCATTCTGAAATATTTTGTTGCCCTTTTGCAATCGATTCCCACTCCTGAACCATGGTATGGGTACGATGTGACTATTAAACTACTCAGGAAAAGAGAAGTATTATCTTTTTTAGAATTTCACATAAATGGAATCATACAATATTCAGGCTTTTGTATTGTGTGGGATTCTTTGATGTGATCCATTGTTTGATTTTTTTTCCCTGTGGCTCACATATTCTCTTTCCGTCTTTTTGGGGTGTTATATTGTAATGTTGTGGCTCATGACACACCTCAAAAAGTACTGATGATAAAATGTAAATCAAATTAGAAGTTAGAAGAAGAACTTCATTTGGGTAAGGAAAAACAAAGCTATACCTTGGAATTTATGAATGTACAATCCATAGGGCTTGACCAAAGGAAGGTGGGAGTGAAAAAAGAGAGTAGGTACATAGGATTTTCAACTCTCTGTGTTAACACAATTGTCTGAGGAGTGATGTACTTAACTGAGATACTACAGGAAAGCAAATTAAAACAAAACAATGTTCAAAACAATGCAGTTCTCACCTATTTAATAGTCTTTCCGAGTTCATGATTAAAGGGTTTTTCTAGCAACAATTTTGTGTTAAGAATTCTGAGTCATAATGTAGGTTTGAAAGGGTCTTTGGATAATTTCTAATTCAATTTCTGTATTTAATGGATGAAGTAGTTAATATCAGAGGAAGATATTCTGATTTCTAGGATTGGTCATGTTATTCTGGAGTCATCATTTAATCAGGCTAAACTCCTCTTCATGGACTCATTCTAGGAGGACTTGACAATGAACAATCCTCGATTCTTATCTCCATTAAAATGCTTTTCTCCTTCCTGCTCCCTTCAGAAATCTTACTCATTTTTCTCCACCCAACCAAGTCTATTTATCAAAGCCTTCCTAGAAAACTGAGCATTTTTCCACTCACTCTAATGGTCTAGCCACTTCCCTGGCAGTAGCTTCTAATTCCAGAGTGATCTATGTATCTCTCTGTGTTTTTGTGCTTCTGTTCCTTGTTTTATTCTACTTTTAAAAAGCTAATATTTATCAAGTGCTTACTATATTTGATGCTTTTTGCTTCCTTTTTTTTCCCCCTTGCATTTTATTTCATATGACATTAGACGTAGTGCTAATTTTGCAATTGAGAAAATGGAGGCATGGAGAGTTGGTAATTTGACAACAATTACAATGAACAGATGGTAGAGCTTATGTTTATCAAATAAGAAAATGCACATGGTGTGTCCTCTGCAAGCCACACCTCTGCACATGTTGCTGGGGTGAGAATTATTCATTCTTCCATCTCTTCCATCACATTTGAAATTACTGGAGGGGAGGGCTGAGCCTCATCTCACTTTGCAGTTTCCTGCAGTCTTTGCTCTATGATCTCAGTGTTATTCATACTTAGCTTTGCGTGACCAGATGCTTATCTTTGCCTACAAAAGCAATTGTCTCATGAGGTCATGCAGAGCAGTAGCTGGTCTGACATTTGCCAGCAAACGCGAGCAGTGGTGCAAGCCTGACTGTTCTCACAGAGGCTTCACAGAGCTCTGTAACTCCTGCAGTTGCCGGCCACGGAGCTGATTTCTCACCACTTCACTGTCACTTCCAGTAACTGCCCAGCGACTCCAGTTGCTCTACAACCTGCTCTTTAAGGAAGATCATTTACCAGAAGTAAATCTATCTTACAATGGTCATCTTTCAAATGACTTCAAGGACTAAGGCAGCGCTTATTCAACTGTATTGCTTCAAGGACTCAAGCATGTTTTGCTTTAATAGGCTGCCAAGCTATATAGAGAGAACGTGCTCATGGCATCACCAGAAGGCAGGAAACACACTGGGAGGAGAAAAGCAATCTCCACTCCCTGGGGCTTCAGCTAAATAGCTGACTTTTAGGTTTCAGATCTTTAGATTCCATGCAACTCTCCTACTGGCAGATGCAATCAGCTGCTTGACCCTCTTTATCACTTGCTCATGTTAACACAGACGTGCAGTGTTGGTTCTTGTCTGAAGAACTATGCTAAGATAGAGGAGCCTAAGTGCATATTTTGTCATGCTGATATTAACAACCTAGAGGGAGGCAGAACACACAACGAACTGAGCAAAGTAAATATTTCACAGAGGTGGGAGTTCATGGCACCCTTTTCAGTGCCCTGGAAAGATGGGATTTGGCCACGGCAAGCTGATCTCAGATTTATTTGGTGCCTCATGTTATGCTTTCTGTGGGCGATAGGTGCTCGAGGTATCTCTTGAATGAGTTCAAATCACACACACACACACACACACACACTCAATTTAGAACTACTGTTATCAACAGATACAAGCATATTAAGTGCATCTTAAAAGAACACGCCAAGTAGGTAAGATAATGGATATTTGATCCTTAATGAAGATTTTTATCTCACTCTCCACTACTCTGACAGTGTATCATATTGCATTAGGACAGTTTGTCTTACAATATTGTTGAGTGCGGCACCATTAAAATAGTTCCAGGAAATTTGGTCTGCCTTCGATGAAGCTGTACTGCGCTTCAGAGAGTAAAGTATGAGTCAAGGCAGTTGAAAACAAAGAAACCACCAGGAGATTTCAACGCTATGAGTTCTAAACATTTAGGTGAAGGATGAAATTAAAGAAATATATTCCTTTGAGATATCTGTATGAGATCTGGTGATCATTATTACCTCAATACAAGTGGTCATGAACTAGAGTTAGGGGAGTAATAAGATTGCAGCCCTAAGTTTTCTTTCACAAATGATAGACAGTCTTGGCAAACAGCTTGCCTAAGGTAGTAATGTTCAAAGGAGTCCAATAAAGTTGAGCCAAACTGATGAAAAAAAAATATATATATTTTACTATTTACAAATTTTATTGTATAAAGAAGTTGGAAACAGTGGGAACAGTGGTATAATGGTTACACCTCTGGACTCCCATGTAGTCAACCATGGTTCAAGTCCCGGACTGAGTAGCTTAAAATTCATGCTGGGCACATGTGCGTGCATGCCCAAAAATCCCAAAAGGAGAATGAGGAGAAGGGATTGTGACATAGTCATCTCCCCCAGGGGTGGTTTTTTGCTTTCTGTCTGTCTCTGTTTCTTGGGTGAGCATGTGTGCCCTATAGCAAAAAATCTCTCCAATAAATAAATAAATAAGAAATTGAAAACAGTTTGATTCAGTATCATAATTTTTAAAGGGTCTATGTAATCTTTCTTTCTTGAATAATCCTAAAATTAGATAATTATATAATATTTTTCAAGATTGTACATGTTTATATAATAATAATTATCTCCAGAATTACTGCACAGATTGTTATATGGATTTAGAATTTAGTTTCTCATATTTTAAGCTACAAACTTTCCTGTTTTTTCTTTTCCAAATTTATTCTATTTAATTATATATATAATTTTAAAATTTTAATTTGCTACAGGACATGTACACCACCAGAAAGCCAGAGAGAGAGTGAGAAAGCAAGCTACCAGGTCTGGAATTTGAATCGTGGTTAGTCATGTGGGAGTCCAGGGCCCCAGACACCATGTCATCTGCTGTCACCTCCTGGGGTTTCTAATATTGTATTTGACTAAGATATTAACTAATAATTTAACTAAGAATAAAATAGACTGGGACCAGCAGTTAGCATAATGCGTGCGTGCCCAAGATCCCGAGAGGAGAATGGAGGAGAAGGGATTGCGGCGTGGCCATTCCCCTTGGGGGGTGATTTCTCACTTTCTGTCTGTCTGTCTGTCTCTGTCTGGCCAGCGCACGTGCCCTATGGCAAAAACTCCTCAAAAAAAAAAAAAAGATTAAAATAGACTAATAATTTAGTACAGTAGATAATTTATTTTGTGCAAAGGAACTTATTTATTTATTTATTTTGCATTCAGTCACTGTGTATCATTACAGCATACCAAATGAATTTTCCCATCATGAGTACACTGTATATCAGTTAACTCAAAGATAGTACCATACACATTACAACCAACAGATTTCTTTCCACTTTAGGTTCCTTAAATGTTTTACTTCTTTCTTTTTCCCCTTGATTTCCTCCTTCTCACCCTTCCCCACTCCCTATCCTCTTCCCTCACTGTCTTCACTATCACCATTGCTCTCCTTGCCTTTGTACCTTCCAATCTTTCAGTTTCTGCTGCAGAATGCTGAAATTTGGTATATACTGAATGGGGACATACAATGCCTCTCTTTCATAGTCTGACTTGCTTTGCTTACCATGAAATCTTTCATATTTGTTAATTTTCTATCAAATGCCTGGGTCTCTTTATTTTATTTTAAATTTATTTATTTTACATTCATTGTGATTACTGTACATAATCACAGTATGAAAGATGAGATTTCCCAGGGGCCAGCAGGTGGTGTGTGGTCAAGGGCCCTGGACTCCCACATGGTTGACTGAGGTTCGAGTCCCAGATCTGGTGGCTTGCTTTCTCATGTTCCCTCTCTCTTTCTCTCTCTCCCTCACTCTGTCCCTTCTGGCCATATTAAAATAAGTAAATACATAAATAAAGTTAAATAAAATAATTCTTTAAAAAAATGAGATTTCCCATCCAGCATGCACTGTATATTGGCTTAATCAATGATATTACTATACATGTTATTGTCAACAAATTAATTTTCCATTTCTTTTACTTTTTTTTTTCCTCCCTTGATCCCTTACTTCTCACCCTATGCCATTTTCCACCCTCCTTCCACACTGTCTCTGGTATCTACAGTTGCTTTCCCT
>NW_006204918.1:114222-120387 GCF_000334495.1 Tupaia belangeri chinensis
ACTTTTTTTTCACATTTTATTGATTCATTGAATATCTTAATTAATCTACATACTTTCAATAGCAAGTCCGGTTGATATATACATATCTGTGAACACATGTCTGACTTTAGACATAAAACTCAGTGAGTAGAAGGAATATACTATAAGGTAGCACCTAGCTAAAGCTATATAGCTTACTGAGGTCATTATATAGGTATTTTTAAAAAGTATTTTTTAATTTCAAGAAAAGCAGTTTTAGCTTTAATAAATCAAAATAAAAAAATGTTAAGAGAAATTTGCTTAAGACTTAAAGCCAGGAAAAATGTTAGAATTATGTTTAAATAGTAGGTAGATGAACTTATCAATAGCTCAAGAGAAGAAAAAATCCTTAAATATGGAAAACAAAGCATAAAAGAAAATTAGTAATGTTTTAGTCAAAAGTCATAAAATTCTATTTCACCAGTTCAGTCTCATGTAATTAATCTCTCTTCTTTTGCGGTCCTATCTTTCCGTTTAAATTCCAGAAGTTAACATTTAAATCTGGGGTTGTTTCTATCATTAAGTTGGACATTTTCTTGGTTGTGTTTTTCAACTCTTATTCCTGTGTGTTTGTCTTTAGATTTGCTGGTATAACACTCTCTTCAGAAATTCTTTGAGAGCTATATTCTTTCAGGTTTTGTTTACCTGAGAATGTTTTCATCTTTTCTTCCCATATGAAGGATAATCTTGCTGGGTATAGTATTCTGGGTTGAATTGGTTTTTTTTTAGGTAACACTTCGAATATATTTTCCCATTCTTTCCTTGCTCACATTGTTTCTGATGAGAGATCTGCTGTTAGCCTGATGGGCTATCCTTTGTAAGTAACTTGACATTTCTCTCTTGCCAGCTGTAGTTTTTGTCTTTGTGATTTTGATCAACCTGGCTATGATTTGCCTTGGAGAAGATCTTCTTGGGTTGATTCTATTTGAGATCCTTTGTATTTCTTGGGTCTGGATCTTTGAATGCCTCTCTAGGTTTGGAAAGTTTTCTTCCAGAATTTCATGGAATAGATTATCAATGTCCTGATTAGTTTCTTCACCTTCTGGGATACTGATTATCTAGATGTTTGGATGTTTAATGGTATCTAATATTTCTCATATATTAGTCTCACTTTTTTTGGGTAATTTTCTCAGTCTTTTTGGTGAAATTTTCTAGGTCAGAGGTTCTGTCTTCTACATCTGAGGTTCGATCATCTGCATGATCTAATCTTCTTTTAACACTTTCGAGGGAGGTTTTGATTTCCCATATTATAGCCTTCATCTCTAATAGTTCCGTTTCATTCTTTTTTTATGGTATGTTACTTCCTCTTTCAACTTGTGCAAGAACTTCCTCAATTCCTAGAATTCATCATCTCTTTTCTCTTGTATCTTTTGGAGTTTGTTGTCTCTTTTCAATTGGATCTCTGTTAGATTTGTCAGTATAAATATTCTAAATTCTTTATCTGACATTTCCATGAGTTCCATGTACTGTCTATGGATGATGAGGAGTTGTTCTTTTCCCTTGGGGAACAGATATTTTCTTGGTTTCTCATATTTATTATGCCTCTGTAGTGGCTTCCGGTCATCTGATGGATTATATATTTCTTCCTAATTTCTTGAAGTTAAATCTGAGTGTTCAGAGGTGTGCAGGAGGAGGTGATCTGCAATCTTTCTGCAGTTCCGATTTTTTCCCTTGGCCCAGCAGATTCAGTAGGAATTGAGGATTATTCTGACCCTAGTAGTATTCAGATGTTTGGCTACTGTGCACCTAGATCTTTCTAGACTCTTAGTGTGTAGAGGCTGTGCAGCAAAGTGATAAAGGCAAAAGCCAAAGGAAAAGGAAAAGAAAACAAATAAAGAAAAAAGAATAAGAAATAAAAGAACCATAATAAAAAAGAAAAATAAACAAAATTTTTTTTTCAAAAAGCAAAAAATGAAAACCCTCACATACCATGCAAAAGAGATTGCTCATAGCTCAAACGTAGATGGATTCTTAAAGGGCCTGTGCTTTGCCTCTCCTAAATGGGAGAGGTGGAAGGTGAGAATTAGTAAGACAAAGGGGAATGAGAGAGCCAAGAGGTACTATACATTAAAAATAAAACATGGAGAGAGAGAGAAGAGCGAGAGAGACAGCGGGGGCTCTATCACTCTAGATCTTGGGGTCTGGAGGGTGAAGTTTGAGAAGAAAATTTTCAGTTGTCCTAGTCTCTAAAAGGGATTGCTCGCAGCTCAATTGTAGATGGCTTCTCTAGTAGATGACTTTTTAAAATCCAACAATATTTATGTCTGGTGTGTAATATGGTAGCTTCTATGGTCTAGTTTCAGAATAGTACACAAGACATTTTTTCCTCCACAAAACTTTTAAAGCTCATAGATACGACTAATATGTAAGCTATGTCGGATTAGGTATAGAGATATCATAAAAGAAAGGGCTTTCTGGTGGAAGGTCTAAAAATCACTGAGAATAACAGGAGGTGGTAAATAGAAACGTTTGTGCTTTTTCTTTTCAGAAAAAGTTGTCAAGCTGTTTGTAGGGTGGGTGGCAGAGAGTTTAGTGATCGACTAACTGCTCTTTTCACAGACTGTGAGATAGAGAAAGGCAGGATAACTGTCTTTATTTTTTGAAGTTATCAGTAAAAGGGTATCTTCCTTATAATCCGTAATTATCTAGGCTCACATAGGCTGATGGAAATACTCTTTTTTTTTTTTTTGAGAGGTTTTTGGTATAGGGCACGTGCGCTCACCAGACAGAGAGAGACAGAGAGACAGAAAACGAGAAATCACTCCCCAGGGGGGATGGTCACGCCACAACCCCTTCTCCATTCTCCTCTCGGGATCTTGGGCACGCACGCACACTCACCCGGCGTGAGATTTAAGCCACCGGGTCCGGGACGCGAACCACGGTCGACTACCTGGGAGTCCAGTGACATAGCCATTACGCTAACTGCTGGTTCCCAGAAATACTCTTCAAGAGACTACCATTTTATATATCTACCAATATGAGGGTTCCTTCCAATTTCTTTACATCTTTGCCAACACTTGGCATTGTCTGACTTTGGTTTACTGTTATCCTAGTAAGTGCGAAGTGGGTCTCATTGTGGTTTTAATGTCTATCTCCCTAATAACTAATGATAGTGAACATCTTTTTTTTTTTTTTTGGAGAGGTTTTTGCTATAGCGCGCGTCCGCTAGCCAGACAGACAGAGAGAGACATAGAAACAGAAAGCGAGAAATCACCCCCCCGGGAGGATGGTCACGCCGCAATCCCTTCTCCTCCATTCTCCTCTAGGGATCTTGGGCACGCACGCACACACACCCGGTGTGAGTTGTAAGCCACCGGGTCCGGGACACGAACCGCGGTCGACTACGTGGAAGTCCAGTGACATAGCCATTACGCTAACTGCTGGTTCCCAGATAGTGAACATCTTTATGTGTGGATTGGCCATTCCTACATCTTTATTGGTGAAATATCTATTTCAGCTTTTTGTACACTTTTTTAAGAATTGTTTTATTTAATTATATTTATTATTTTAAAAAATTTGATGAGAGAGAGAAAGAGAGAAAACAAGCCACCAGACTTGAACGACAGTCAGCCATGTGGGAGTCCATTGGCTTAACCACTATGTCACTACTGGTCCCTTTTGCACACTCATTGATTGGGTTGTTTACCTTCCTAATTATTGAGTTCTAAAGAGTTTCTTATATATTTTGGATACAAGTTCCCATATCCTAGAAATTGATTTTCAAACATTGTCTACAGATTGTCTTTTTTCCCCCTTAAATGTGTATTTTTGAAGTGCAAGGTTTTAGTTCTTACATTTGTGTCTACAATATATTTCATGTTGCTTTTTTGGTATGATAAAAGGTAAGATTCATATTCATTTTCCTACATGCAGATACCCAATTGTCCTAGCACCATTTGTTGAAAAAAGTTCTTTTTCCCCATTTAATTGTTTCTGTGCCTTTATCCAGTAAGAGTTAATTCTTGGCTCATTATTCTCTTTGCAAATTCGTACCCTTATATCTGGCTACACAGTAGTCTGGTCAATATCCTCATCATGTTCAAAACGAACCCTAAAGGCAAACGGTAAATCTATAAATTTCAGATATAAAAGAACCTGCGCTGTATTGCTAAGTTCTTACTGTTGTAGAGAGCACCTAGAAACGCAGAGCAGTGCCTATGGAGAGAATTACTCGATAATATAACAATGTAATATGATACAATATGATATATAGTTATTAACTATGGTAAGTGATAAAACAATTTTTGTTATTAAAAACAGTAGTTGGACAATAAAGCTACACTTTTCTTATAGTGCAGGAATAAGCATTTTTATATTGATTTTATCATTTAAAATATGGAATATATTGTCATGGCCATATGGATCATTTTGGTTGTGTTGGCTGTAAAAGGAAGTGGCATGACAAAGGTTCTAAGAGTTCAGTGGAGAGGAATGTATTCATCAGATACTGTTGAGCAGCGAACTAACCATTGGGCATCAATCATATTCTTCTACAAGTGCGTGCATGCTAATTCCGTGTGTGGGTTAAAGCCTAGCTGGATTTTATTCCTGTGACTCTGGGCATCTCTTTGGGCCTCAGTTTTATTTTTTCTTAAGTGAGGATATTACCTTAATAATGTTCTTGTGAGGCTCAAAAGAATTGATATATACAAAATAGTAAAAGCAGTGTCTGACATACAATAAAAGGTAACTACTATTGTTCATGTGAATATAAGCTTTTCCAGGGCAGAGCTTTTTGGTTATTTCATTTAATGAATACATTCTAATCTCCTAGAACTATACCTGACAAATAATTATTGTATACAAATCTATAGAATGAAATGGATAAAACATAAAAGGCTGGTTTCTAATAGGATGACTTGTGGGAATTTTGCTAGATTTATGACAATAGTCTCGTGTCATCAAAAATCTTCCCACATCCTTTACCTGTTATGATTTATGTGTGTTTATGTCAGTGGGGTGTACAGGATCAGAGTTACTTTTGCAAACCCTCAACTTGAAACAATATATGAACGCAATAATTTTAGAGATGTGTGAACTAAACTGAGATATATGTAGGGCCACAAGTAAAATTGGGGAAAAGAATCCTTTTTTGCTCAGCACATCCATACAAAAATTTCAACGATTTGGAGAAAAACCCTGGCAGAACTTTCAGATGATAGTGGGGACCATAAAGAAGAGCGTGAACTCAGACATAAACTGAATCGCAATAGAAATTCATCTTGGCTTTAGCAAAGCTCCCTATAAATTTATTGAATTTTCAATAACATTCAGGATGGTTTGAAAGATAAGGAATCAGTTTCCAAAAATAAATTTAAATTTGAATATCACAATAAAAGACCCCTTGGAAACTCACTGTGACTCAGGCAAATATTCAGTCGAGTCTAGATTCTATCAGATAAAGATTCTTACTTTAAAGGAAACAGAAATTTGATCACATGGGGAACAGGAAAAGTCAATTGGGACATTGAATAGGAAAAAGGACACAGTGCAGTTAGCATAATGGCTATGTCGCTGGATGTCCAGGCCTGTAGGACAATCGAGCAGGGTACCTGAGTGAGAGAGTGGAGGTCTGGAACCGGCACAGTGTCACAACACAGGAGTGACACAGTGTCACAGCTCAAGATGGTATGCAATCGCTCGTTTATTGAGGGCCAGAGAACATTCTTATATACACACAGGGTAGGAAGCTGATTGGTCGTACAATGAGGGATGCAATTCTACAACCACCGATTGGTTTCTGCGTTAAAGGGTAAAGCCAGGAGGCGAGGTAAAAAGGGGGCAGGAATTGTCTCGGACCTGACTGAGGACCTGCCTGAATGAGGAAGTCTCAGCGTGAATTGTCTACTCATGGAACAAGGATACTTGAAGGTCCTTGTATGAAGGTCATGTCATTGTGCCATTTTAGTGCATGTGGCTTCCTACAGTTGGACTTCCATGTAGTAGACCGCAGCTGAGTCCCGGACCTGGTGGCTTAAACTCACTCCGGGCACGTGTGCGTGCATGCCCAAGATCCCGAGAGGAGAATGGAGGAGAAAGGATTGTGGTGTAGCAATACCCCCGGGGGTGATTTCTTGCTTTCTGTCTCTCTCTCTCTCTCTGTCTCTCTGGAGAGCACACGTGCCCTATAGCAAAAACCTCTTCAAA
>NW_006204918.1:120402-126771 GCF_000334495.1 Tupaia belangeri chinensis
GAACATTGGGGTTGGCTCTTTCAATATGCTCTCGACAGAGGAGTCATGTCCAAGCTTCTTCTCTTGAGCTAGTTAGGGAAGCCAGGCTCTCACCAAGGATGGCTCTGTGAATGAAGGGCAGCATCTTTAATTGCACCTGGTTAGTGGTTTTTTTTTTTTTTTTTTTTTGGAGAGATTTTTCACTATAGGGCGCATGCGCTCGCCAGACAGACAGAGAGAGACATAGAGACAGAAAGCGAGAAATCACCCCCCAGGGGGGAATGGTCACACCGCAATCCCTTCTCCTCCATTCTCCTCTCGGGATCTTGGGCACGCACGCACATGCCCGGCGTGAGTTTTACGCCACCGGGTCCGGGACGCAAAACGTGGTCGACTACGTGGGAGTCCAGTGACATAGCCATTACGCTAACTGCTGGTTCCCACCTGGTTAGTGTTAAAACAGTGTTTCGTGTGGGTTGAATTCTTGTTGCTTTTCAGGAAAATGTTGGAAGAAGGTATATATATGTATATGTACATATATATATATTTCAGAATTGAATGAAGCATATCTTTTATTAAAGTCTGTTCAGCATATCGGTTATTAATATAGAAATGAAATGTTAAATATCCCTGGAGAAAGTACATTTACAGTGTGAGGCATTTCTTTGCCATCTCGGTTAGATTCCTTGGTTTATTCTAATCATTCCTCCCATTATATCAATGAGATCATTTTGCTTTACATTTGTAATGATTAATTCAAGTTTTGGCTTGTTTTGAAAGAGGAACGATTCTTTTTCCGATCAAAATTCTGAGAACATGCCGTCACTAGGTAAGAAGTGAACACCAAGAAAGGGTAAGGTTTTCTTAGGAAACACGGTGTTTGCCATGCTGGGTAGTGAATAGGGAACAGGGCGGTGGGTCCAGATCCCCTGAAACAACACCCCACACCCCAAAACTGAGAGGTAAGTAAAGCAGAGGAACCGCCCAGCAACCCCAAGTGGATCACCGCTGCATTGGGAGGAAAGCGAGCTCGTGGGTTGCATGATGCGGAGACGCTAACAGAGCAGCGCTCCCCTGCGTTCACGACTTCAGGCGGTGGAAGCCTGTCCACGAATGTTACTAACGTGACCCTCCCAGCACCGCCCTGACAGTGGCGAGGCTAGGTATGCCTTTACTGAACCATTCTGTGAACGGCAAAACTGGGCGTACTGATTCCCTAGGGCTGCCATAGCCAATGACCAGACTCCAAGCAGCAGAAGTGTGTTCTCTCCCAGCTCTGGGGGCCGGAGTTGGAACGCTAGGCGTCGTCAGAGCCTGTTCTTTCTGGAGGCTCTAGGATTACTCCGTTCCTCACCGCCGGGGCTGGTGGCTGCCAGCATTCCTCGGCTGGGGGGCCCAGGGCCTGCGGTGCCATGTTCTCACCCTCTGTCTGTCCTGCCTCTTCTGGGCCTTGGCTTTCTCTCTACTTTCTCCTTCCAGGACAGTTGGCCCTGGACTTAGGGTCACTAAGGTAATCCAAGACGATCTTCTCATCTGAAGGTAACCACGTGCTTTCAACTGTTTGAGGTTCCACGTTTTAAAAAAATGAATAGTCTCATGTTAAAAAAATTAAGACCCTAACATGGGATGCACAAAGATGAACTACCTAATAAAAATGAGTAAGTATACGTGGAACTGAAGGATCAAATGGTCCTACACAGTTGGGATTTATAGTGCTAAATAACATTAAACGGACCCTTTTTTTTTCTTTTCTTTCTTTCTTTTTTTTCTTTTTTAGATTTTTGCTATAGGGTGTGTGTGTTTGCTGGAGAGACAGAGAGAGACAGGGAGACAAAAAGTGAGAAATCACCACCCAGGGGGATGGCCATGCCACAGTCCCTTCTCTATTCTCCTCTTGGGATCTTGGGCATCCACATGTACCTGGCATGAGTTTAAAGCCACCAGGCCCAGGACTTGAACCATGGTCGACTACAAGGGAGTCCAGCCATGTAACCATTACATCATCTGCTGGTCCCCAAATTAAACAGACCTCTAACTGCAGGTCTAGAAATGTTTTTAAATATGTTTGAATGCATTTTGAATTCCCAAGGAAAATGGTTTATTTTTCAAAATTAATTAAGGAAGGGGATTTCTTTTCGTTGGACTTCAGAAACAAAATGTGCTTCCAAACACAGCTTGGGAAACAATGCATTTACTGCTTGACACTGAGAAACGTAGCTCGGTTACTATGAGCCTGGAAGAATGGTGATACGGAGAGTTAGTTATCACTTACGATTTACTAAGAGTTAGGCACAGTGTTTTAGATACATTAACTTATTTCATCTTTGCAATACACTTTTGAAGTAAATTCTGGTCTAAATACTTTACAACCGAAGGAACTGAGGCGAGGGGGTACAAGCAGCTTGCCCATGGTTGCACAGCTGGTCAGCGGTCGAGCGTGGCTTCTAATCAAGGCAGGTCCCATAGTCGAGCTTATCGTCATACCACTATGTTAGTCTAATAGCGAAATATTCTACAGAGCAGTTCCAGTGTAACTGAGTGTATATACATACATATATGTATCTATATATCTTCGTGTGTGAATATAGATGTGTGTATGAATATATATAGCTAGCTAGCTAGTGTATATAGGTTCACTCATCTATTGCTGACCTTCGAACATGGGTTTGAACACCAGGCCACTTACATGTGAATTTTTTCAACAAATATACTGGTAAATAGAGTACAGTACTGTAAATGTAATTTTTCATAAGATTTTCTTTTCTTTCTTTTTTTTTTTTTCAGAGAGTTTTTGCTACAGGACACTTGTGCTCACTGGAGAGTAGAGAGAGACAGAGATAGAAAGTGAGAAATCACCTCCCAGGGGGATGGCCATGCTGCAATCCCTTTTCCTCCATTCTCAGGATCTGGGGCATGCATGTACACATGTCCAGAATGAGTTTCAAGCCTCCAGGTCTGGGACTTGAGCTGTGGTTGGTCATGTGGGAGTCCAGTAACATAACCATGGTGCCATCTGCTGGTTCCAAGGTTTTCATAGTAACACTAGTTTTCCCTTTATTGTAAGAATACAGTATGTACAGTACATGTAACAAACTCTGTGTTAATTCACTGTGTATGTTATCGGTAAAGCGTCTTAGTCAACAATACGCTTGTCTAAAGTTAAATGTGATTTTCAACTGCATGAGGGGCTGGTGCCCATGACACTCATATTGTCCAAGAATCAACATAGACACCACACATGTATCTTAGAACTGTACATGCACACACATACATGTACATATTCACACACACGTAGACGTGCAAGTCAGGTCTCAAAGGCTCTGGAGAGCCGTTGCCGTGGCCGCAGCTTTGAGCTGCAGTCAGCGTCGGGGGGCAGTTCCCTGTCCTGTCAGTCCCGCGTCATTTGTCACAGGGATCTGAGATGAAAAGCTGGCGTTCTCAAAGGGGCATAGAAATGTGCCGCTGCATTCTCGAGACCTATGTCAAAATGCTTCAGTCCGCGCTGATTTACCAGGCCCGCTGCTACTCCTTGCTTCAAAGCTTCAAGCGATGCACACCGGTATTTAGCTCTGCAGAGAGACCTCTGGATTCCTCCCCTAGATCTGGCCCTGCTGACAGGAGACCCTCTGACAAGCAGAGGGTTATGCTGGCCTTTCTTTTCTCCTAAGATAAAATTCCAAATGGCTTTCTTGAATAGTCCCCATCCATTTCTTTGGTAACACACTTACAGCTTGTTCCCACAGCTAACAACTACTGCCATTGCTCACAGCTCACTATAGGAATGAAAGCTGAATTCTTTAACAGTAAAGAGATTCTTAGGAGGACAAAACCACAGCGCCGTATTTCAGGGGGCGACATGAGGCTTTTAGGATCAAATCGGTTATTGTTAATAAAGTGTTTTGAGCAGTGACAGCCACAGGTAGGCGCTTGATAACTAATCAAAAGCTCGGAGAGCTGGCCGCTCTGTGAGGAGTCCTGGGGCTTCTGAAAAGACCCTGTGGGAGTCCGCTATTGCACTAAATGCAGGTTCTCGCAGGAGAGCTGAGACCAGCCTGTGGTGTGCGATGAATTCTTGTTTTCCAAGCCTCGGAGGCCGGCGTGGTGACAAATGCTTCTCAACCACAGCTGGCTTCCATTTAGACAGAAGGGAAGGCCATCGTATTTCCGAGGAGCCTCGGGGAATAGCGAGAGACGGTCTCATTGTTTTTCCCACAAGGAAAGTGAATCTTAAAGAGGTTAAATTTCTTGCTCAAGTTCATGCAGAGTAAGGATTTTTTTTTTTGGGGGGGGAGGAGTTTAGTAGAGAGCACACGCCCTTGCTAGAGAGAAACAGAGAGAGGGAGGAGGAAGCACCCTCCACTCCCACCATGGGGCGTGGTCAGACTGCAATTCTTCTTCATCCTTCCCTCTTCCAGGATTTTGCGCACTCACACATGCCCAGTGTGTTTTCTTTTCTTTTTTTTTTTAAAGAGAGATTTTTGCTATAGGCCATGTGTACTTGCTGGAGATACAGAGAGAGACAGAGGTAGAGAAAGTGAGAAGCCACCCCCAGGGGGAGCTCCTGGTGTGAGTGTCAAGCTGCTAGGTCCAGAACTCACACCGCAGTCAGGCACGTGAGGGTCCAGTGCCTTAACCACTATGCCACCTGCTGGCCCTGCCCAGAGTGTGTGAATTTTTTTTTTCTTTAAGAGAGATTACTGCTACTGGGCATGTGCACTTGCCAAAGAGACAGAGAGACAGAAAGTGAGAAATCACTCCCCTCCCCCAGGGGGGATGGCCACACCACAATCCCTTCTCCTCCATTTTCCTCTTGAGATTTGGGCACACACACACATGTGTCTGGCATGAGTTTTAAGCTACTGGGTCCAGGACTCAAACCATGATCAGCCATGTGAAAGTCCAGCAATGTAATCATTATGCCATCTGCAGGTCCCACCCAGTGGGTTTTTTTTGGGGGGGTGGGGTGGGGGATAGGTTTTTGCTATAGGGCGTGTGGGCTCACCAGAGATGGAGAGACAGAAAGAGAAAAGTCACTTGCCAGGGGGGATGGCCACACCACAATCCCTTCTCCTCCTTTCTCCTCTTGGGATCTTGGGCATGCACGTACATGCTCCCGGCGTGAGTTTAAGCCACTGGGTCCGGGACTTGAACCGCAGTCGACTACATAGGAGTCTAGCAACACAGCCATTATGCCAACTGCTGCTCCCACACCCAGTGTGTTTTTTAAGTCACTGGTTTGGGACTCAAACCATGCAGTTGGCCATGTGGGCTCCAGCTGCCTTAGCCACCAGGACACAGGGCCGCCCCCCCCCTCCCCCCCCGCCCCGAGTGGGGATTCCACTCCGTACCTCTCTGACCCCACGTCAGTGCCTCTACCCTACTGCAGGCGAACAGTCCCGGACAGTCCCGACTCACCAGAACAAGTACGTGCGTCTGCATTTACTTGTGTATATTCCTAGGCTTCTTACCCTCCCCTCCTCTTCACTCTCCTTGCCAATAACTTGATGTTTCCTTAGGTCTTAAGTTTCAGGGAACTCAAAGGTAGAACTGCACCAGGTCCACTTTCTGCTCTTCATCTAGAACACTCCAAATCTTCAGAGCATGGTATATGCAGTCTAATTTTCTAGGTAGTTTTTTTTTTTTTTAAAAAGGATCTTGGATTTAACTTTTAAATTGCCTACATCACGAGAAGATTACTCAAAACCTGAACATGCTTCAGGGTAACCTCCTAAAGAGCAGGACCTACCGTCCCGAGGTACAATCTTGACCTCACTTTAATTTTTCTATGCACGTTTTTCACTTTCCCCACTTGTTCCGAAAGCCAATCTCTCCTCCCCTTCAGTTCTGTGAACGATTTCTGCTTTAGCTTTAACAGATAACTTTTATTTTCAGCAACCGCCGGGGTCTGTACCTTATTTAAGATAAGTGGCTCAGCCATGAGTGCCTTCGGGTTGCCTTTTTTAGAAAAAACATTCAGCATGAATCTGTAGACCCACCGGCATCTTTTGTGTCTCTCATTTTTCACGGAGGGCAAATGGATCTACCTCACCCTTAGACCCTGGTCAGGCAAGTTTGCCTGGCCTTTTCCCATCCCCAAGACAAATGAAGAATGCTGAAACCTTTCAGTCATAACAAAACAGTGATAAAGCAGGTAACAAGACCTCACATTAATCAGGTCTTTCAAAGAAGAGGCCCCAGCCTGCACTCTTTGTCTGGCCTGCTGGTAGGTGGGTTTATTCAGGCTCCTTTAGGGGCCTCGCATTCTTTAGTTCTGCTGCACATTCTCCTTGGAAATGTTTCACTTTTCAGGCAGCTTCTGTGTTGATCAAAAAACCCAGAGAGCCACTACAGAAATCTGAACTTCTAATGATCTTCTTTTATATTTCCCTA
>NW_006204918.1:127612-139718 GCF_000334495.1 Tupaia belangeri chinensis
CATGGCATCGGAACACAGAGACAGCACAGGGAAGAGGGTGGGGCGGAGCAGCCACTGTCACAAGATGTACTGTGTCATCTTGGTGGAAAAATATCCCGTTTCCTGTAGCCAAGTTGTCGCAGCCTCTTGCTGAAAATATTCAAGGTCCCAGCAAACCAGTGCTGAGATGGGAAAAGGTAAGCGTAGATGAACAATTTTCTTCTCAAGACAAAGAATTACCGTCAGATTAATGGCAATAGGCCAGCCTTTGGCTTTTCTACGCCTTTTCACTAACAACACAACAACAAATAGCTAATTAATTCTTCCCCTGAGTTTCTGCCATGCGCCGCTCAGCCCTTTTTCAGGCGAGGTTAAGCAAGCCGCCAGCGCGTGTACAGCCGTCAGGGTGAATCAAGTCCGCCCTCTACTGGCCAGTGGGAATATTACCAAACAGGATTCACCAGGTTACCAAAATCAGAAAGCAGATAATGTTGGGCAGTTTCATTTGTAATTATGGTTTTACAATGATGTAAAATGTTAAAAAGTGGCAAAAGAGTGTGTATAAGATTTCATAGGATAGAATTAAATTTAAATCCATTTTGCCAAGATTTGTTCAGAAAAATTGAAATAACTTTCTCTCTCTCTCTCTCTTTTTTTTTTTTTTTTTTATAAGAAACCCTAACATTTTAATAATACATGGAAGTAAGTTATTATTAAAAAGAAAAAAGGTTGCTAAATTTTTATGTAATTAGCCAGATAGTAGACATTTTAGGTCTCTGATAAAACTATTCAACTCTTGGGACCAGCAGTTAGCGTAATGGCTATGTCACTGGACTCCCACGTAGTCGACCGCGGTTCGAGTCACAGATCCAGTGGCTTAAACTCACGCCGGGCGCGTGTGTGTGCGTGCCCAAGATCCCGAGAGGAGAATGGAGGAGAAGGGATTGCGTGGCCATCCCCCCTGGGGAGTGATTTCTCGCTTTCTGTCTCTCTCTCTCTCTGTCTTTCTGTCTGGCGAGCACACGCGCCCTATAGCAAAAACCTCTAAAGACACACACACACACACACACACACACACACACACACAACCCCGATTCACCTCTGTCATTGTAATGAACAAGTAGCCATAGACAGTATGTGAGCATGTGGCTGTGGGCTGTGTTCCAACAGTAGGTTTATTTTCCCCAAACAACTACCCCTTTCCTCCTCCCCAAAGAAACCTTGAGGCTGGATTTAGTCTATAAACCAGTGAACTGGAGGGGTTGTTGAATTATAAGTAAATAGAAACACCTCTAAAATGTTGCCTTCTTTAAAAAAAAAAGTTACTCTGGGGCTGGAAAACGCTGCAGCAATTAAATGTGATGCTCTGCAAGGCGGACCCCGTGGGAGGACTCCCATGATGCCGCTGGCTGGACTGGGATACCAGGACCCTGGTCGGGGTGCTGTCTCTGTTTCTTTCTCTCTCTCTCACTCATGGAATAAATACATTAAAAAGTTACTCCGAGGAAGGTGAGTAGAATGTCTGCTTAAAGTCTTCCATGACTTCCAAACATTTGGGTACTCTTCTTTTTGACTAGTTCCCAGACTCAACTTATAAGCACTGCCAAGAATAATGAAAGGCTAGAACCGACAGGACCCTCAGAGCTCACCCAGGTCCGTTTACTGATTGACAGGTGAGGATTCCAAAGCCCAGAGTGTTTTCTAAATGCTGCTGTAGCCACCTATGCCGTCCCCATAATCAACTCTCCACAACCTTGCCAAGTGGGTAAGAGGGTCACAGAATAATGTTTTGGCAACAGAATGAATGAAACAAATAGTATCATAATTAAATACTGGAAATACTGGGAGGAGAAAATGATAGATATTTGCCATTTTTCTTTCTTTGAAGATCGAGTCTACATAAACAATAAAACCACCAGTGAAACACAGCTCCCTTGATTGGAACCACCACAGTTTGAGGGGTATTAACTCACATTGGGATTTTGGACATGTATCATCATTTCATAGAGATGACTGAAGCTTTTGCACTTGGGTAAAATTATACATTATAGTCAAGCATCCCTTAACGACGGGGATAAATTCTGAAAAACATGTCACTAGGTGATTCATCACAGTGTGAACATTGTAGAGTGTATTTATGTAGACCTTATACAGGCCTGCTACATACCCTGTGCATCTGGGATGGCTTGTTCCAGTCTTTTGGGACTTCCATTGTACATGCAGTCTGTTGTTGACTAAATTGTCATTATGAAGCTCACGGCTGTTTGTGTGTGGATGCATGATAACAAAAACAGATAGGTATCTTCACTATTGTATTTTATTTTTTTTCTGACGCAAAATAGCCAAAGAATGGTGCATTTTCACTATTGGATTATTTCTTAGCAAAAGATGTCAATATATGAAGAGAAAACCCCTTCTAGCACTATATGTAAATAAAATTTCCATGAACTTTATCCAATTTTGCAGTATTCTGGCCAAACAGTGAAATTTAAATGTCTTTCAAATTAACACTGACAATGAAGACAAAAGAACTCAACTCAGTAATTACTAATTTAATCAGCATTCCTTCAAGTAGGCAGTGGTAGGCACTATCTTAAGTAGTGATGACGTAGTTCTGACCAGAAGAGTCTGGTTGGTCCTTACTGTCATTGAGCTTTTATACTATGGAGAAATTATTGTTGGTGAGGTCTTGTCTTAGCCTGTTGAGATTGCTATAGAACAAAATTATCGAGTCTGGTAGTTTATAAGCAAACATCTCACAGTTCTGGGGACTGGGAAGTCCAAAATCCAGATGCTGGCAGACTCAGTTTCTGGTGAGGACCTTCTTTCCTCTTAGGTGGTGCCTTCCTGTCAGCTTTCTAGGGCCTCTCTTTTTTTATCTAAGTCTATTTACTTATTACTTCTAGGGGGAGAGAGAAGCAGCATCCCTGACAAAGTGTTGATGTCACAATCTACTCTCAGACTCAGTCAGCTTGGATCGTGGGCACACAAGCCCTCAGCATACTCAGGAAGGTCTCTGGACTTGAACCAGCAACCTTCCCATGTGAATCAGTTTTGCAAATCATCATGTTTTATTGCTGTACCACCATCAGGCTCTGAGGGATCTTTTTGTAAGGGCATTAATTCTCTTAATGAAGGTTCTGCCTCATGACCTAATTACCTTCCAGAGACCCCACCTCCCACCGTCATCACATTGTGGATTAAGTTTTAACATGTACATTCTTGAGGGGCACACTCTGACCACAGTAGGCCTTGAGCTCTCACTTTAAGAATACAAAAAACCGGGAACCAGCAGTTAGCGTAATGGCTATGTTGCTGGACTCCCACGTAGTTGACTGTGGTTCGCGTCCCGGACACGGTGGCTTAAAACTCACGCTGGGCGCGTGTGCATGCGTGCCCAAGATCTTGAGAAGAGAATGGAGGAGAAGGGATTGCGGTGTGGCCATCCCCCTTGGGGGGTGATTTCTCGCTTTCTGTCTCTATGTCTCTCTCTGTCTGTCTGGCAAGCGCAGGTGCCCTATAGTGAAAAATCTCTCCAAAAAAAAAAAAAAAAGAATACAAAAAACGAGTGTGACATTTGCTCTCAAGGACTATATAGGGAATAGAGAAAGTATAATGAGACTAGTGAGATGAGAAAAAAATTATAATCAACAAAAAATGAGAATATAATTAGCTGGCACTAAAAAGTATTGTATGAAGGAGATTATTTCTTATGGAATCACAGCAAAAGTTCTGTAGCAGCATATTTGGTCCAGGCCTTGAGAGCTGAACAGGATTAAACAAAAAGACATGAAGCAGGAGAGGAAAAAAGAGCACAGAGCTGCTCACAGAAAAGAACATCATTAAAGACAGCACATGGCACATTTGAGAAGTAGTGATAGAGCCGTGTGGTTTCGCCACGTGTACATTTGTTGAAGAATCATGCCGGGGAGCTTTAGGGACCAGCATGTGGGAGACGTGGAGAAAAGGGAGGGAGGCTGAGCAGGTGACGGCGAGCCATCGAAGGTGTTCCCACGCGGTAGTGCCCTGGGCAGAGCTTTGCATGGGGACTGCAGGCTGGGAGTCTAGCCATGGGTAGACAGACTAGGCTGGCTGCTGTTGCTGCAATAACTTAGGAGAACAGAATCAAAGCCCTAGACATCTCCGTGGTGTGTGTGAATCGAAAGAAAGAAACATGATTTGATTTCCAAGTTGGAAAAGAATCTACTGAACTGGAAGACTGAGTAAGCAAAGAACTTTTTTCCTTTTCTTTTATTTCTCCTCTCCTCTCCCCTCCTCTCCCCTCCTCTCCTCTTCTCGCCTCTCCTCCTCTCCCCTCCTCTCCCATCCTCTCTCTTCCTGTCCCCTCCTCTCCTCTCCTTTCCTCCTCTCCTCTCCTCCCCTCCCCTCCCCTCTTCTATTCTCCCTCCCCTCCCCTTCCCTTCTCTTCTCTTCTTTCTCTCCTCTCCTCTCCTCTCCTCTTCTCCTTCTCTTCTTTTCTTTTCCCTTCTCTCTCTTCCTTCCTTCCTTCTTTCTTTCTTTCTTTCTTTCTTTGTTTCTTTCTTTCTTTGTTTCTTTCTTTCTTTCTTTCTCTTTCTCTCTTCCTTCTTTCTTTCTTTTTCTTTTTCTTTTTTTTTTTTTTTAAAGATTTTTTTGCCATAGGTTGCATGAGCTCACCGGAGAGCTAGAGAAGGAAAGTGAGAAATCTATCCCTGGGGGAATGGTCACTCCATAATCCCTTCTTCTCCATTCTCCTCTAGAGATTTGGGGCATTCACACACACGATCCCAGAGTAGGTTTTAGGCCATCGGATCCAGGACTCAAACGACAGTTGGCGATGTGGAAATCCAGCACCTTAACTACTATGCCACCATCTGGTCCCAAACTTTTCTTTTGTAATGCTAGAAGGCACGTGTGCATGGGCGGGGAGCAGAGAGAAATGAATGCCCTTTTGCTCATCCCTCCTCTCTCCCAGTAGGGTCTGTCTCACCACAGTCCTTTCCCTTTACTTCTCCTCCCATCAGAATCCTGGGCACACACACTGCATCCAGCATGTTTTCCAAGCTCATGAGCCAAGGACTTGAACCCCGGTGGGCCATTTGGGATCCAGCTTCTTCTGTGCAGTATCTACTGCCCTATGGACTAGCCTAACTTTCTGATAATGGCAGAAAAGAAGACAACTTGTAGAATGTGTTACATACATGTCTGATAGGGTGTAATGTAGCCATGTCATAAAGGGATGAAGAAACAAAGGAGAAAGCACCAGTTCAGTTAAGGGAAAGTAAACTTTCTTTTGGTCTTTGTGATTTTTGAAGTGAAAATAAAGCATCCATATTGCAGGAATGTGCCAATATCTTCTGAAAGACCTAAATTTAGAAGTCATCAGCATTGCAGCAAGGGGAGGTGATGCGTTTCCCTTACAGCTTTAATGTTTTCATTTAAGACTCAACTTTCCACTTTAGACAAATTGGAGCTAGAAATACTTTGGAAACCTTTAATACCATAGATCAAATCCTTATCAAATACTATATATTTTAGGTGCTTAAGATGAAAGAAAATCCTTTAGAATGCTAAGACTTTGGACTTAACTCCCCCCCCCCCCAAATGGGTTGGAAGAAGAATTAAAGCTGTTGGATTGGAATGAAAACTTAAAATTTTGGTATAACACAGATGTTACCTATTCATCAATAAGATATAATAAAGAAAAAGTTTCCTAAAGCTTCTCTGAAGTTAGTATTACATATTAGTAAGGAATGACATTATCACATCTTCAGAAAGTTTGAGTTTATGAGCATGCTGGAGTTTGGAAGGGTTATTCAGCTATCTCCAAATTTTTGGCTTGCATTTTTATTATGAGTTTATCTCTAACTAGATTTACTAATTTAATCTCTTATAATATTTTATTTTAGCATTTATAGGAAAAGATAAATGGCTATTATAAAAGCCTCTTGTTTGAAGTTAGAAATTTAATATCCAGCTAAATTTAGTCTTAAGAGAATGGGTAATATTGTAGGGTGAATCTCATTCTGAATTACAAAATAAGTCAACATTTGACTGGGCAAAATAAAATATGAAACAGGGGTCTACAAAATTAATTAGAAAGTATAGATGAAACCAACTTCATCCATCTTCCTGGTCCAGGGACTGGAAGAGCAGAGTGACTCCAACATGTCGGTGCTCAGTCTCCACGCCGGGGCTCGATGGTAAGAGACAGCTAGGTCTCAGACGTGAAGGGAAGGATTCAAGGAGAGCTCACACATGAGCTTCGAGGAGAGCTGCCCATGTCTCATAGGAGTGAAATGACAATGAGTAGAAAACAACTACAAAAAAATTATTATAATAATTTAAAAAACGAAGTAAATAACCTTCCCATGCAGAGTATCCTGAATGCCTATGACGTACCCTAGGAGGTTAAAGAAAAATATTTGTGGTTGTCCATGGTGGTACGTTAGTAATGCAACCCGCCTTCGCGATACAATATGGTAAAGTCCTGGGTTCATGTCCCAAGGTCTCCTGGTACATGCTGGGTGTGGACGTTCATGCCCATTCTGGCCGGCTGAGGTGGACTGCGGTATAAAGATTGCTGTGAGTGCCATTTTTCTCTCTCTCTCTTGGAATAAATAACTAAACTTTAAAAATTCTTAAAATTTTCATAATTAATGCTTTGCATTTTTCAAAGAAATTAAAAAGGATATGGAATAGATGGAAACCATGAATCAGAGACAGAAAAGGATGAACAAGAGAATACTGTGGAAGAGCTAGAGTCAGGATCTGAACACCGGCAGGCACAATATGGTAGCTGGTTAAAAAGAGAGAGGGTGGCGTTGTTGAAAACAGAACCAATGGTAAAAAGGCTATAAAAACAATCCAGATGCCGTGAAGAAGATAGCTAACACATGAATAAGTTTAGAGAAAATATAATGGATATGAAAAACAATGAAACTCTTCTGGAGTTAAAAAAAATATTTCATGATATAATCTTTCCTAAAATGGAGAAGTTAGTAAGTTACAACATGTGAAAATGGAAATGCAGATCATATTTCATAACAATCAGCACCAATATATATCAAGGTGAAGTTACTAATCCTCAAGGAAAATTAAATAATCTATTCAGGATTTAAGGAAGAAAGTCCCCTAAATGTCAGACTTGTGACAGAACCTTTTCATATAAGCTTTCAATGTAGAAGACAGTGGAAAAATATCTAGAATGTTAGGTGAAAAAACTGAACAAAAGCATTTATACTTGGCTCATTTTAGTTAAGGCCTGAAGATGATAGATGGATGGTCTCAAGAATACAAGCGCTCAGAAAATACAGCATCTATGAATTCTTGGACAAAGTACACAATGTAGAAATACAATCAATGAAATACAATGAAGAGGTTCATCAACATATAGAAATTGAGGTTAAATTTAGAATTGAATTTAACCAGGACTGATGTTTCGTTAGGTGAGTATAATGGAAGGAAAGAGGATTGAGGAGCTGAGGCTATGTGAGTCAGTGAGTACGATGCAGGTCATGGGATCTTGGCAAGGGGAATCAAGAGATAGAGTAATGGTTATATCGCTGGGCTCCCACATAGTCGACTGTGGTTCCAGTCCCAAACCTGACGGCTTAAAACTCACACTGGGTGCATGTGTTTGCATGTCCAAAATCCCAAGAGGAGAAGGGATTGTGGCATGGCCATCTCACTAGAAATGATTTTTCATTTTCTGTCTCTCTGGTGAGTGCATGTGCCCTATAACAAAAATCTCTCTCTCTCTAAAAAAAAAAAAAAAAACATAAAAGAATCTTGGCAGGAAGGGGAGTGAAGGAATGAGATGTGTGAGCAACCAGGGCAGTGAGATATTGGAGTGAAGGTTACTGTAGATTATTGGTCCTGGCAGAGTAAGAGCTAGCGTAGGAAGTAATGGTCCGAGAATGGGATACAAAGACCTAGGTATCAGAGATGATGTCGTTACTAGCCTAAGAGGCAAGATGTAGAACAAAATTATTGGGACCAAAGCAGTCAAGACATGGGTTGGGCAGGGCGTGGAATCTATAGCTATAGTGAGTCTCCAACACTGATGTTAGGTTGAAAGAAAATCCTAAGAATCATAAGCTAGGTGCTAAATACTCAGTAATGAAAGATACCATGTTCTGATGGCATGTGTTCTGCATGATCAGAGGAGTTGTAACATGTCGGGGGGTAAGATGTTTGGAAGTAGCAAGGAGGAGCATCTGACATCTATTCTGTTCCTAGGTTTGGTGACATGTGGTATGGGAGAAAAACACTGTTAGAGAGAACTACACGAAATCAGTGTCCTCAGGTGACACCCTCCTTCATGAGTCAGGATTAGAAATGAAGTTCAGAGAAGAGGCTGAAGATACAGTGGATCATACTGATGAATATAACTTTCAGAGGAGAAATACTTAAGTTTGAGGAATGTTGGACCACCCATATGACGGTGGTCCCATAACATTCATATGGGTCGCTCTGTAATATCAGGTGAGTAGTAGGCCATACCATCCAGCTCTGGGTGAGAACTCAGAATGTTTGCAGTCATCTAATGACGAATTTCTCAGAAGGCATCCCTGTTGATAAGTGTAGCATGACAGGATAGAGTGGGGAGGAGAGGTAGAATATTGGGTTTAGACTGTGGATGTAAAAAGCCATATAGGGTTAAAAGTCTGGAACAGAAAACATCTGATAAGATTGGACTTTTTGAGGCAAATAGGAAGGGGGCATAACATTGATCTCTTGAGGGAGGGGAAATGGATTAAATGTAATAATAATAAACCTTTTCTGGGTCTGGCTGGTCAGTTACTTTAGCTGTGATATATAGGAAACTACAGGGTTTTCGAGGGGAGATTGGAGAGGAAAGGGGATTTGAGCAGGAACACAGATTGTTCTTGGGACATAGTCATTCTCATCTAAATTGATGAAACAGTTCTACTTGGGCCACAATGGATAATTCTTTGTACAGTTACATGCACACAAACACACAAACATGTATACACATATGTTCTATGACCAATCATATTTAGGGATAATAATTCAAAATTCTTAAAGGAAACATAACTACAGTTGTAGCATTGGAATTTTTTTAAAGGTTTTTGCCATAGGGTGTGTGTGCTCAATGGAGAGAGAGAAAGAGACAGAGAAACAGAGAGACAGAGAAAGTGAGAGGTAAAGGGAGAAATCGTCCCCTGGGGGAAATGACCATGCTGCAATCCCTTTCCCTCCATTCTCCTGCTGGGATCATGGGCATGCATGTACATTCGCCTGGCATAGGTTTCAAACTACCAGGTCTAGGAATTGAACCACAGTCAGCCATGTGGGAGTGAATTGAACCACAGTCAGCCATGTGGGAGTCCAGCGACTTAACCACTATGCCATCTGCTGGTATGTGGAATTTTTTTTGAACTGATGGATGTTCTGATAAGATTCTTTTTTTTTTGGATGCACTCATTAGTGGGGTCTCCAAATGCTGTGTTATAGTCCCCCGATAGGGAGGGTACACTCTCCAGCGAACACCTTGAGATTCATCCTTAGATCTTCTTTGGCTGATTCAGCCTGTAGCCCCTTATTGTTGAGATCCCTTACTCTGACTGGCTGCTCCTTTCGGTGTAGGTTCTTCAAGAGGCTTCATGGCTTCATCCTGGTCAGCTTCTGGAACAGCCAGCTTACCTTCAGGCGACATCATGCATCCTGACACTTCCTGATTCACTCTAAATTAAAGAAGAAAAGCTCCTCTTTCGCCTCACTCTTTTGTTGCTGTGACATTGCAGGCAGCTCAGAGGATAGGTTTTTGAACTTGATTTTCTCAAACTTGGATAAAATACTAGTTTTTTTGCTTCTCAGGTAATGAGTAAACTTCTAGTTCTATCAACTGTTTTCTCAAATCTCTTTCTAGACTTAACAGCAGATGTGGGTGAGAGAATGCCATAGTGCCCTAGTTCTCCAACTTTCATCTACTGCATCTTCAACTGCAAACCCTTGATTGATTGTGGACTAAGGCTCATAAAACCCATTGTTGACTGTTTTTAAAAATAAAATTTGAACATTATGTTTCTGGGCATTTTGGCCTTCATCAAAAGTTGGGGCAAAGAAGGTTATCATTTCAACAGGCTAAGTTGTTATTTCTGCAGAGAATAGGCATCTCTTTAGCCAAGGTCTCCCACTCTTTCTGTGATGGTCTCAGACTGTGGACAACAAAGTTTCAATGGATTATAAAATATTTGCTACTTACATATTAAAGGTTTTGACTTCATTGTGACTAGCAGAAATCAATAGAACAAAGTTGTATGAGTGGGCCTTTGGTATCAGGCAGCCAGTTTTCTAATTCTGGTGCCATGACATAAACTGTGACACTTGGACAAGGATATGAGCCACTCTGTACAATCATAATAATAATGTTCTGCCTCATACAGTTTTTATAGTTAATAAGCATTAAAATATTTTTAGATATGGCAGTCAGATTGAAGTAATATCAGTTTTGAACAACCTTTTCCAGAAAATATCTTCTGATCTTTTTTTAAGGTTAATAGTACTCTGATGGAAAAACCAGATAAAGATTTACAAGAAAACTATAGATTGATAGCTGAAATAAACACAAATGCCAAAACTCTGTAAAAACCATATGATTGTCTCAATAGAGGTAGAAAAATCTTTAGTAAAATCCAACATCTAGTCCTGCAAGTAATTCCCAGAGGAGAACGAAGCTTCTTTAATCTAATAAAGGTATTTATGAAAAACCTACAGTTAACTTCAAACTTAGTGGTGAAATGCTGAATGCTTTCTTTTTAAAAATAGAGAGCAAACAAAGATATTTGTTTGGACTACTTTTGCTTAATATTGTAGACAAGTTTCTAGCCAGTGGAATAGTCGAGAGAAATGGATAAGAGGTATGCAGATAAAGAAAAGAAAAAGTAAAACTAATTATGTTCACAGATGACAAGATACAGAAGTCAATTATATTTGTACATATAGAAATTTTAAAAGTACATTAAAGATGGCACTAAGGGACCAGCAGTGGTGTAGTGGTTGAGGTGCTGGACTCCCAGGTGGTCAACCATAGTTTGAATCTCAGACTCAGTGGCTTGAAAATCGCTTCAGGCACATGTGCGTGTGTGCCCAAAATCCTGAGAGGAGAATGGAGAAAAGATTGAGGTGCTACCATCCATCCACCCTGGGGGGGTGATTTTTCTCACTTTCTGGCTCTCTGTCTTGGTCTCTCTGGTGAGCACACATGCCCTATAACAAAAATCTCTCTCTCTCTCTAAAAAGAAAAGATGGCGTTAAAATAATTAGAAGTGCATTTAACAAAAGATGTGCAAGACTTAAACCTGGAGAACTGCCAAATGTTGCTAGGATAATTTAAAGAAAGCCTAACTAATTGGAGAAATACACCATGTTTAGATCAGAAGGCTCAATATTGTTATCAATTCTCCCCTGACTGACTACATATTTTATACAATTACACTCAAAGTCACAGAAAGGTTTTTCTAGAAATCCACATTATTTGAGAATTTATATAGAAATTCAAGAACCTAGAAGTTCTCAAACAATGTTGGAAAAGAAAGAAGTTGGAGGTCTTCACTGCCTGATTTCAAGTTTTACCGTAAACTTGCAGCAATCAGGAGAATATGGTTTTGGTATAAAGATAGAGACGTAGATTTATGGCATATAACTCGAGAGCAAAAGTGCAATCCTTTCAACAAATGGTATGGGAAAAATGACATAGCCTCATGCAAAAAGTTGGAACTCAGTTGTACCTCATGACATGAACCAAAATTACTTAACATGGTTTGTAGACTGGAATATAAAAACCCAAAGCATTTTAAATTCCAGAGGATAATACAGGAGAGAACTTCAATGATTTTGACCTTGGAAAAGGTTTTAGGAATATAACACCAAAAACAAAAGGAATTGTTTTCAAATTGCAGAATTTTACATTTACTTTTATTTATTATTATTATTATTATTAATTAATTTATTCAATCAATATACATCATTTAAATTGTAAAGAGACTACCCAGCATGATATACACCTCAGTCCTGCCCAGTTGAGAATACTATGATTGTCATCATCAATAGATAATAAACTATCTGTGTCCCACAAATGTCTTACCTCTCTGTTTTCCCCAAATTTCCTTTACTAGGCTCT
>NW_006204918.1:142911-146689 GCF_000334495.1 Tupaia belangeri chinensis
GGAGTGGCTGCTCCTTTCGGTGTAGGTTCTTCAAGAGGCTTCATGGCTTCATCCTGGTCAGCTTCTGGAACAGCCAGCTTACCTTCAGGCGACATCATGCATCCTGACACTTCCTGATTCACTCTAAATTAAAGAAGAAAAGCTCCTCTTTCGCCTCACTCTTTTGTTGCTGTGACATTGCAGGCAGCTCAGAGGATAGGTTTTTGAACTTGATTTTCTCAAACTTGGATAAAATACTAGTTTTTTTGCTTCTCAGGTAATGAGTAAACTTCTAGTTCTATCAACTGTTTTCTCAAATCTCTTTCTAGACTTAACAGCAGATGTGGGTGGGAGAATGCCATAGTGCCCTAGTTCTCCAACTTTCATCTACTGCATCTTCAACTGCAAACCCTTGACTGATTGTGGACTAAGGCTCATAAAACCCATTGTTGACTGTTTTTAAAAATAAAATTTGAACATTATGTTTCTGGGCATTTTGGCCTTCATCAAAAGTTGGGGCAAAGAAGGTTATCATTTCAACAGGCTAAGTTGTTATTTCTGCAGAGAATAGACATCTCTTTAGCCAAGGTCTCCCACTCTTTCTGTGATGGTCTCAGACTGTGGACAACAAAGTTTCAATGGATTATAAAATATTTGCTACTTACATATTAAAGGTTTTGACTTCATTGTGACTAGCAGAAATCAATAGAACAAAGTTGTATGAGTGGGCCTTTGGTATCAGGCAGCCAGTTTTCTAATTCTGGTGCCATGACATAAACTGTGACACTTGGACAAGGATATGAGCCACTCTGTACAATCATAATAATAATGTTCTGCCTCATACAGTTTTTATAGTTAATAAGCATTAAAATATTTTTAGATATGGCAGTCAGATTGAAGTAATATCAGTTTTGAACAACCTTTTCCAGAAAATATCTTCTGATCTTTTTTTAAGGTTAATAGTACTCTGATGGAAAAACCAGATAAAGATTTACAAGAAAACTATAGATTGATAGCTGAAATAAACACAAATGCCAAAACTCTGTAAAAACCATATGATTGTCTCAATAGAGGTAGAAAAATCTTTAGTAAAATCCAACATCTGGTCCTGAAAGTAATTCCCAGAGGAGAACGAAGCTTCTTTAACCTAATAAAGGTATTTATGAAAAACCTACAGTTAACTTCAAACTTAGTGGTGAAATGCTGAATGCTTTCTTTTTAAAAATAGAGAGCAAACAAAGATATTTGTTTGGACTACTTTTGCTTAATATTGTAGACAAGTTTCTAGCCAGTGGAATAGTCGAGAGAAATGGATAAGAGGTATGCAGATAAAGAAAAGAAAAAGTAAAACTAATTATGTTCACAGATGACAAGATACAGAAGTCAATTATATTTGTACGTATAGAAATTTTAAAAGTACATTAAAGATGGCACTAAGGGACCAGCAGTGGTGTAGTGGTTGAGGTGCTGGACTCCCAGGTGGTCAACCATAGTTTGAATCTCAGACTCAGTGGCTTGAAAATCGCTTCAGGCACATGTGCGTGTGTGCCCAAAATCCTGAGAGGAGAATGGAGAAAAGATTGAGGTGCTACCATCCATCCACCCTGGGGGGGTGATTTTTCTCACTTTCTGGCTCTCTGTCTTGGTCTCTCTGGTGAGCACACATGCCCTATAACAAAAATCTCTCTCTCTCTCTAAAAAGAAAAGATGGCGTTAAAATAATTAGAAGTGCATTTAACAAAAGATGTGCAAGACTTAAACCTGGAGAACTGCCAAATGTTGCTAGGATAATTTAAAGAAAGCCTAAATAATTGGAGAAATACACCATGTTTAGATCAGAAGGCTCAATATTGTTATCAATTCTCCCCTGACTGACTACGTATTTTATACAATTACACTCAAAGTCACAGAAAGGTTTTTCTAGAAATCCACATTTTTGGAGAATTTATATAGAAATTCAAGAACCTAGAAGTTCTCAAACAATGTTGGAAAAGAAAGAAGTTGGAGGTCTTCACTGCCTGATTTCAAGTTTTACCGTAAACTTGCAGCAATCAGGAGAATATGGTTTTGGTATAAAGATAGAGACGTAGATTTATGGCATATAACTCGAGAGCAAAAGTGCAATCCTTTCAACAAATGGTATGGGAAAAATGACATAGCCTCATGCAAAAAGTTGGAACTCAGTTGTACCTCATGACATGAACCAAAATTACTTAACATGGTTTGTAGACTGGAATATAAAAACCCAAAGCATTTTAAATTCCAGAGGATAATACAGGAGAGAACTTCAATGATTTTGACCTTGGAAAAGGTTTTAGGAATATAACACCAAAAACAAAAGGAATTGTTTTCAAATTGCAGAATTTTACTTTTACTTTTATTTATTATTATTATTATTATTAATTTATTTATTCAATCAATATACATCATTTAAATTGTAAAGAGACTCTACCCAGCATGATATACACCTCAGTCCTGCCCAGTTGAGAATACTATGATTGTCATCATCAATAGATAATAAACTATCTGTGTCCCACAAATGTCTTACCTCTCTGTTTTCCCCAAATTTCCTTTCCTATGCTCTTCCCCTCCCACACTCTTCTTTCACTTTGTCTCTAGAGTCCATAGCAATTTTCAATGCTTTTTATGTCCTCCATTTTTTCAGTCCCCCATGGAGTGTGGATAGTCGGTATATATTAAGTGGAGACATACAATGTCTTTCTTTCATAGCCTGACTTGCTTCACTGAGCAAGAAATCTTCCATATTTGTCCACTTTCTATCAAATTCCAGGGCCTTGTTTTTTAAGACTGAATAGTATTCCATTGAGTATATGTGCCACACCACAATTCATAAAAGAAAACAAAATTGATAAATTATGTGTTATCAAATGTAAAAAATATTCACTCTATTAAGTAACTAAAACTTGGAGAAATACTTGCACAACATGTATCTGATAAAGACATACCTTTTTTTTTTCCCTTCACATTTTGTTGCAGGGCAGATGCACTTACCAGAGAGACAGAGACAGAGAGAGAGAGAGATAGGGAGAGGAAGAGTGAGAAATCACCCCCCAGGGAGATGACCATGCTGCAGTCCCTTCTCCTCCATTCTCCTCTCCAGATTTGGAGCACACATGCAAATGTGCCTGGAATGTTTTTCAAGCCTCTGGGTCTGGGATTTGAACCATATATGCAGTCAGCCATGTGGAATCCAGCCACCTTCACCACCACACCTCCGGCTGCCTACAACATACCTACTCAGGGATGACTCCACTACATCCCCACTGAGTTCACTATAGCATCATATGACGTTAGTACCAGGAACACCAGGAAAAGAGACTGCTCCTTTATCAGAAAGGGTAAATAACCGATCTCGGGTCAAAAGAAAGGTGAAGGGAGACATGCAGACAAAGCTCAGGGCTCCTGATGTTCACTTCTGTGCTGGATCTGATACCAAAGTTTGAAATTTCCTGAAAATAAGCAAATCGGTCATGTAAATGAGAATAAATGCACATTTGTTTATACGAACCTTGAGAAATGTGTGTTTGCTTTACAGGATGTTGCCTTTTCTTGTGTTTTCATTCGGAGGTGAAGAATATGGCCTCTGGAGAATTTCAGTCTGCCTCTGCGCTCCGAAGGCTCGGTCTCTTCTTCATTTAAGCAGGGACCAGCAGTTAGCGTAATGTTAGCTGTATCGCTGGACTCCCATGTAGGCGACTGCGGTTTGCGTCCTGGATCCGGGGGCTTAAAACTCACGCCGGGTGCGTGTGCATGCCCAAGATCCCAAGAGGAGAATGGA
>NW_006204918.1:146790-180002 GCF_000334495.1 Tupaia belangeri chinensis
AAACCCTTAAAAAAAAAAAAAAAAAAAGGGGGAAAGCAGAGGACTGCTTCATGGATGATATAAAATCATTCGCAGCCAGCCCTTACCAGTGCTAGAGCACGGTGGACCTCAAATGTTAGCACAGTTTTGTTTAAATTAAGACTCTCAGTCCAATCAACCTAGAAGGGTCCTTTCTCAACATAATAAAAGGTATTTATATATATTTTAAAAAGCCATAGCTAGCATCATACCGAATGGGGAAAAGCTGAAAAGTTTTCCACTAAAAACTGGTACAAGACCAGGATGCCCAATTTCCCTACTCCTTTTCACTATAGTGCTGGAAGTCCTTGCCAACGTAATCAGGAAAGAGAATAAAATTAAAGGCATTTTTTTGGAGAGATTTTTTTTTTGCTATAGGGCATGTGCATTCGCCAGAAAGACAGAGAGAGAGACAGAGAGACAGAAAGTGAGAAATCACGCCCCCCAGGGGGGGATGGAAAAGGCATTCAAATAGGGAGAGAAGAGGTGTTTCAACTCCGCCTTGGTACTGAGGTCCTAATACATAAAGAACACATTGTGACATCATTATAAACCTCCCATCTGCCATTCTTTGGGATTTTAGTCCACTCAGAATAAAAGCCACATGATTTAGGAACTATATGAGCATCCTGTAATTGCTGTTGAAAATGACACAGTGGACAAGGACCTTTGTTTTGGTCTTTGGATTCAGCAGAAATCTGGGCTGTGCACAGGACCGCCGTGGAAGTGTTGTAATCAACTGCACACTGAGAAGTCCGCGTGGGAATTCACACGGGGCTGAGGATTTATGCTACATACGCATATTTAATCATCTAGCTTAATGTTCTCCCTTCTTCCCAAAGTTTGCTTCTTTTCACATTCTTTAACTGTCTACATTTATTTCTAAGTGTATTACTGGTGACCGTAGCTTTCTCTGACTCCCTGAAAGACTGGGAAATAATTTTCAAGGTGTAATGGGCTTCATTAGCCACTGAGAGCTAAGGGTCAACATTGCCATTTTGCATCACCTGCTCTGTACATCCATTATGATATTTTTATTGCGTAAATCCCAAATGATGCCGTCAAACCCAAACCAGACGGTAGACATCCAATTCTTAAACTATCCACTAGGGGGAGGCCTTGTTCTTTTATTAGATTTAGATTCTCTGAAAAAATGAAAGTGAAATTTCGCTTTTCTCTTTGTGAAAAGCTGAACACTTCGGTCCTGGTATGAAGAGCTCTGTTTAGCGTCATGGTTATGCCTTGGCTCTCTGGACGTTGACGATGCAGAAGTCACTCAAGAAAGAAAGACATCTGTGGATCTACGAATGCTGTTTAGTTTCCTTTATTTTATCCTTCATAGACGAGTCAAGCTACAGTTCACATAGAATATTGTTTTTTATAGAAATGTCACACGGCTCTAAAGACTAAATCTGGCAAGCTCCCTCTGTCTCCTAACAGAGATGACTTGCTAAAAGATAGCTTTTTACCTAAAACCATACACGGGGGTCTTCAATATTTATAGAAAGTTCATACGATGCAAAAACTATGCATGAGGTGGGCCCCGCAGTCCAGGGATTAAGGGAGCTGGATCCCACGGGGCCACCCCGCAGTTCAAACCTCAGTCCCAGTAGCTTGAAAACACCGGGTGTGTGTGCATGTGGACCCAAAATCCCAGCAGGAAGAACTGGAGGAGGGATTGTGGTAGGACCACATCTCATTAGAGGAAGCTTTTTCTCTCTCACTTTCTTTCTCTGTCTCTGGTGAGCACACGTGCCACCTAGCAATTAAAAAAAAAAAAGGGCAAAAGAAAAAAACTATGCAGGGATTTCAAAAAAGAATTTTGCTTCAAATAAACTCACACTTTAATTCCACGTTTTAAATGAGCTTTTTGAAGTATCTTTGTATTTCTTATTAGTCTTCATCTCTTCACTGCTTTGGTTGAACACTTTGAAATTACGTAAGAGTGACACGAACGCTTCTGATGTTTTTCTGGCAGATTTACAAAAAAAAAAAAAAAAGAGGGAACTTTTAATGGCCCACTTACCTGTGAGTACCTAATAGTTCTAAGTATTAATAACTAGCATTTGATTTTTAACTTCTATGTAGATTGATTTTGCTTATCAAATGATATCACTATAGTAATGCATAGGGTTATACAAGATGATGAAATGATGCAATTATATTAACTGGCAAGAGGTGGGAGCTGGCAGAGGTTCAGTGCTTATATGAGTTAGAAAATGCAGGCTTGTTTAAGACACAGCAGTTGTTCTTTATCTGGTACTCAAGAAATTTAAAGTTAGGTAGGTGATGGAGCAGCTGCTTTGGAAAAGCCTGACAGGTTCTTAAAATGCTAAACATAAAAATGCCATGTGCCCCAGCAATTCTAATTCTACTTATCTAATCAAGAGAAATGAAATTAGGGACCAGCAGTTGGCATAATGGCTATGTCGCTGGACTTCCAAGTAGTCGACTGAGGTTCGATTCCCGGACCTGGTGACTTAAAACTCATGCTGGGTGCGTGTGCGTGCGTGCCCAAGATCCCGAGAGGAGAATGGAGGAGAAGGGATTGCGGCGTGACCATCCCCCCGTGGGGGGGGGGTGATTTCTTGCTTTCTGTCTCTCTCTCTCTGTCTTTCTGGCGAGTGCACGCACCCTATAGCAAAAACCTCTCCAAAAAAAAAAAAAAAAAAAGAAAGAAATGAAATCATATATCCACACAAAAAAGGATACGCTACTGTTCATTAGTATTATTCATATTAGCCAGAAAAATGGAAAGAACTCAAATATCCATCAACTGGTTAATTAACAAAAAGTGGTGTGTCCATCTAACAAAATATCATTAGAAAACAAAAAATGCATGTAGTACCATTGTACACTTCTGCGTGGATAAACCTCCAAACCCTATGCTGAGCCAGCCCCGTACTGCAGTGACCAAGTTCTACGCGTTAGGAGCTGGGTCCCACATGACTAACAGTAGTTCAAATCTTGGTCCTGGCAACCTGAAATACACACCACGGACACGTGTGCATGTGCACACGTTACACCTTACGTTGTCTAAGGGTGTATGCACTCACCAGAGAGAGAGAAAGAGAGAGGAAGAGAGAGAACGCATCCCTCAACTGGGAAGTAGGCACTTTGTAATTCCTTGTCCATTTCTCTATCCTGTGAAGGTTTGGGCCAAACATCCATAGGCACCCAGTGTGTTTTTCAAAGGGCCGGGATTCGAACTGCTATTGGCAGTGTGGGACCCAGCTTCCTACATGCAGTGTTTAATCACAGTGCTAAGGGACTAGCCCAGGAAAGGTAAATTTATAGCAGAAACTATATTAATGGGGACCTGGAGTTGGGAGAGATAGTGTCTGAAAGGGGCGGGAGATACTTTTTAGGGTGATGGAAGTTTCATAATTTTATTGTGATGATGGTTGTGTAACTCTGTATATTTTGTAGCAGTCATCAAATTCTACCCCTTAAAATGATTTGATGTCTAAAGCTGCCAAAAATTAATAGAACTGAGGTGTAAGTGTTTCATAAAAATTCTAAGTAGGGCAGCTGGGGTGTGGTGCTAAAGGCAGCGGGATCCCCCATGGCCGACTGCATGATTCGAGTCGTGGACCCAGTGGCTTGAGAAGCATCTGGGCATGTGTGCATGTCTGCCCCGAATCCCAAGAGACGGGAGAAGAAGGGACGCAGGAAAAGGGACTGCAGTGTGATCATTCCTGTTGGTGATGGGCAGGGGTGGCTTCTCTCTCTCTCTCTCTCTCCTCTCTGGTGAGCCTGTGTGCTTTATCACAGGTTTAAAAAAAAAAATAGTAAGCAGCCTTCTGGAAGAAGGAAATCAAACTCATCCAGTAATTTAGCTTCCCAGGCCAGGCCAACTTTTCATCTTAAAAAATCAGAAAAGAGTAGGAATATGCGGGTTGAATTTCTACCACCTTGAAAAAAAAACAGCGAAGTGCTCCTAAATGGAAGCATCTGACCTGCGAGACACCACGTTGACCACGTGGTCTACAGTTCTCCGAGCTCCGCCTTCTCTCAGTTCTGTCCTTTCTTCCAAGGAGCACGATCACCGTGTTGTTTGCATATCACGAACCATTAGAGTTTGTATTGAGGGGTAAGGTGATACGAAGTTAATAATTTCTTCCTAGCCACCTTCTGATGGACCGTAAGCCTTGGCCATTATTCTTGGCTCACGGTGGAGACCTTCTTCTGCCATTGCTTGGTCGGAATAACAGGTTATGTTTTCTGACATCAGTGGTGCTGACTTTATGGCTTAACTTAGATCGAAAAACTATTTCAGACCACTCTCTTAAAGAAAACATAGGAAATGGGAGAATAGTCATAAAAACATTAATTCCGCATATAGAAACAATGTCTTATTTTTATCCTCTAAATTCTGTTAATAATTGCTACTATTTTTTTTTTTGAGAGATTTTCACTGTAGGGCGCGTGCGCTCACCAGACAGACAGAGAGAGACATAGAGACAGAAAGCAAGAAAATCGACTACGTGGGAGTCCAGCGACATAGCCATTACGCTAACTGCTGGTTCCCCTAATTGCTACTATTTTAATAATCATTGAAAATATTTGGGAATTTGTTTTACCAAAACTTGCTTCAACTTAAAAGACATGAGAGTGTTTACACACCACATTTATTTTTTCTTTCTTTCTCTCTCTCTCTCTCTTTTTTTTTTTTTTAAGAGTTTTTTGCCTTAGGGCACACTCCCTTGCCCGAGAGAGAAACAGAGATAGTGAAAGTGAGAATCACTTTCCTGGGAGATGGCCATGCTCCAATCCCTTCTCCTCCATTCTCATGCGCACATGCCTGGCATGATTTTCAAGCCACCGGACCTGGGACTCGAACCACGGTCGGCCATGTAGGAGTCCAGTGATGTAAGTGCTATGCCATCTGCTGGCCCCCTGCATTTGTCTTTTCATCTTTGAGGCAAACACTTCTTGTTCTTCTTTTCTTTTTAATTGCCAGAGGGTACATGCGCTTACCAGAGAGAGACAGAGAAACAGAGAGAGAGGGACGTAGAGGGAGAGGGAGAAGGCACGCCCCGATGGGAGTGGTCATGCTGCAATCGCCTCTTCCCCGTTTCTCCATCCCATTGGGATTCTGAACATGCACACATACGTGCTCAGAATGTTTCCAAGCCACTAAGGCTGGGGTTCAATTCCTGGTCAGCTGTGTAGGATCCAGTCCCCCAACCATCAGGCTACGGAGTTGACCCCAAATACCTCTTAGTACATGTCTTTGAAAAATATTGGAGGATTTACCTTGCAAGTGCCACAGGTCCTGTTGGAGGTAAGACTGTGCCCCGTAAGCTACTCCGTTCCCTAGCCTGAGCTTTCTTTCATTCACCCAGTAACTGTTGAGAGCTTACTATGTGCTAGGCCTGTTATGGACATCACAGTGCCCGATATGTGACTGTTTTGTCAACAAAATCCATGAAAAAAAAAAAGATTTCCAAACAGGACAATAGGTGATCAATTGAGGTACAGAGAAATTTAGAACCTCTGTTTGCATTTCAAAAAATTATGAATTTCTGTTCCTGAGGATATGTATTAGATGTTGAACATATATAATGTAAAGATACTAAAATCCACACACAAATATATATATATATATTTCTTTTTGAGAGATTTTTGCTGTAGGGCATGTGTGCTCGCCAGACAGACAGAGAGAGACAGGGAGACAGAAAGGGAGAAATCACTCCCCAGGGGGGATGGCCATGCTGCAATCCCTTCTCCTCCACTCTCTTCTTGGGATCTTGGGCACCTACGCAAAAGCGCCCAGCGTGAGTTTAAGCCACTGGGTCCAGGATTCGAACTGTGGTCGCTTCATGGAGGTCCAGTGACGTAGCCATTATACCAACTGCTGGTCCCCAAATCCACTTATATTAAGGGAACATGCTAATGTTTTTACCGAGAAGAGTTTTCAGTCAAAACTGCAGACCATTGTTTAGTGCCTCAGTGGCGTGAGGTTGGTGCAGAAGTAACTGCAGTTTCACATTGTGGACATTTGCTATTTGCTATTGGATACATTCTTAAGTAAATGTGGTTATGCCATACATCATTTGAATGCATGTTTGTTTTATGTGTTTTGTTAATGACATTACTTTCTGTTTATTTTGCATGTATTTTATACTATGGAAATGATGTTAGACAAAATGCAAATTCGAGCAGTCTTCTTATTCGAGTTCCAAATAGGTTGTAAAGCAGCAGAAACAGCTCCTATCAGTCGCCCTGGCCCAGGACCTGCTAATGACTGGGCAGTGCAGTGGGAGTGCAGGAAGTTTTGCAAAGAAGACAACAACCTTGAAGATGAGAACTGTGGTGGCCAGCCATCGGAAGTTGACAACGACCGGTTGAGAGCAATCATGGCAGCTGACCCTCTTACAACTACAGCAGAAGTCACCGTAGAACACGACGGCCGTTCTAGAGTTGTTCAGTATTTGAAGCAAACTGGAAGGTGTGCAAGCTTGATAAGTGGGTGCCACACGAGCTGACCAAAACTAAAAAAGGTCATCCTTTTGAAAGGCCATCTCTTCTTATCCTACAGAACAATGAAGAACACTTCTTGATCAGATCGTGACATGCGATACAAAGTGGGTTTTACATGGCAACTCACAGCAACGAGCTCAGTGATTGGACTGAGAAGACATTCCTAAGCACTTCACAAAGCCAAATTTGCACCAAAAAAAAAAGATCATGGTCACTGTTGGGTGGGATCTGCCTGACTACAACCTTCTGAGTCCTGGCAAAACATTACATGCTCAGCAAACCGACGAGATGCACCAAAACCTGCCATGCCTGCAGCTGGCATTGGTCAACGGAAAGGACCCAACTTTTCTTCATAAAAACGCCCTACAGCATGACGCACAACCAACACTTCAAAAGGTGAACGAGTTGGGCTACAAAGGTTTACCTCATCCGCTATGTTCTCCTGACCTCTCGCCAACCAACTACTGCTTTCGAGCATCTCAACAACTCTTTACAGGCAAAATGTGCCCACAGCCAGCAGGATGCCAACAGCGGGTTGAATCCCAAGCATGGATTTTTATGCTGTAGGAATAACCAACTTATTTCTCATTGGCAAAGATGCATTGATGATGATTGTTCCTATTTTGATGAATAAAAATGTGTTTGAATCTAGCTATAATGATTTAAAATTCATGGTCCCAAACTGCAATTGCTTTTGTACCAACCTAACAGGTGACTTGGAAGACATTTTAGAATTTTAGAAATTTTACCCCCTTAATACTGTTTATCCTGCCAAATGCATATCAAAAGGCAGTAAATATAAGTAAAAACATTATGCTTAGGATTTAAATCTAACTTCAAGATAAGTTCCCGGTGAGCCAGACCTCCAAATTATTTCTTTGCTCTTAAACACCTTGTATGGAGAACATCTCTGGCACTGGTATGATTGTAGTTAACAAAGAGAAACTGAGAAATTACCAAGTGGTCACATGGATATAAAGTGAACATTGGGCATGTTGGGAGCACATAGGGAGGGCATGCTAGCCAGTTCTTGGGGTTAGAATAAACTCTTCTATGGATGCAACGTCTAACCTGAAGCTGAAGGCTATGTAGAAGTTTGGAAGCAAAGAAGTAGGAAAGGAAGCTTTTGGGAACACACAAGAACACAAGCACGTTCTAGGATTGAAGAGGGCATGCACGGCCTGGTCTGGTCATGCAGTCCACGGCAGTCTGCAATACCGAGAAGGAAGCCACGTGGTTGACTGTGGGTTTGGTTCCCCGATTAGACTGAAAATACCCGGGGCACACACACATGTACCAAGGCTGTTGATAAGCTTGGAAAAGGGATTGCAGTGTGAAGAGGCCCTGTCAAAGAGGCTTCTCTCTCTCTTGCATGTACATGTGCTATTAAACATGAACGAAATACATAAACAACAGAAAGAGGATGCACATTTTCGGGAATTAAAAGTGTGGTAGCAGAGCATGGTGTGAGCAGAGCAAAGTCCAGGCAGACCGTGAAGACCCTGCAGAAGCTGACCTTCCTCCTGAGGGCATGGGGCCGTGGGCCCATTTTCAGCAACGGTAAGACATTTTGAGAAACCTCTGACTGCAGTCTGTGTAGGGCCCTATGTCCTGACTTTCCACAATAGGTCCAATTCGTGCTTATTGTTCTGCCATACACCTTTTATTTAAAAAAATATTTTATTTTTTTATTTTTAATTTGACCAGGGAAGGTCAAAGTGAGAGAGAGAGAGCAAGCAAGCCACCAGGTCCAGGACCTGAACCTCAGTTTTCCATGTGGGAGTCCAGGGCCATCAACCACCAAACCACCTGCCAGCCCCTGCCATAAATCTTAATAGTACCTCTCTTAATCATAACGTTTGGTTTTGATGATAAATACTAACTTTTCTCAAGAACTGTCTGAAAGAAACCAAGAAGCACGATGACTTCCGGTGGAGTGGGTTGGAGGAGGCTATATCAGGGGGTTGTCAAGGTTGCATCGTGAGGGTGGGAGTCCTGACGTGTTCAGGGCATAGGAGATGGGGTTAGCTGGGTGTGGCGGGGGAGGACGAATGCTGAGTTCTGTGACACCCAGGTCACTGAGGTCAGGAGACGAAAAGTTTTGGGTTGAGAAAGAACCACCGGATGTCGGGAACTGGAGAACTGAAGGTGTCTACGGATGTCTGCATGGTCTGGTAGCCATTTTGGCACATGGGTTTGAACCTCTGGCTAGAATTTTGAGTGACAATAAATATTTCAGTGTTGTCTGAATAAACACAGGAAGCGACGCTGCAGGAGAGGGTGAGAGGGCCAGGCTGAGACCGCGGAGTGAGGAGGAAAGAGCCTTGGCACAGAGCCCTGAGGAACTGCAAGGCTGATGGCGGAAGGAGAGAAGGGTAGGTCACAGATGCAGGGAGGGAGGCAGAGACTGAAATAGGAAAGGACAGTGGCATGTCCTGGCGTCCCGAGAAAGGGGTTCTCTCAAGTGAAGGAAGATGTCCACAGCGTTGAGTGCTTTAGAGAATAACTGCAAATCACCTGTGGGTTTAGCAATCAGATCACCTTGGTAAGAGAGCTTTAGTGAAGAGATGGGACACAGGACTTGAACCAGTGGATACTTTGATAAGTGTCTCTGTCAATCGAAGAGGGATAGCAGTGGTCTGCACTGGATTAATTAATTCTTCCATTTCTTTAGTTAACGTGTTCCATCTCCTAGGAAACATTAGGGCTGACCCAGTTGGCATGTACGTGCTCTTCACCCTGGGAGGGCACAGGCAGGATGGCCGGCTCTGAAGAAGGCTGGTGAGAAAGATCTCTAATATCTGTGTGGAGGAAGCTCTGAGGTCTCCTTAAAGATCACTCCCTAGTCGGTGGGCTGCTTTGCCTACAGGGGAGGCTAGAACTTGCTGTGAGAGTTGCTTTTCTGTTTTCTTAGATTCTGAATGCAATCAATTACCTGCTGCCATTTGCCCTTAGCTATTTTTAGTTCCTGCTTTTTGTAATTATCAGTAACTGCTCTGACCATGAACTATAGGAAGCCAGAAGAATGAAGCACAGAGTACCGAGGCGCAGTCCATGAAGAGCCTGGAAGCTCCGGCCCTGCCAGTGGGTGGGCTTGACTCTGAACCAAGTTCTTGGTCCTCCCTGTCAGATGTGCATACGAAGAGTACCCTCGTCGTGTGGTCGCAAGGACTGTATCACACATGTATGTACAGAATGCTTGTGTGTGCCTGGGCCACGGTAAACACCCACATGTAAGCTCATCATTAAGTTGTTGTTTTACCTTTTCATTTATTTTTTAAATGTAATTTCAAAAGGGCTTTGTGTGTATGGACAAGCCATTCCAAGGTCAGGATTAAAGTCAGTATCAGGCTTGTAAGAGTAAAGTTGATAGCGTGTTTATCTGCAATATTCATTTGCCAGCTGTATTGAAAAACCGGGGATAATCTTCTTAGTGTCAGTCAACCCTCCACTGCTTCTGCCTTCCATTAGCAGAAAGTCAGCTGTCCTTTTCTGCTTTAGGTTGCTAATTTATGAGCGTTGGCATCCCTCCTTCCTGCAGAGAAATTATGGCCATTTGGGGTATCACTAAAATATTACAAGGTTCAGCTGAATCTGCGAATAAATTCCAAGTCATGGAGCCCAGGCGTCGCTAGTTGCTGACGCTGCAGCACCTGCAGGCCGAGCTGTCGGGCAGAGTATATCCCCGCTACTTAACCACCTGGAGGTTCAGCTCATGGCGCTTTGAAGACCGAAAGATACTCAGCTGTATTTGTTTTAAGATGATGGACAGTATACATGTCTTAGCTACTGTGTCAAATGCACAAGGTCATTAAAGCTTAGGAAGAAAAGAAAATATACCTAGCTGCCCACCAGAAAGAAAATTGGAAGAGAAAATATGCAGAGTAGATTCTCGGGACTCTGAACCATTGCGAAATTCTGGATTGGCTGAACAACATTCTACATAGGAGCTTTGGAAGGATTTAACCACAAAAAATGGGATGTTTTTAGTAAGGAAGAGCCCGATTCTCCTATCTCTCATTAATATTATTTATTTATTTATTTATTGAGAGAGATTTCTGCTATAGGGTATGTGCCTTTGCTGGAGAGACAGAAAGTGAGAAATCACCCCCCCCCGGGGGGGGGATGGCCATACCACAATCCCTTCTCTTTCATTCTCCTGTCGGGATTTTGGGCATGCACACACATTCACCTGGTGTGAGTTTTAAGCACTGGGTCTGGGACTCAAACCATGGCTGACCACATGGGAGTCTAGGGACATAACCATTATGCCATTTTTAAGTCCCATCTCATTAATTTATTAGTGATAAGAAACTAATCAGGTGAGACGGCGGAACGCTGGCTGAAGAGAGCTCGGATATTGGCAGAAGTGTGACAAAACCCTGGGTACTAGGACCTAGATTATCAGTACAGAAAACGAAGGCAGGGCGGGTTTGAGAGGCTTCCAGGAAAGTAAGCGGTAACAGTGAACCTAGACTTGAAAAGGTGATTAGTGGCAATGTATGTATCAAAGTTAGACCAGCTGTAGGAAGTGGGTAAGAAGACTCGAGTGCCAGTCTCATCCAGTGTTCTAGTCGGGGTCCCCGGCAGTATTTCCAGTCTAACTGCTGCTGACAGAGACAGGATGGAAGGGAAAGGAGTGAGCTTTCTTTACAGCGTTTAGAAACTGGAGGAGGGTGGTCGCTTACCCTTGGGGAAATCAGCCACTCCCTTGTATGGTGTGGAGATACTAATCTGTCTTGCCACGTAAATGTTTTTAAAGGAATTATTTATTTATGGGGCTGGCAGGTGGCATGGTGGTTAAGGTACTGGACTCCCACACAGTCAACCATGGTTCGAATCCTGAACCTGGTGACTTGCTTTCTCACTTTTTCTCTCTCTCTCGTTATGTTCCTCTCTGGTCAGGTTAAAAAAAAAAAGAATAAGTAAATAAATAAATAAAATTATTTTAAAACAAGAATTATCTATTTAATTTTATTTATTATCATCATTATTGTTTATTTTTTTGGGGAGAGGTTTTTGCTATAGGGTGCGTGCACTCGCCAGAAAGACAGAGAGAGAAAGATAGAAAGTGAGAAATCACCCCCCAGAGGGGATGGCCACACTGCAATCCCTTCTCCTCCATTCTCCTCTCGGGATCTTGGGCATGCACACGCGCCCAGCATGAGTTTAAGCCACTGGGTCTGGAACTTGAACTGCGGTTGATTACATGGGAGTTCAGTGACATAGCCATTATGCTAACTGCTGGTCCTCATCATTACCATTTTTAAAAGAATTATTTTATTCAACTTTATTTATTTATTTATCTTAATTTGACCAGAGAGGGACAGAGTGTGTGTGAGAGAGAGGGAGGGAGGGAAAGGGAAAGTGAGAAGGCAAACTGCCAGACCCAGGGCTTGAACTGCAGTCAACCATGTGGGAGTCTGGTGTCCCGACCACCATGCCACATGCTGGCCCCTCTACACAAGGTTTCATACTCATTTAACTGTTTCATGATGTGCTTTGAGATCACTTGGAGTGAGAGACCACATGAGACAGTGTTTTGTGATAATTATTTCCTGATTTTAATTTTTTTATCTTACTTTTTCTGATGCGATTTCTAGAGTTCCCTAAAAGAGAGTGTTTCAGAAACATGCTCTACAAAACTGTATTGAACAGAAATTCATTGCATGCTCAATTGCATAGTAATTCTTAGCATTTTTAATGGTAGGCGTTTGTGAGCTACAGACCGAAAAATGATCAAAGAGCCATTAAAGCTAACCTTGATGCTATTAATAGTCATCGCAAAGGCCCTAGCGCTGCTGTTGCTCTTGTTCAACTTCAGGCATCCCGAACCTGTCACCGAAGAGTCCAGGGATCTGCTCATTCTGCTGCCGTTGCCCTGGGAATGCTTTTTCTACTTGGTGCCTGCGTTTGGAAAGATTGCTGCAAGCAGGGGACATGCCTTAACTCAGTTATACGGGGAAAAGCACTAAAGCAAGGAGAACGTTTCTTACTGATGTGAAGTCATTTTGGAAACTATTAAACCTGTAGCGGAGAAAATGATTTTTCAGTGCATGTTTTGTGCTTTGTAGACTCTGTCACAAATAGCCACAGACTTTTAAAGATACTATTTAAAAAACCACAGCTGGTGGGCTTGGTATTTAAGCATTGCTTCAATATGATGCCCAGCAGCTGCCTGGGAATAACACCTCGAGTGCTTAAGGCAGCTCAAGGTGGAGCTGTCTCAGGGTGTCAGGGGAGGTGCTCAGTGAGGGAGCGGTAGGCCTGTCCTCCGGTCTTTTCTCCCTGAGGGAAGCCATGGGGCCCGGACTGAGAGGACAGGAGGGCGATGGGGAGAGGCAGGCTCCCCCGTGGAGTGAGGGTTGAGCTAGTGAAGCCAGTTAATTTGGACTCTGCTGGCTTATTTATCCGCCCCTGGCACTTTGGTCTGTGCAAACACAGGCAACCACCTCCTTTGTGAGGCTTTTAATGAAACAATTTACTTGAAATAATAAACAATAAAAAGAGCTTCACCTGCTGCTTGGATTTAAATGAGAGTCCTTCTAGGGTGGAGGCTTTGTAACCGGGGCTATGGCAGGGCTGGAGATGTCTGAATTTCTCTCTGGGAAAGCTGGGTTAATTCAACCGGGTATATGAAGTGATTCCGTTTGTTTTCCTCTTTCTCCCAAAATGTGACCATGACGGGCTTTGAGAAGGTTAATGTATGTATCATGCTTACAAAAGAGAAAAGCAATTTAAAGAACAAAAAAGAAATCATATCTTATAAAACTGTGACTAATGTTCCTCCCCCAGAGTGTTAGATTTCCAACATTAAAACCAATTTATAATTCAAACTTTAAACTCGATGGAGATGGATTCTTTGTAATGTTCAGACTGAATCATTCTGTAGGGGCTGTGAACCCGGAAGAGACAAGCGCTTTATTTTGGGAATATATGGCTGAGTAACTGATGTCATTGACTTTCGAGAGCCCTATGTTTGGCATAGTATTTTTGAAAACTGAACTTATTTTAAAAACCATTTTGTACTGATGCATGTATCTTTCTTTTTGTGTTTAAACTTCTGGAACGATGTTTTTCATTTTCCCAATGACGTGTGCTACCCGTTGAAAATCCTCAGTGTTAAGCAATGCTTCATTATGGGTCAGTGTAATGACAGAATCCCAGAACTCCTCTTCAAGGTGCTATGTCTTCATTCCTAGGGGCCCTCAGAGAATCCACTGTAACACTTAAAAACTTAAAATCCTATGGAAGCAACACTGCAATTTTTTTTTATACTAAATTCCAGTGTCAAACAACTTATAGTTGGGAACTTTTCCTGCCCAAACTAAATTCTTCCTCTTCAGTTGTAAGGCTATACATCAGAATCCAGAACCAGGCCCTGTCTATCCGCTTTGTATAAAGCTACATCCCTTTTTCCCTCCTGGAACGATGAGTGAAGAAATAAGCTGTTTGGTTTCACGTAAGGGGACCATTTTTCACCTTGACAAACTCATGAGGTTAGTGTATTTACTGATATGGTTCCATGACCAATCTGTGAGTCATCTCTTTGGAGATTTTACCGCTCAGGACTGTGAGGGAAGAGTAAGTTATGCCTTGTTCTTGCTCTAAGCGCACCTAGCACTTGCAAAACAAGAGCTGTGGAATAGCGATTTCACCCAGCAGGCTCTAGGGCTCTAGCAGCAGTTTTCTAAGTGATTGAAATTTCGAAGGACACAGATACCCATTTCAATGTAATGGGATTGAAGATGCAAACGCTCAGGGTGTTTGACTCGTTCCTTAGGCTCTAAGCCTAGACTTGATGCAACGAATGTCCGGTAATGGGACGTGTTCATTATTAGCCTAAAGCTTTCTCTAAGTTGTCATTTTCAATGCAAATCTAATTAGCACAAACTTATTAAATTATTGGGGATGAGAGCAAACAGGAGAGTATAATTATTACATATTAACACTCGCTTTCATTTATACAGACTCGGCATGGCTGGAGGTCAAAAGCTATGTAAATAGTATTCTTGCTTTTAAAGAAATGATGCTCTAGAAGAGAGAAATTACCTACAAAAACTCGGTTTTCATATGAGAAAAGAGGAAACACAGAAATGGAAGTAAAACAGCAATTGTTGAGGAAAACCCAGTAAATCCAGCCCCAAAGTATTGCGCAAAGTGCTAAACTGCGTGGTGGGGACGGAGTAATGGACTGAAAAAAGAATATTACGCACATTAGAGCACACAGTATTTTGAAAAGCAGCAAGAATTGTACAAAGAACTCTCTATGTGACATGAATGGAAGGAGATAGCCGGATTTTTAGAAAAAATATTCCAAGTCTTTTCTTGAATTTATAATGGCTAGTTTTATTGCTTCCAGATTTAGGACTACTGCTGTATTGAATAAAACGAGAACAAAAACTTCTCAGTATTCCCAGAAAATTGCCTTGAAGGAGAAAAGAGAAGCAATAAGTGAAGATGACAAATAAGTGAGTCAAGGTGGTAATAGAATTTTCCTATTGCTTTAAAGTTAAGGTTGGTTTACATCTTTTGTATTGCCTACTTGTTTTTAAGAACAAACCATTTAATTTCCTTCTCAGGTAACGAATAAAAGCTAACTAAAATTTGTAAGAACATAGATATGGCATGCTGCCTTCAAACATTTATTTTATTGTTCCTATTCTCAGGGAGGTGAAAAGCAGTTAGAGCGTGATGTAGGAGGAATGAGCTTTGCTCATGGTCAGGAGATGTGCTTCAGATCCTGCCTCATCACCGTTCGGAGGCTCAGCGTCCTCATCGATTGTGTTTTGGTAGAGTACTCTCTATTGCAAAAGTATGAATAACTGTCCTAGGGGTTGCCAAGGAGTACCTGTGATACGAAGGACAGTCCAGGCAAATGTGCACACTGTTATTCACTGGGGACTCGACCATATGATGCGCTGGGTTGTACCTTACTGTGGTGAGCAGAGTGAATGTGAACCACGAAGGATCATTTTCCTTCGCTTTCAAGCTTAGGTTAGAGGGACACCTGGTGGCTTTCCTACTTCTTTCCTCTTGGATCCTGTGGGCTCACCTCTCTGACAGTCAGAGAAGAACCTTGTACTACTCAAGGGAAGTGGACTGCAGAGAGAGAATAATTCACAGAAGAGAATTTGGAGAGTTCATTGCAGGTGGATTGCTGCCGGATTGATTCATGCACTCTGGCAGGTCTTACAGACTGTCTGGTACTATGTACCAGACACTTCTTCAGGGATTAAGACAGACAATGACCTTTCATTCATTCAGCTTGCATTTTAGTGGGAGGGGAGTAACAGTAAACAAGTAATTGAATAGTGGAACAATAGAATTTTGTATTATGGTACGAATTACGAAGAAAATCAAATCTGGTGCGGTGCTAGTGAATGGAGTGATGCTGTCTTGTGAGAGAATATTTGGGGAAGGCTCATTATTTAGTGAATACTGATTTGTTGTCGGTAGAGTGCTGGACATTGTCACCCATTGATCATTGCCTTTTTTGTTTTTTAGAATAGAAGAGTTATTAAATTTTATTTATTATTATTTATAAAAAAAATTGCTATAGGTGCATGCAGGTGGCATAGGTGGTTGAGGAGCTGGACTCCCACATGGCCGACTATAGTTCCATCCTGGACCTGGCAGCTTGCTATCTCACTCTCTCTCTCTCTTTCCTTCTCTCTGGTGAGTACCTTCTCTCTGGTGAGTAGCAAATTAAATAATAATAAGAAGAAATAAAATTAAATAAATAATTCTTTTTAAAAAATTGCTATAGGGCACATGTTCTCTTCAGAGAGATAGAGAGGGAAAATGAGAAAACAAGCTGCCAGGTCAGGGATTGGAACCACAGCTAACCATGTGGGAGTCCAGTGCCTTAAGCACCAAGCCACCTTCTAGCTGTGATCATGCCTCTTTGATCAAAGGCCTTTCCCCTATTTCCCTGGCTAAGTTCATCTTGTTTCCTTTTATAAAATTGGCAGGGTGCACAGGTACTTGCCAGAGAGACAGAACTGAACAGGAGAAGGAGAAAGCACTTTCAATGGAGTATGATCACAGTACGATCCCCTCTCTTCCACTCCTCTGCTCTTGGAATTTGGGGTATGCACACCCATCTGTCCAGAATGTTTTCAAGTCTCTGGGGGAGGTCAGCCATGGGGGATCTGGCTCCCTTCATCACTAGGCTATGAGGCAGCCCTTTCCTGGTTGACTTCTAGCTTGTCACTGTGATAACACTCAACATACTGTCCTTAGTCTCCACCTACTGGCTGAGTCATGTGACTAGTGTTTACTCTTCAAGACCTTTGGGGTAGGTGAATCATATGAGGTCATATACAAGAAGCACTTTTTTTTTTGGAGAGATTTTCACTGTAGGGCACGTGCGCTCCCCAGACAGACAGAGAGACACATAGAGACAGAAAGCGAGAAATCACCCCCCAGGGGGGATGGTCACGCCGCAATCCCTTCTCCTCCATTCTCCTCTCGGGATTTTGGGCACGCACGCACACGCGCCTGGCGTGAGTTTTAAACCACTGGGTCCGGGATGCGAACCGCGGTCGACTACGTGGGAGTCCAGCGACATAGTCATTACGCTAACTGCTGGTTCCCAAGCACTTTTTTTTTTTAAAGAGTTTTTTGCTATAGCGCACGTGCGCTCTCCAGAAAGAGACAGAGAGACAGAAAACACCCCCCCAGGGGGAATGGCCATGCCGCAATCCCTTCTCCTCCATTCTCCTCTTGGAATCTTGGGCACACATGCACACGTGCCTGGCGTGAGTTTAAGCCACTGGTCCGGGACTCGAACTGCGGTCGACTATGTGGGAGTCCAGTGACATAGCCATTACGCTAACTGCTGGTCCCAAGAAGCACTTTTATAAAATCTATTCAGTAGATATCTATCCTATATTTTTTATATGCTGGGCATTAATCAGTGAATAATACACACTCTCACCCGCCCTATGCAAGGTTTACATTTTATTTCAAGATCTCTTATGGTTCTTCTTCTTCTTTTTTTTTTTTTTAACAAAAATGCAAACTTAGGCCTAAATTTTTAATAAAGCTATTTTTCTTTGCATTCAATTAAATTGAGCTTTCAAATATTTGTAAAGCAAATACTGTATTATATTTATTTAGAGGCATTTTCACTCAATATTCCTACACTTTGTATAGTCTTAATCAAGACTAGTCATTAAGTAGGGTGAGGTCTCTGTTTCAATGAGATCGTTCCATGATACTATTCCTAGTTGTCTGGCTTATTTCAAAATTTTATTTTACCAAGAATTTTTCACTTTTGAAGTTATATATTATACTACAAGCAGGTATGAAGTTATAACTTCTACATGCCTTCTGGTTCAATTCACTACCTCAAAACAGCTAGGGGAATCTATTTATCTTTCCTACTTTTTAATGTATTTCAGCAGACTAAGGAATATTGGAGGAAGATGCAGAAACATACATCTTATGAGAAAATGGGTCGGCTTAATATCCTCTACTTTGAGATGGGCATGGAGCCCAAAACATTCACAGCAATAAAATTACTCCTTAACCTACAATGATTAATGAGAAAAAGGTGCCTCTTTACCTCAGCTAAATTCTGCAGATGACAGAATGAAGAGGAGAGAAGAAATGAAAGTGGCTCCCAGAAGTGGTTTTCATGACACCAGCAGATGTTAGATTAATAGGAAACTGGGCCAGCCTGTGTGGTGTGATGGTCAACGCAGTTGGATACCAGCTGGTCAACTCCACCATGTCAATCCTAGACTTGGTGGCTTGAGAAACACACTGTGTGTGTCTCAAATCATGAAAGGTAAGACAGATGGAGACAAAGGGATGTGGCATAACCATTCCCTGTGGAGAATGTTATTATGCTCTCTCTCCCTCTCTCTCTCTCTTTTTCTCTGGAGAGCACCAGTACCCTCTGGCAAAAACATTTAAAAAAAGAAACAAACAAACGAAAAAGAGTAGCAGGAAACTGGACAGGTCACAGAATATCCATTTTATACTAGGTTAAAAAAAAACATTGAAAAACTTCACCTTGCAAATTGCCCATGGGTAGATTCAAGATGCCCAGGGAAAAGATATCCAGGGAGGAAATGGAATCCATTTTGTTACTTTCACCACATGACTGCTCACAAGTTTTGTAGTAGAAATAACTGAAAGGATGTAAAATTAATGTTAGGATTCCCTTGGAATGCACTTCACTCACTTCATCATAAGAAATCACACAACTTAACACTGGAAAAAGGAAAAAAAAAAACACAGGAAAAGAGCTTAAAATTGTCAGCTACAAAAGGAAAAGAAAAAAAAATAAGGAGAAAACCTTTCGTGTATGTTCCCCCAATTAAAACCAAGTACATTATGAGCTCTTACGGCATTATCCCTAAGCCCCCCTTTGTAATGGGTGACAGGCAGGCCCTGTAGGGCAGTGGGTAGGGGAGCTGGATCTCACATTGCCAGCTGCAGCTCCACGGCGGGCCTTGGGGCCTGAAAAACTTTCCTGGTGGATGTGCATGTGTGCCTAAAATTTTGACAGGAAGGAGGAGCAGAGGAAAAAGAACTGCTTTCTTTTTCTCTCTCTCTGTGTCTCTTGCAAATCACACACGCACACTCTGGCAATTAAAAATAAATAAGTGGAACACTCATGGCAATATCTTACAGAGAAGCTTTGAGTCTGGGAGGACAGATCCTTTTGGGAATCACCAGAGACCAGGCATTTTCAGGTTGTTGCTGTGAGGCCTACCCTCCAGGGAAGGAAATGGGTACTTGACAGGAAGAACTGGTGAGTGAGGACCAGGTGGTAGTGACCTGACACAAAAGGATAAAGTGAGAACATAATTCTGAGAGAGACCACTTCTTTCTGATAATGGTAACTTCTTTATAGTATATATTTTTTGAAATACCAGTTTCTAATTCCATGTAACAACATTGGCTCCTCTGAGTTGTTTTCTGCTTAGCTTATCTAAAACCATCAGGTGTGTACATGCAAGATTTTTTTCCTTTTTGTTATTGCCATTTGATCTATTTTTTTAATCATCAGCAGATTACTCAACCAGACGAAGAACCTCTGAGAGGCAGACGCACAGCTAGAAAACACTGTTCTAGCCCCGTAGCAATGGTTTGGCTGCTGCTTCTACTAGTCTGATGACCGCCATATTGAAAGGTGTAGATTACGCCCAAGGACAGCATTGTTACTGAGTGGGTTGAAATTTAATCATAAGATTCCACAAAACTTAACGTGGAAAATTACTGACTTTACGTTTGAATTTATTTATTTTTTTCCTGTTGGGAGCACTCAGTGAATTTTCCATACTCAAGGACAATAGTTAGCCCTTGACTGTCAAAGAAGGAAAATTCTGCTTCATTAATAGACCCCAGGGAGGATGCTTTCTGAACCTGCTTTAACATCCAGCTGGATAGAGTCAGGATTCAGTAGAGAAACATCTGGGCTGCTAAGGGATGGAGGAGAACTTAGGGGGATCCTCCTAAGGACTAAAATAGTGCTTGTTGTAAAGATTTCTATTATGTTGGGTCAAGGGGAATTGCAAATCAGACCAGAGAATCAATTCCGGGCATCAGATTTTCTTTCTTCTGCTATCACGTGTAGTGCTTGGGGATTACGATGTTTAGCATGACTTGATAAATATTTCTTCATTTCTCTCCACCATTAATATTCTGTAGTAAAGAAAAAGTTGCATATTCACTCAAGGACATTGGGTTTAAGATTAAGAGACTCCTGACATCTGACTCTTCAAAAGAAGTCATTAGGTCGAAATCGTTTTTATAAGAACATATTGTAGGGAACCAGCAGTTAGCCTAATGGCTATGTCGCTGGACTCCCACGTAGTCGACCGTGGTTCGCGTCCTGGACCCGGTGGCTTAAAACTCACGCCGGGCGCGTGTGCATGCGTGCCTAAGATCCCGAGAGGAAAATGGAGGAGAAGGGATCCCGGCGTGGCCATCCCCCCATGGGAGGTGATTTCTCGCTTTCCGTCTCTATGTCTCTCTCTGTCTGTCTGGCGAGCACACGCGCCCTATAGTGAAAAACCTCTCCAAAAAAAGAAAAAAGAACATATTGTAGAATGAAGTTCAGGCAAATGGCACTTTTCATTTCCTCGTGTCTCCATTTTTTGACTTTCTAATATAGTGGGGCCAGAATAGCTCAGGCAGTGCTGTCCGGCAGAGCTCTCAGCAGTGATGGAAATGTTGCATTCCTCCTGCACTTGCAACAAGGTAGCCACTAGCTATACGTGCTGCCCGTCACTTGAAATGGGGCGAGTGTGATTTGGAAATAAATTTTAAATTTGATTGAATTTTAACTCAACTAAATCCGAATAGCCACATAGGGGAGCTGTATGGCATCAACAGAAAGGTGTGAAAGATGAAATAAAACCACAGGTAAAACACTTATCCACATTGCTTCCAATTCTTGGATGCTAGAATTACAATTCTTGAAATGTCATTTGGTGGTGTTACTTCACAAAAATGAATTTACCGGGAACCGGCAGTTAGCGTAATGGCTATGTCGCTGGACTCCCATGTAGTCGACCGCGGTTCATGTCCCGGACCTGGTGGCTTAAAACTCACGCCGGGCACGTGTGCGTGCGTGCCCAAGATCCCGAGAGGAGAATGGAGGAGAAGGGATTGTGGTGTGGCCATCCCCCCCTGGGGGGTGATTTCTCGCTTTCTGTCTCTATGTCTCTGTCTGTCTGGCGAGCGCACGCGCCCTACAGTGAAAATCTCTCAAAAAAAAAAAAAATGAATTTACCTTGCCTTTTACTTCTGAAACCCAGAAAGGAACATACATCTTCAGAAAAAATAGGCAGTTTAGTGAACATGCTTTCACAAACAACTTTACTTCTATTTCATGTAGGAAATTGATCTCGGAATCATGCAAAGGGACGGATCTGCTCCTGGAGGATGCGCACCATGACTCAGGAGTAATTGAGCGTGAATTGTCAGAAAGCTGCAGTAGCTCAGCTTTGTTTGGGATGAGACTAGGCCTTTTTCCAACAGGCCAGGAGAACTGGAATTAGGTGGAGCGTGTTAGACCAAGTGTTCAGGTGTGGTGTATTTCTCGCATTGGAGTTGTATTTATCTAAGAGGTCAAATAAAGGGCCAGGCAGCGGTGCAGAGGTGACACAGTAGGAACCACATGGGGAAGGTCCCGGGTTTGCATCCTAGGACCTCTGTGAGCGTGTTGTACGTCCGCACGCCTGTGGTCTGGCCAACTGAGACTAGGAGTGGATTGCTGTGTGAAAATTCTATTGGGGGTGACTCATCTTCTCTCTCTGTCACTCTCTCGTGAAAAAAGTAACTAAAAACTTTATTAAAATGAGAAGTTAAGGGACCAGCAGATGGCATAGAGTTTACATGGCTGAACTCCATGTAGTTGACTGTGGTTCCGGTCCTGGACCGTGGCTTAAAACGCATGCTGGGGAGACCAACAGTTAGCGTAATGGCTATGTCGCTGGACTCCCATGTAGTCGACTGTGGTTCGAGTCCCAGACCCGTTGGCTTAAAACTCATACCGGACGTGTGTGCGTGCGTGCCCAAGAATCTGAGAGGAGAATGGAGGAGAAAGGATTGCGGTGTGACTTTCCCCCATGGGGGGGTGATTTCTTGCTTTCTGTCTCTCTGTCTCTCTCTGTCTGTCTGGCGAGCACATGCGCCCTATAGCGAAAACCTCTCCCCCCCAAAAAACCAAAAAACAAACAAACTCATGCTGGGTATACATGTGTTTATGTCCAAAACCCTGAGAGAATGGAGAAGGCATTGAGGTGTGGCCATGACCCCAGGGGGGTGATTTCTTGCTTTCTGTCTCTCTGGCAAATGCATGTGCCCTACAGCAAAAATCTCTCTAAAAAGATAAAAAAGAGAGAGAAGTTAAATGGCAGATATTTATTGTTTGTTCACTGATCATTATTACGTTGAATTCTATGATGTGCCCTTTAATTCAGTAAGCCACGGCATCATCTCACATCAAGAATCAGAAGCTTCGGGTCAGCAGTGGCAGGGTGGTTAAAGTGACGGCTCTCACGTGACTGACTCCATGGTTTAAGTCCTGGCCCTGGCAGTCTAGAAAGGTTCGAAAAACATGCTAGGCATGTGTGCACCAGTGCTCAGAATCCTGAGAGAAGAATTCAGGAGGGGCGATTGTGGCATGGACATCTTCCCTAGGAAGCAATTTCTCACCCCACCCCCCCGCCCCCGTCTCTCTGCAGTAAGTGTATTTTCCCTATGTGAAATTTTATTTTGGAGAGGTTTTTGCTACAGGGCGTGTGCGCTTGCCAGAAAGACAGAGAGAGACAGAGAGACAGAAAGCAAGAAATCACCCTGCAGGGGGGATAGCCATGCCGCAATCCAATCCCTTCTCCTCCATTCTCCTCTTGGGATCTTGGGCATGCATGCACATGTGCCTGTCGTGAGTTTAAGCCACCGGGTCCAGAACTTGAACTGCGGTCTACTACGTGGGAGTCCAGTGACATAGCTATTACGTTAACTGCTGGTCCCAGGAATTCTTAACTGAAGTTGGAGCTCCCAAAAGCCGCAGCTAAGTCTCATGGGTGACCGCCTTCCTTAGCGTCCTTTAGTGGCTGGAACAGTGGCCAAATCCTTTCCCATTCACAGAGGATTTTGAAATGAGTGACTTAAACATGGCTCTGTACTGGCGTCAGCCGGGCTAAGCTTCTAGTAATCAGGGATAGTTTCTCCCTTTCTGTAATGTTAGCCCTAATTCTGGTTCCGTGTTTTTCTACCAATGCACTTCACCATATTTGCATAGGTTGCAATCTCTTCTTCTTTTTTTTAAAAAGAATTATTTATTTAATTTTATTTCTTCATTTATTTATTTTAATTTGACCAGAGAAAGTAGCAGAGAGAGAGAGAGAGAGGGAGAGAAAGTGAAGAAGCAAGTCACCAGGCCTGGGACTCGAACCAGGGCTGGCAATATGGGCACATTCAGTGCCTTATCCAGCACGCCACCTGCGGGTCCCAGCTGCAATCTCCTCTTGACTCTGGAAATGAAAGTGAATGCTGAAAAAAAAATAAATAAATAAAAAAGAGAAGGAATTCTAAGAAATTTGCTCAGTCAAATGTGAATTTCTATGAATCTATGAAATTTCTCACATTCTTTCAATTCCTCTTTGTCAAATTCCTCCCACAAATGTTTCCCTGAGGTAGAAAGGCCAGTCACTTAGGGTGTACAAAATCTGTAAAACACTGTCAACCTAAAGAGTTGTTCTGTAATAACCTTTCTTCTAGAGATGTCTTTAGAAAAGGGAAGTGAAATTGCACTCACGGTAGCTAATGAGAGCGAGTTGTTCCAGCAGTGCTTTTTACTAAAGGAGCTTACTCATTCCTGTCACTCCTTTCCTCATTCGGAGCGTCCAACTGCTTACTAAATGTTCCCATGCCGTTGTTCCGTAGTTCTCTAGAACAGCTGGGAGAAGGAATCAAAGTTACTTACCTTACCCCAGTGAATTTTAGAAAAATCTTGCTCCTGGGCTGTCCTAATATCTTCTTGATACACCTCAGCCCTTGCCATGATGAACTTCTACAATCGTGGACAATCATATAGGACAAGACATTTTTCTTAAAGTATGATTTTATTTAACTTTATTTACTTATTTTAATTTGACAGAGATGGACAGAGCGAGAGAAAGAGAGAGGGAAAGTGAGAAAGCAAGTCGCCAAGTCTGGGACTTGAACTGTGGTCAGCCATGTGAGAGTGCAGCATCTTAACCAGCAGACCACCTGCCGGACCCAGGACAAGACATTTTTAAGGTGAGCGTGTGTTAGGTGCAGGGCCAAGTTCTGGAAGCTGACCGCGTGGGTAGGGAGACTAGAAGTGCTGGCAGCGCTGCAATAAATACCCTTGTGGAAGGTTTTCTCCTCGCAGTGAAGATGCTGCTCCTGGTGCCGGTCAGCGCGTGCCACAGGCAGCCCCAGCCTGGAATTCTGACCCCCTGTGTGGGTAAGCAGGGCTGGAGATAAACAAGAGGTCAGCTTCCCTTTCTCAAGTGGAAGCTCACATCTTTCAGAAACTAATCTACCCTTTGGCAAAAATGGCAGCAAACACAGTCTCGGTTAAGTAAGAATCTGAACAGAAACAAGTTGTCCTCATGCTACCTTTCAGAGCCGTCGTAAGAAACTAAAGGAAAGGCAGAAAGGAAAGCGTATGTTGACCACTTACGAGACCTAAATGAAGCAAACCCGAGGTGCTCCATGCAGGAAGCGCACAGCAGGTGCGTGGCGAGACATTTCAGGTGTTGGTTTGATTCCAGACAGGCTGGTCTAGGAAGTGTTAAAGTAAAGGCTAATTCTCTCCCACAACTATGCTCCTTAACTCAACATATTCTACATCAAACTTGTAGCCAGAAATTCCAGTGCTTGAACTCCAGCTTCTACTTGGTGAGCATTTAAAATTCTGTAAGTGGGGCCGGCAGGTGGCATGGTGGTTAAGGTGCTGGACTCCCGCATGGCCAACTCAACCATGGTTCAAGTCCTGGACCTGGAGGCTTACCTTCTTACTCTTCCTCTATCGCTCTCGCTCTCTCTGTTTTTCCCTCTCTCTCTCATTCTGTCCCTCTCTAGTCAAATTAAAATAAATAGAATCAAATAAAATAATTCTAAAAAATAAAATTAAATAAATTTTTAAAAATTCTGTGATGTTTCATTATGTATAGAAGTAGGATAACCATGATAGACCTATTGCTGTCGTTACGAATTTTTGTATGAGAGGTTTGTGCTATAGACCACGTGTGCTCACCAGAAAGACAGAGAGAGACAGAGAGACAGAGAATGAGAAATCACCCCTCAGGCCCGGGGTAATGGCCACGCCGCAATCCTTTCTCCTCCATTCTCCTCTCGGGATCTTGAGCATGCACACACATGTGCCCAGCGTGAGTTTAAGCCACCGGGTCTGGGACTCGAACCATAGTTGACTACATGGGAGTCCAGTGACGTAGTCATTACACCAACTGCTGGTCCCGATTTTTATTTTCAAATTATAATGTGATCCTATTTTTCCGTGTCCACACCCTAACCCGGCTGCCCATAGTCTTTTGTTTAAAACCCTGAACTCATTTCCTATTGGGGTTCTCTGTTTCCTTCTTGATTTTCTCCATTTCCAACTCTTCCACGCCAAAACCAAAGTGATTTTAGAAAAATTTAGAGTTAGATGGTGTGACCCTATCACTTAAAGCAATTCAATTGTTTTTCTTTATTTAAAAAAAAATATTTTGGGGGTGGCAGGTGGCATGGTGGCTAAGGGCACTGGACTCCCACATGGCCAACCATAGTTACGGGCTGGACCTGGCAGCCTGCTTTCTCATTTCCCTCTCTGTCTCTCTGTGTCCCTCTCTGGTCAAATTTATAAATAAAGTTAAATAAATAAATTGTTTAAGAATATATTATTTCTTTCATGAGAGTGAGAGACCGAGTGAGAGTAACAAGCACAACTGAACAGGTCTCAGGCCACGATCTCCACCTGCCTCCAGCCTTCATCTTAATCGTCCACACTAAGCCATTGTTGATCTAATCCTACGATTATTTTCTTTATGGCAAAATAAAATGATCTTTTAAAATGTATTGTTTTCTTGTTTGTATTTTTCCCTCCATAGGGATGTCAACCTCACCAAGGTAAGGAAACTTGAATATCGCGTTCACCATCGTATTTCCCAGGCCTGATAATCACGAGGAATGCAGCCATAGCTCAATAACTTCCACACTTACTGAGAGCTTACCCCGAGGTAGGTACTCTGCCAAGGGCTTTATATGCGCAAACTCATTTATCTTCTAGATTTTTTTTTTTTTTGAGAGGTTTTTGCTATAGTGTGTGTGCGCTCGCCAGAAAGACAGAGACAGAGAGACAGAGAATAGAAAGCGAGAAATCACCCCCCAGGGAGGATGGCCATGCCGCAATCCCTTCTCCTCCATTCTCCTCTTGGGATCTTGGGCATGCACGCACATGTGCCCGGCGTGAGTTTAAGCCACCGGGTCCAGGACTCGAACCGTGGTCGACTACATAGGAGTTCAGTGACATAGCCATTACCCAACTGCTGGTCCCACGAATTCATTTACCTTTCACAACTTGTGAGGTAGGTATTGTTTTACCCCATTTTTCAGATGCAGATTTAAACATCCTGGCCCTGAACAGCAGTTAAAGTGGGAGACCTAGAAAGACTAGCTGTGGACGATGTCTCTATGATTCTTTCTTAAATCCTGATTAGAGATCTCTGAATAAGTGACTGCTTAGTGCATAGTGTGTATCTATCATCTAGCAGATGTTGTATAAGAGCTATTATTAATATTATTACTATTTTTTATTAAATTTTGGTTTTTTGATCTTCCATGGGCAAGAGAGACAGAGTGGGGAGAGGAGTCCAGCGGCCCCACTAGGGCCCTAACGGCTCAGTCCACCTCCACCTCCTGCCAACCTTGGATCACGGCTATGCACGTGCCCAGCATACATGGGGCCGGCTCCAGACCGGAACTCAGAACCTTCCCATGTGGGTCGGCCTTGCGGTGTCACGTTCCACCCCTGCACCACTGTCTGCCTCCTCTTATTGTCACTCCTAATATTGGAACAGGTTACTCCCTCTGGGCTTGCTTCCTCAGACTTGCAGTGGTTAGGGTGTGAGTTAAAGCTGTCAGACAGCTGTGGGACCAGCAGTTAGCATAATGGCTATGTCACTGGACTCCCATGTAGTCGACCGTGATTTGCGTCCCGGACCCGGTGGCTTAAAACTCACGCTAGGCGCATGTGCGTGAGTGCCCAAGATCCCGAGAGGAGAATGGAGAAGAAAGAATTGAGATCCCCCCTGGGGGGTGATTTCTCACTTTCTATCTTTCTGTCTCTCTGTCTTTCTGGCAAGCACACATGCCTTATAGCAAAAAAAAAAAGGGAAAAAAAGCTGTCAGAGGCTGCATGGGCTGCTGACTAGCTCAGGAAAGCTCCCCTGAGGTAGCTGTCTACCATCATTCTTTTTTTTTTTTTTTGGAGAGGTTTTTTCGCCATAGGGCGCGTGCGCTCGCCAGACAGTCAGAGAGAGACATAGAGACAGAAAGCGAGAAATCACACCCCAGGGGGGATGGTCACACCGCAATCCCTTCTCCTCCATTCTCCTCTCGGGATCTTGGGCACGTACGCACACGTGCCCGGCGTGAGTTTTAAGCCACCGGGTCCGGGACGCGAACCACGGTCGACTACGTGGGAGTCCAGCGACATAGCCATTACGCTAACTGCTGGTTCCCTGTCTACCATCATTCTTGGGCAGACAATGTCTTGGGCCAAATCAGCTGATTTTGCTTAGGGCTGTCTAGATCAGCCTTGTGGAATGTGAATCATTTTAAAGGGGAGGAGCTAGCATTATTCCGTGTTTCACAAACCTTATAATCAACGCTACACATCTATGGAAGCTATGCAATATATTTCAGTGACTAGAAGCCATTCGAAGATTATCTAGAGATTTACTACGTTTAAATTGGAAGCGGAGTTAAGTTCAGGGTTGGGTGACAGAGGGAAACCCAGGCTGAACCTCCATCTGATCCCTACTCCTATCCTCTGCTGGTCTTTGCTCAGTTCAATCAAATCTGGCTTTTCACAAAAGATGTGCAGTTATAAGAAGAGGTGAATACGCAACTACATTTTAAGTTGTCCTGATCTGGACAAATGACACGACCCAGAAAGACTGCTCGAGTGCTAGGATGAGTGAAATGTACTTGGACAGAATTCCGTTCACAAAGCAGCAAATTCCACCCCTTTAGGGGTTAGGCAGGAGGCCCAAGGATCTTACCCCTAGGAGTGTTAGGAAGATTTGAAAAACAAAAACAAAAACAATAGATACAAAACACTCTTGCAGTGCTGAACACACAGTAAATGGTATTGTTTTTCCTAACCCGATTATTAATATTACAAATATCTCGAGGGCTTTTTTTTTTTTTTTTTTTTTTTTAACTTGAAGCTTCCTGGAGACCTAAAGGAATGTGTTGAGAATGACCAAACCCTCTGAATTTTTTATTCCCTGTGAAGAATCCCATCTTACTGTATGGTTGTGGATAAAAAACCATATGTGGGAGCCGGCAGGAGGCATAGTGATTAAGATGCTGAACTCCCACCTGCCAGCTGCAGTTCGAGTCCTGGACCTGGCAGCTCTCTTTCTCACTCTCCCTTTTTTTCACTCTCTGGTCAAATTAGAAAATAATAAATAACATTAGATCAATAATTTTTAAATAAAAAACAATATGTGAAGCCCATATGTAGAGGTAAGGTATTATGTTCTTGTTAAAAATCTTTAAGGGATGGTGATACTGTTTAATCTCATGGCTAAGGAAAAAAAAAAAGAAAGAAGAAAGAAAGAAAGAAACACAAAGGGGTCTGGATTCTCCCATGTTTACACGCAGTCTGACCTCACTCAAAAGAACTCCTGAATGCCAGATTATTCTAGTTTTTATTTTTTTTATTTTTCTAAATGTATTATCAGGGCCAGCAGATAGTGTAGCAGTTACGTTGCTGGACTCCCACGTGGCTGACCATGGTTCGAGTCCCAGATCTGGTGGCCAGAAGCTCACACCAGACATGTGTATGTGCATGCCAAAGATCCCAGGAGGAAAATGGGGAAAGGATTGTGATGTGGCCACTCCCTGTAGGTGATGATTTCTCACTCTCTCTCTCACTGTCTCTCTCTCTGGAGAGCACATCTGCCCTAAGGTAAAAAACACTACCAAAAAAAAAAAAGGTTATTATTTACTTATTTCATAAGAGAGAATTAGAGACTATTTACAGGGTCTTGTCATGCTAAAACTGCCCCCACCAGCCTTCTATCCAGCCGGGATCACAGACGGCCTGGCGTGTGGAGGTCAGCCTGGCATTTGAGTCCCAGGAAGCCTCCCACACGGCTCCAGTGTTGCACAGTGGCAGCTCCTGTCTGCGTCGCTGCAGTGGGGCCTAGTTCTCCTTCTTCCTCTTTTTTTTTTTTTTTTTTTTTTTCTTTTGCTCTAGGGTGACGTGCTTGCCAGGGGGGGCTCTAGGGTGACGTGCTTGCGAGAGAGAGAGAGAGAGAGAGAGAGAGAGAGAGAGGTGAGAAATCACCCCTTAGAGGGATGGCTATGTTGCAGTCCCTTCTCCTCTGGTCCTCTCTGAATTCTGGGCACACACACACATGTGCCTGGCATGATTTTTCAGCCGGCAGGTCCGGGACTTGAACCATGGATTTGGCCATGTGGGATCAAGTACCTTAACCTCTATGCCATCTGCTGGCCTGCTAGTTTTTAGTTTTAAATCATTTAGTGGTATTTGAGTAATTTGATTGCTTGATGCTGAAGAATTGCTTGCTTGTTTTACTTTGTTTTTAATGGTATGACAATTTCAAGAGGGAGCGAAGCATTTTGTTCCCTGCTTTTTCTTGGGACTGTGACTTTTTTTTTTTTTTTTTTTTTTGCCGTACGGTATGTGCACTGGCAGAGAGACAGAGGTGGACAGCGAGAAATCCTCCCTGGGGGTTACCATCACGCCACAGTTCTCTTCATTCTCTTCTTGGGATTCTGGGCAGGCAAGCACACATGCCCGATGTGCCCCTGTAAGCCACCAGGTCCGGGCCTTGAACCGTGAGACCCAGCCACCATGCCACTTGCTGGCCTTGTGACCCGTCCTAAGAATGTTCAGCATCATACTTGGCATCAGCTATTTATAATAGCAGGAAGTTCAGGATTTGGGAAAAATATTTTCGAACTATTTGCAAACTTATTTTCTTTAGTATTTTCTTTTCTTTTTCCTTTCAGAGGGTTCATCTACTCAGACTTTATGGACTCATCGTGGTGGGTCAAGAAGGAGGAACACCTCGTTAAATCTTTCTGAACTTGATTTCTTTTCTTTTCTTTTTTTTTTTTTTTTTTGAGAGATTTTCGCTATAGGGCACGTGCGCTCGCCAGACAGACAGAGAGAGACAGAGAGACAGAAAGCGAGAAATCACCCCCCAGGGGGGATGGCCACGCCGCAATCCCTTCTCTTCCATTCTCCTCTTGGGATCTTGGGCACGCACGCACACGCGCCCGGCATGAGTTTTAAGCCACTGGGTCCAGGACGCGAACCGTGGTTGACTACGTGGGAGTCCAGCAACATAGCCATTGCGCTAACTGCTGGTTCCCCTGAACTTGATTTCTGAAGGCTAAGTCCATTGGGTTTGAATGAGTAGATCTGAGAGGTGTCCCCGAGGAAATACCTCTGACAGAAACTGTAGGCGTGTCATAGTCGGCTCTAGGGTAAGCTAATCAAGAGAGAAAGAGGGGATATCATTGCATTTCCTTGGGTTTCAGGAAGGAGAGAGAATAAGAGAACAAGTTTTGGGGTCTTCAGAGAGAAAGAGACCCAGGTCAACTTCTTGGCCATGCTGGGGCTGGGGGCGTGAATGAGGGAAAGATCAAATACAGATGTGCTAGAGAAACTTGAGAAAACCAAGATGGGGGGGCCGTGCTGCGGGAGCCCAGAGCCTGACACCGTCTGGGAGAAGCCGCTCCAAGAAGGCCCGGGTGAAGCGCAGTGTGCGGGACTGCGCGAGGCTTCCCTGGGCTCCCCTCGCATCTCCCCCAGGGAATAGGTGGAGGCTGCTCTGCACCAAGGGCTGTTTCCAGCCCTCCCACGTGTGCCGGCCCCTGCTCGGCTTTGCAGTGCAGTCCACAACGGCCCCGGACGGTGGTCTTTCTGCGTCCATCAGTGCAGGCTTTCCTACAGTGGTGGACTACCCTTGATGGCGTCACCTCCCTGCTTGGATGACCATTCATTTGACCTACCTCGGGTTGGGGGACAGGGTAGAAACAGCTCAGGAAGAGCTCCTAGGCCATCCTGTTGCCCTTCATGTTAAGTAGTTCTGGGGCAGGACTGGAGCTTGTGGTAAGAAGCCCATGTAAGTTCTATTAAAAGTCACCTACAAGGCAGGCCTTGTGGCCCAGTGGTTAAGAGAACTGAATCCCACATGGTCAACTGCAGTTCAAATCCCAGCCCTGGCATCTTCAAAAACACACCAGGTACTTGTGTTTATATGCAAAAAGAGGATAAGGAACTGTGGTGTGACCACAACCCATTAGGGAGTCCTTTCTCTCTCTGTCTCTTTATCTCTAAATCTGTGGTCATGCTCTTTGAAAAGAAAAAGGAAATTCAAGTTACCTACAGCAGGGGACTTTTAAGACCTGAAGACAGAACCCTTTTTTCCTACCAGGCTGAGTAATGACCTTCACATGCTAATTCTGGAACCTATGCATCGTACCTTATCTGGACAGACGGTCTTTGCAGATCAGGGTCTTTTTATAAGCTGGTTTAAAAATTATTTTTATTTTTGTAGTAAGATAATTGTTACGATGAGATTTTTCAGTCCGTGCGTACAATGTGTAATGATGAAATGAGTGTGAAGAACCCCCCTGTTCTCACCCATTTGTGAGGTTATATAGAGTAAGCTGTTAACCACATTCTCGCCACTGTATTGTATAACTTTTATCTATCTGTTAATGACATCCCTGTTCCTCCCACCTCATCCTTCTTCTGAGCAAGTCATTTTACATCTCTCTACTTCTAAGAGGTCATTTTTTTCCAGTTTCCATCCATCAGGAAGAACACGTGGGCTTTCTCATGTGTCCCTGGCTTATTTTACTTAGCATAGAGCCCTTCAGCCTCTCCCATTTAACCTTGAATGACTGGGTTTTATCCAATTAAGGATTTTAAAAGAAGAGATATTCCTGGATTATCCAGGTAGGTCCTGAATGTAGTTCGTTTAGAAGAGAGACGGAGAGACATATGAGACACACAGAGAGAAGGTGATCCTGGGAGAAAGGAGGGCTTGTCTTCTGAGAAAAGTCTGTTTTCCTCAAGGCAATAACCGGTGACAGTGCTTTTAAAACTCGGAAACTCTTATGAGGGGACTTTTAAAAGTTAGTGGAAAATGGAATCAAACTATGAATTTATTTTGATGTAAACATTTTTTGAAATCCAAGCATATTTTGTATTTATAATGTGTGTCTTCTGTAAACTTCTGAAGACCCCTTGCATAATGCTTTTCTTTAAGCCATTGACTGTTCCTCTGGTGTGGGGTAAATTCCTTCCAAACCTGGAAGGTGGAGGCGAATATTCCATTTAATGTTTCATGTTCCATGTATCTGGGGAGGACTTCAAAAAGTTTGTGAAAAATGGAATTAAAATACAAATCTATCTTCATGCAAAAAAAAAAATTGAGTTCTCGGCATAGTTCTTTCACAATATACACTTTCCATGAACTTTCTGAAAGCATCTTCATATATTTGTACATCTGTACCAATACATTTTACATATATACACACACTCATGTATATAAACATAAATTATTCTATGTTAGCTCAATATTTTATTATTTTATTTAATTTTTTTCTAAAATTTAACTCTGTTGTATTTTTTATAAAATACAAGTTCATTGTGTTGCAAACATTTTGAAATCCATACATAGTTTTGTCATGATTCACATTTCTCATGAACTTTTCAAAAAAATTATTTTATACATTCAGTCACTATACATCATTACTGCTTGCAAAGTGAATTTACCCAATGTGAATACACTTCACACCAGTTAAAGATACCATACATGTGGGGACCTGCCGGGGACCAGCCTCGATGTGGGTGGGTTATGTCGACGGAGGTGGCGAAGGTGAACAGAAGACAAAGGCCTCGGTGCCTTTTCATGCACGTCCTTTGCCGGACA
>NW_006204918.1:180027-190560 GCF_000334495.1 Tupaia belangeri chinensis
AGATCGCTCTCTGAGGAGTGACAACTGCTAGGAATCATCATGTGTTATTATTGAAAATGTGTTACATGCAAGTAAACGGGAGAGGGGCTATGTGTTTCAATTATCAACTCATAAAGTTTTTAACAATAAGGTAAAAAAGTTCCATTCAAGATTGGATTAAAGGTGGGTCTAGTGTAGTTCCACAATTGTTCCTTTGATGTAGGTGGGTCTCCATGGAATGCAGTTTCCGGAAAGTGGCTCCATCAAGCAGGGATGATTATCAGCTGATGTGGCATAGCAGCCATCTTGTGATTACTGGGAATGGTGCTGAGAAAAGAAAATCTCAAGAATAGATATCAGTTCTTATGGATCTTAATAAAGAATGGAACTTATACAATTGTATAGGGATCTAAAACTTAATTCAACAAACCCTAATATATCTTAAAGGGGTAAAACTTACTGTTTGCTAGGTAAGGGCGGGGACAGCTTTTTCAACTGGCGGTAAAATGACTAAGGAGTTAATGAGGAACGTTTAAGATGAGTTTGTGGCATTCTATTGTGTCTGTGGCTCCACTGTTATGTATCTTGTTGGAACATTAGCCATAGTGGGGCGGGAGTGCCGTGGGCCTTCCAAAGGTCAGGAAGATTGCTGCCTATATGTGACTTCATCACATTCTCTATTGTGACCGCTGGAGTGAAGCATTGTAATTAACAATAGGTGATCAGAGCAAAGGGCAGCGGTCGGGGGGCTTCCTGGAAGACCTTATCGTATACTCAGGATGTATAAGAGAGCTATATAATTCTTTTATAGTAGTATATTGGGGAGTCAGAGGGGGGTCGCTTCCCAGCAAGGCTGCCACAGTTTCTGGAGCAAGATCCTAGGTCGGGGGGTGGGGGTGGCACACAGTAGTGGCCTTGCCAACGTAATAAACCAACTGGAAGCGGGGAAGGGGGGACTCAGACAGATCCTGGGGCCCCACCTGGGCGGACTCCTCCAATTTTTGGCACTATGGTGGAAATTGAAAGATTAGTGTATATAGAAGCATGGAAAATGGTTATGGAAACTGGTTACAGGGTGGGAAGAGGGTAGGAAAAGGGGGAGAGTGTGAGGAAAGAAATCAAGTAGAAAAATAGAGAGGCAAGACATTTATGGGACACAGAAATGGATGATTTTTCTGTTGATGATAACATGTATAGTATTTTATTATTTTTTTAGAGGTTTTTGCTATAGGGCTCCAAATGTTTAGTAATATAACCAATACTTTGAGGACTTTCTCATACAGTGTTTGTGCAAATCTATCTTTTTTATGTTTTACTTTTTCTTTCTTCTGAGAGAGAGAAAGAGAGAGAGAAAGAGAGAGTGCCTCAAGGGAGTCCTCATGCTGCAGTCCACCCAGCTCAGATGGTCACATCTGGGCACATGTACATGCATTGGCAAGCCAGGGAGGTTTCAGGGACCCAACCCAGGACTCGCCAGTGTTAGTCCAAGTGTGTTATCACTGCACTCTCCCCTGGCCTCTAGACAGGAACTTCTGAGCAAAATAAGGAAAACTGTGAATGTCTTTCTATGTATATTATCAAAATGTTTTCCTAAGAGCAGTAATGAATTACTCTAGCACCTGCAGTGTTTGAGAATGCCCACTGCATGGCACTAAGAGTAATTCCCTAAAGATTAGGAGTAATTCCCTAATGACCATTTTTATTCAACCCCCCACCCCCCCACCCATCAAACCGAGTGGCTGACCAACACCCTACACAGCCATCCTTTCAGCGTGTGTGCTACAACAGGATCGACTTGTCAATGCAGATAATGTAGCTCCTACCTAACACTTGGTAATGATGCAAAGACACAGGTCGAGCAGGCGCAGACTTGCCAGTCCTCTCTGCAGGGACTCAGAGCCATCAGAGGCAAGTTCCTCCTTGTCTTTCTCCCTTGGGATACGTTTTGATTTCTTTATTTTCTTTTTTAAAAAAATTTTAAAAATATTTATTTAAGTTTATTTACTTATTCATTTTTTAATTTGACCAGACACACACACACACAAACACACACAGAGAGAGAGAGAGAGAGAGAGAGAGAGAGAGAGAGAGAAAACAAGCCACCAGGTCCAGGACTTGAACCATGTTTGGCCATGTGGGAGTGTCCAGCGTGTTAACCACCATGCCACCTGCTGGTCCCAGCATTTTGATTTCTAAGAAGCACTAATAAAGTATGCACAACACGTTAGTGCAGAGATAGCCCTGTTTATGTTTAGGACATCGTTTTCTGCTGCTGCCATGACAAAGGACCATAAGTTTAATGGCCTAAAACCACACAGTTTGTCATCTCACAGTTCTGTAAGTCAGAAGTCGAGTAGGCTCAGTTTCTTTGCTGTAGATACCACAAGGCCGAATGTTGGAGGCTCCAGGGAGGGTCTGCTTCCAGTGTCATTCGGGTTGTTTCAGAATTCAGTTCTAGGTGGTGGGAGAACTGAAGTCTCTGTTTCTTGGCTGACTTCCAGGCAGGAATTGTTCTCAGCTGTTAGATGTTACCCACATTTCTTGGGTGGAGATCTCGTGTCCTCAGAGCTGGTAGGTTCAGTAGTAAGTTCAGTCTCTCATGCCTATCTCTTCTGCATTCTCTCTGCAGCACTGTCTCTTGCTCTTCCTGCAGCCAGCACAGGCTTCCCGATTTGTTGTAGTTTGATATAGGGTGTGTGTACTTCCTGGAGAGAGACAGAGAGAAAGAGAGAGTTATAGGGAGAGAGGGAAAGTGAGAAATTCTCACCCATCCTCCCAGGGCAGAAGCAGAAGCGGGATTGGAGATCTGCTTCAAGTTCTGACTTCGGCCCACATGTGCAAGTTGATACAATGGAAGTCAAAGCAAAAAAAAAAAAAAAGAAAAAAAGAGAGAAAAAAAATTAACAGGAAGAGATACAAAGGCATCACAAGAAAAAAAAAAAAGAGTCCATCATAAAAACAGTGACTCTGGTTCTTCAAAGACATTCCCAAGAACAGTTGTTAAGGAAGGTGGACCTACAATCACTTCAAAGAACATTGAGAAAAGTGTCACAAAACCTGGGAAAAAGGGTGTAAAGCGGTTCAAGGATAGACAACAAGGGGACAGAGCACCTATGGACAAATTCCAACAGGCAAATTCAACAAGAAGAGAAAATTCCAGTCAGACAGTCAAAGTGATGACTCAATGGCCAAGAAACCCAAATGGGATGATTTCAAAAAGAAAAAGAAAAAAAAAAAAGGAACTGCAGCAAAGCAGGCAACTTAATGAGAAAACCAACTATGACATTGTCGCTCGGTCCAGGCAGATCTGGGAGATTTTACGAAGGAACAGCTGTGAGAAAGAAAGAAGAATAACTCTGGTGAATGACTTACAGAAACCGATTCAAGGAAAATGAAAACTATTGCATTTGCACACGATTGAACTCGGGCGATCTGGTGTTACATTCAGTGTGGTTACGAAGAGCAGAGAAAACAGGCTGTCGAAGAATTGCGAGGTGATTTGGTCGAATTCGGTAAAGCCAAGTACTCCAGAAATATTCAGAAATTTCTCACGTATGGAGGTAAACCACAGATTGCAGAGATAGTAAGAAATTGTGAAGGCCGCGTGCAGAAGATGCTGTGACACGCAGAAGTGTCAGCCATCGTGGAGTATGCATACAATGACAAAGCCATCCTGGAGCAGAGGACCGTGCTGACAGAGGAGCTCTACAGGTATACGTTCCAGCTTTACAAGTCGGCAGCTCACCCAACTCTGGACAACGCCTTAGAGGCAAAGCCTGACAAATTAGAGCTCATTATGGATGAAATGAAGCAGATTCTAACTCCAATGGCCCAGAAGGAAGCTGTGATTAAGCACTCATTGGTGCATAAAGGATTCTTGGACTTTTTACCTCTGCACCCCTAAAACTCAGATCAGAACTGCCTGAACCCATCCGTGAAGCCGTGGTATAGCTGGCACCACACACGATGGTGCAAGAGTGGCCATGCACTGCCTGTGGCATGGCACGCCCAAGGACAGGAAAGTCATTGTGAAAACAATGAAGACTTGTAGAGACAGTGGGTATCCGCCAATATTCCCATTTGGTTTTACTGGCTGCATTCGACTGTACGGACGATACTAAGCTTGTGAAGCAGATAATCACATCAGAAGTGATCCGTTCTTTACCTAACATAGTAGCTGACAAGTATGGAAGGAAGGTCCTGTTATATCTACTTAGCCCCAGAGACCCTGCACACACAGTCCGAGAAATCACTGAAGTTCTTCAGAAAGGGGATGGAAAGGCGCACAGTAAGAAAGTCACAGAAACCTGCCGACGGGAGCTGTTAGAACCCATTTCTCCAGCTTTGTGAAGCTACCTGCAAGGACATGCCCAAGACATGGTGCTAGATAAGCCTGCCTGTGTGTTGGCAGTCAACGCTCTGGGATCTGCCACCGGGGATGTCCAGCCTGCCATGAACGCCATTGCCAGCTTGGCAGCAGCAGAAATGCACCCCAGAGGCAGGGACGGAGAGCTTCATGTTGCAGAACATCCTGCAGGACATCCAGTACTGAAGGGGTTAATAGGACAAAATAAAAAGATGAAAGAAAATGGAAGAGAAGGTTGTTCTGCAAGAACACTTGTAGAGCACGTGGGTATGAAGAAGCTCAAGTCCTGGGATAGCATAAACCAAGGTGCCATTTTTCTTTCTGGCCTTCTCCAGAGTCCTGACCAGGAAGTTGCAAACAAAGTCAAGGCTGGACTGAAAAACCTGATTCCCACACTGGAGAAAATCATAAATCGGAGCAAAGGAGTAGAAACTCTGCTTGAAAAATTGACCACATAGGTGGACACAATTACAAACAAGAAGGAGAGGCCAACAGATGGTGTGGTGGTTAAGATGCTGGCCTTCCATATGACTGACTTTGGTTCGAGTCCCAGATCCAGTGGCTTAAAAATCACACCAGGCATGTGTGCATGCGTGTATGCCTGTGTGCATGCGTGCATGTATACCCACAATGACGAGAGGAGGATAGGGGATTGTGATGTGGCCATCCTCCCAGTGGGGGGTGATTTTTCGCTTTCCCTCTCTCTTTCTCTGTCACTTTCCTGTGAGTTGTTTGTGCTTTATGGCAAAAACCTAACAAAAAGAGCAAGAAGGAATAATTTTTCCTTTTTTATGTTCTTTCTTTCCTAGAGCAAAAAAGAAGGGCTGGGGCCTACATTTCTGACAATTTGGGTGCTCCACATACGTTTTTCTTGAATATGTTTAGATTCTTGTGTAAGAATCTATTCATAAAAGTTTTTTTTTTGCACAAAAACAAACAAACAAACAAACAACAACAACAACAAAAAAGAACTCATCCTCCCAGGGAGGATGACCACATCATAGTCCCTTCTCTGTTTTCTTTTGAGAGCATCAGCACACAAGCATATATGACCTGTGTGATTGTCCTGTCACCGAGTCTGGGACTCGAACTGCTCAGACAGTCACATGAGATCCAGCCATCTTAACCTCTCTGCCACCTGCTAGCCCAAAGGCTTCCACTTTAAGTATTTCATGTGAGTAAATTGAGTCCATCATGACAATTTTTTTTTTTTTTTTAGAGATTTTTTGCTATAAGAGAGACAGAAAGTGAGAAATCACCTGCAGAGGAGATGGTCATGCTGAACTCCCTTCTCCTCCATTCTCCTCCTGGGATTTTGGGCACACACACGCGCCCAGGATGAGTTTCAAGCCATTGGATCCAGGACTCAAACCTCAGTTGGCCACGGGGAAGTCAAGCACGTTAACCACTAAGCCACTTGCTGACCCCACCCTATGTTTTTTTAAATCACATCTGCAAGGTTCATTTTGCCACCTGAGGAAACACATTTATAAGTTGTGGTGAATAAGACATGGTCATCTTTGGGGAAGGGCATTATCGTGCCTTCCACAGGAGTTCTTTATTTTTGTATTTGATTAGTTGTGGGGATAAAGAGACTTTAGGTCTCATTTCCATCCTCTAGCCAATTGCAGTGCATGCACTCTTCAATTTCAGTACTATTTGCAATGGTTTTTCTAGACCAGGGTTTCTGAACCTGGGGACTCTTGCCATCTGGGGCTGGGTAGTTCTCTATTGCCCTGACCTTGCAGAATGTCAAGGGCATCCCTGGTCTCCATGCCTAAGATGCCAATGATGATACCTCTTCCACTGTGACCCTAACTGGCTCTGAACATTGCCAAGTGCTCTTTTTGGGGGCAAAATTATTTCTGGTTGAGAATTACTCATCTAGATTAAGCAGGTCTATCTGACTAAAATAGGTTGTTCTTTGTTTCTCAGAATAGATCCTCATTTCCTTTTAGTAAAATCTCATTGACATATGTACAAAGTGTTCTGATCACAATCAATTTCTCCTTTGTGAGAGCCCCCAGGGGAAAGGAAAGAACCTGTGTTGAAGCCTATAAAATCAAAATAGAATAATTAATGTCAATATGTATTAAGCTCTGACTAAACTGAATTGGGAGACCAGCAGTTAGCGTAATGGCTATGTCGCTGGACTCCCATGTAGTTGGCCGCAGTTCAAGTCCCGGACCCAGTGATTTAAACTCATGCTGGGTTCATGTGCGTGTGTGTCCAAGATCCCAAGAGAATGGAGGAGAAGGGATTGTGGCTTGGCCATCCACCCTGGGGGGTGATTTCTTGCTTTCTATCTCTCTGTTTCTCTCTCTTTTTGATGAGCGCACACACCCTATAGCAAAAACCTCTGCAAACTATATATATATATAGTTTGCAGCATGAAGAGGGGTGGCAGTTGTCACTGTAAAGATGGAAGAAAGACTTGAAGATGTGGGACTTAGCTATATTCATATCTTAGGAAAGTGTATTCCAGATGGAGAAAACATCAGCGATGGCCCCTGGGGGGGAGTAAGACTGGCTTGGTTAAGGAACAGCAAAAGGGACCAGTTGATGGCGTAATAATGGCTATGTCTCTGGACTCCCATGTAATTGACCGTGGTTCAAGTCCTGGACCCAGTGGCTTATACTCACGGCAGGCACATGTGTGTGAGATCCTGAGGGGAGAATGGAGGAGAAGGGATTGCAGTGTGGCCATCCCCTTTGGGGGGTGATTTCTCACTTTCTGTTTCTCTGTCTCTCTGGCAAGTGCGCGTGCAATATAGCAAAAACCTCTAAAACAAACAAACAAAAGCAACAGCAAGGAAAAGAAGACAATGTGGTTGAGCAGAGTGAGAGCCATGAATGACGAGCTTACTTAGTAAGTGTTAGTGAAATGAGAAGTCCTTGCTGAGTTTTGGCAAGAGGAGCAGCGCAATGTGATATACAGTTTTTTCCCTTAAAAAATAATTCCAAAAAATGCTACAGACTCCCTGCATACCTTTCCCTTAGCTTCCCTCAATGTTAACATGTTTTATCACTGGGCTATAATTATTGAAACCAGAACTTAATGATGTAATAATATAAACTTATGTACAAACCTTATTAAAATTTACAAATGGTTGAATCATTGTTCCTTTTCTTTTTTTTTGAATTATTTATCTATTTAATTCCATTTGGTATTATTATTTTAATTTGAATAGAAAGAGAAAGAGAGAGTGAGAAAGGGAAAGCAAGGAAGCAAGCCACCAAATCTAGGACTTGAACCATGCAGCCATGTGGGAATCCAGTGCCTTTATCTAACACGCCACCTGCTGGCCCAGTGTTCCTTTTCTTGACCCTTTTCTATATTCTCACATTGCATTTAAGTTATTGAGTATCTTTGGCTTCAATTTGTGACAGCATCTACATCTTTATGATCTTAATATTTTTAGAGTACTGGCCAATTCTTTTGTAGAAAAGCTACTGTACTGGGAGTTGATTTCAGCTTCATGGATAGAAACGTCAGTTCTGAGGGAATTACAGTAATTCAGGGGAAATGATATCTGTTTGGTGTCTTCAGAAACAGAAGTGGAAGTGGGGACAAGTGGTTGGGTTGTGATATATTTTGATGGTATAATCAAAAGATTTCCTGGTGCAGTTTCCCATGCTCCTCCAACTCTGGTATCCACAGTTGCCCTCTATGCCTTTACATTGTCCAACATTTCAGTTTCTGCCCTAGAGTGCAGACATTTGGCATATATTGAGTGGGGACATCCAATGCCTCTCTTTCATAATCTGGCTTGCTTCACTTAAGAGTAAATCTTCCATATTTGTCCACTTTCTATCAAATGCTAGGATTTTATTCTTTCATGGCTGAGTGATATTCCATAGAGTATATGTGCCACACTTTTTCAGTCCATTCATCTGTTTGTTGATATTTGGGTTGGTTCCATGCCTTCGCAATTGTGAATAATGCTGCAATAAACATAGATGTGCAAGTGGTTTTCTATCTGAGTGCCTTCCTATCCTTTGGGCAGATACCCAGGAGTGGAATTGTGGGATCCTGTGGTAGTTCTATTTGTAAGTCTTTGAGGAATCTCCATATTGATTTCCACCATGGCTGTACTAATTTACAGTCCCACCAACAGTGTAGGAGAGTTCCTTAACCTCCACAACCTCACCAGCACTTATCATTCCTAATTTTTTAAATCTTCAGCCTTCTAACTGGAGTAAGGTGGTATCTCATTGTGGGTTTGATTTTCATCTCCCCTATGATAAGGGATGTTGAGAATTTTTCATATGCTTTTTGACTGTTCGTATATCTTCCTTAGAGAGTTTCCAGTTCAGCTCATTTGCCCATCTTTTAACTGGGTTGGTCATTTTTCTTCAGGTGAGCTGCTTGGGTTCTTTGTAAATTCTGGTTATTAGTTCCTTAACTGTGTGTTTTAATAAACTCTTTGAAGACAATACTACAACAAAATCACCATATTAGGGAGTGTTAAACTATATAGATTTATAAAAGGTAGATAATAAGAAAAACAGTACATAATTTCACTCTTTCTCTGTTAAAATGTAGTTTTGATGAGTAGTAGTAACTTTTACAGTTTATCAAAGATCATGGCTGATGATAGCTGTTCTGAATATATAAAAATACAGAACTTTGAAAAGAGTCTTCATCTTAACTTTGGTGTGTGTGTGTGTGTGTGTGTGTCTGTGAATGTATATATGTTTTCAAAGTTTAGAATGTGTGGTCACTTCGCAGGTCACTGCTCACCTGGAACTGACTCAATTCATAGACATTTTCAATCTGGTTTCTAGGCATTTCTCCTAGCAATGAAGCAGTACCTCCATGAATACAAAATGATTTTCAGATAAACTGGAATGGTAACTTTCCTGCTATTCTTCTGACCTTTTGGAGTCAAATGCAAAATCCAATGTCACAGATGACAGATTTTTATCGGATCCAGACATGACCTGGAATTACTTTCTTTGCACTTACATAGTTGCACTCTGATCTAGAAAAATCATAGTTTGTTCAGATCAACGGGTTTCCATTATTTCTTGCTTGATGTTACAGGTTTAAGTTCAAATTTAAATACATCTCAGCTGCTAGAAAGGTGTTGGGTTTTTTTATGTGTGCTAGTGACATTTAATATTACTTCAGTAATTTTTTCATTTCACTGAAATGTTTGTAGTAATCATATTAGTCAGACTGGAGAACCATGTTGAAGATGAAATTTGATTCAATCTTTTGCCAATGGCGTTTTATCAAAAAAAAAAAAAACAAAACAATTCCGTCATCAAATAATCAATCACCTATCTATCAACCTATCTATCTATCATCATCTTAGCATATTATAGAAAAGAATTAAGGCAGCATGTGGCAGTCTGTGCTTGTCATGGAAACTTGTTTGCCTTCTTTTTCTATTAAATCCTCTTATCAGTACCTCCTTGCCACTTAGGTTTACACAGATTTCTCCACTACTTTCTATTTACAGATGTAATTCCTTGCTTCCTGAGGTTTTCAAGACAAGTTCTAGACTCATGATTCTAACTATGTTTTGGTCCCCGGCTCTACTGCCAGCGAGGCTAAGCTTCACGGGTAAAAGTTTCAGCATTTACATTTATTTATCCTACCATGTAATATGTGAGAATGAATATAAATACGCACGGAAATGAGAAATCCAGGTAAGTCAAGTGATGCAGGAACTTAATAGAGAATTAGGATCTAGCAAGGATGTTTCTTTGCTTTTATTTGTTTTGTGAAGATATTTAATTTTCAGGGTTTTCGTAAATCAGGGGATAGAAAATCTTTACTGGTACTTGGAAGTCTTTGCAGCTTTTGAATATATTTGGTTTTGGTCTCAAAAAGCATACAGATAGGAAATAACAATGTATTCAAGAAAAATTTTAGCATTGCCTTTTCTTTTACGAAGAATTAGTTTAAACTGTCTACAGGGTGTGATTTCAGACATGCCAAATCTCTAAAATACTTTCATCAACTCTTTATTATTTCACTGTTAATTTAAATGCTGTAAGCTTTATTCGCTGTTAAAGTAGAAACGTCTGTCTTACAGAACTAATCATTTCAGGCAAATTCATAAACTTTGTAACCAACTGCCTGTACTCAGGACAGTTTATCTTTTTTAAAAAAAATTATTTATTTAATTTTATTTATTCATTCACTTATTTTAATTTGACCAGACCCCCCCCCCCCC
>NW_006204918.1:190576-203420 GCF_000334495.1 Tupaia belangeri chinensis
GAGAGAGAGAGAGAATGTGAGAAAGCAAGCCACCAGGTCTGGGACTCGAACTGTGGTCGGCCATGTGGGAGGGTTCGGGTGCCTTAACCACCACACACCTGCTGGCCCCAGGACAAGTTTTGAAAAACACCTATTAGAGTAGAAAGAGTAGCAATGGTGGAAGACACTTACTCTCATTTCCTACAATCCAATTTTCTCCTCAGCCGTATACTTATTCCTGCCTGGTTTTTTGTCTTCCCCCTTTTCTCTCTTCTTCCTCTCTTCTTTTCCTTCTTCCTTTCTCCCATTGTTCCTGTGTTCTTCTCTCTCGCCTTTTTTATATTCTTCCTGCTTTTCCTGTCAATCTGATTCTTTTTTTTTTTTTTTTTAGGTTTTTACTATAGGGCGCGTGTGCTCGCCAGACAGACAGAGAGAGAAAGAGAGACAGAAAGCGAGAAATCACCCCCCAGGGGGGATGGTCATGCCGCAATCCCTTCTCCTCCATTCTCCTCTCGGGATCTTGGGCACGCATGAACATGTGCCCGCTGTGTTTTAAGCTACCGGGTCCGGGATGCGAACTGCGGTCGACTACGTGGGAGTCCAGAGACATAGCCATTATGCTAAGTGCTGGTTCCACTGATTCTTTGTTTTTGAAATACAACATTTTTTTTCAGTATTTGTCTACTTTGATGATTCTGCTTAAATTATTTTTAAATTTTTTAAAGAATTATTTAATTTTATTTATTATTGCTATTTTTAAAATTTGCTACAGAACACGTGTGTTCTCCAGAGGGAGAGAGGAAGTGAGAAAGAAAGTCAACAGGTCTGGTACTTGAACCACAATCAGCCATGTGGGAGTTCAACGCCCTAACCACCATATCACCTGCTGGTCCAATAATTATTATTATTTCTCCATACATTGTAGGCTCATTAAACTAGCAGACCCATTTTTTTTTTCTTGCATCTCCTGGAAATTTTCTTGTAATACAGAAAATGAACTGTGTCCCCTTATTCCGTTCACAGGCTAGAATAAAAGATTTTCTTGGAAGGAAGAGCAATTGAATTGTTGTTGCCGGACTCTCATTATCTGTCTGATACATCCATTAAATGTCTTCTAAGAGATTAGTAACCTCTTTGTCTTGATTCCGTGCATTTGTTTGGCACTTAATTCACTATTTGGCCCTGTCTGGTCTGCTTTGTGCTATTTCAATTTATTTGTTATTTCTGTAATAGTGTTTTTATCCCCAGTTTGTCTTTTTGGCTTTGAGATCTTGTTTTATTCTTTATTTTGGAGTCTTATCCTTCTGTCCTGGGCATCTTGTTTTATTGATTTTGCGTTCTTCATGATTCTTCTAAAGTAAAAATGACTCCTTGTGGGGATTTTATTCCCCCTGTTCTTTGTGTAGTGTTTAATTCCATAATTGATCCTTCCTTTTTGTTTCTTGTCTTAAAAAAGTCTAATGCTCTATTCCTCTTCATTTGGTTTAACTGGACTTTAGAAATCACAATAGAATTACATGTGTCTAGTAATTAGAAAATGCTTTCAAGGTGCACGAAGAGTTTTTTGTTTATTCGTCCTTAAGGTTTTAATGCTGAGAGTTTCAGCTGCGTATTTCCATATTCTTCTTTCTACTATTAAAATATATAGTTTTGTCTCTTAATGACAGGGATACTTTCTTTTTTTTTTTTTTATAGACCACAGATTAGTTTATTTTTAACACCCATCATGCCATGAATTCATAGGGAATAGGTTCCAGTAGCTCAGGCTCCTTTCCATTGGTTCTCACAAAGTGTGCTTCTCTGGGTGGAGCAGGCTGGCGCTTTAGTTGAACCCAAGTACCTTTCTCTTTGGCTTCCTTCTTTTTCTGGTCATTTTCCTTCACACATTTTAGGAAGCTATCTCTGCTCTTAGAATGCTTCATATGCTTAATACTCACATTAATTTTCTTGGCAAGAATCTTGCCCTTAACTTGTTTTTTCACAACAATGCCAACAGCATGTTGGGGAACATGGTAGACTCTTCCAGTTTTGCCATGGTAACATTCGTGGGGCATTCTTTTTTGAATAGTACCCATTCCCTTAATGTCTACAATATCACCTTTCTTGTAGATTCGCATATATGTTGCCAAAGGAACCACTCCATGTTTTCTAAAAGGCCTAGAGAACATATATCGGGTGCCTCTCCTCTCTCCCTTTGTGTTTGTCATTTTGGTAAATTAATGGATGATGGCGGTTCTGGCCAAAAGGAAGTGACAGGGATACTTTCTGAGAAACATATTGTTAGGCGATTTTGTCCTTGTACAAAAATTGGGTGCACTTACACAAACCTAGATAGGATAACCTATGGGTTCCATATGGGGCCATTATATACATGACCGATTGTTGACCAGAATGCTATGTATTGCATGACTGTGTATATTAAAGTATATATACATACATACACATATACATACACATACATGTACACACACACACACATATACACTATAAGAAAATAGAATTTGGGCTTGCACATGGCAGCAGTAACGTGCAACTCAGAAGCTGGTTCCCATGTGGCAACCACAGTTAGGTCTCCCAGCTCAATCTGCCTGAAACACACCAAGCACATGCACAGGTGTTCCGGATCTGGGGGACTAGAGAAGTAGGCGATGGTGTGACTGGACCTTGTGGAGGTCACCCACCTCTCCCCTACTCTCACATGCATGCATCTGTACTTGGCTGTGAATAAAGAAAAAGATGAGATCCCATTTTATATGCTTTTTAAAAAAAATTTGCTATTTACCAATTTTAAAGAGTTATTTTCTTTAACTTTATTTATTTATTTTAATTTGACCAGAGAGGGACAGAGCGAGAGAGAGAGAAAGAGAAAGTGAGAAAGCAAGGCGCTAGGTCTCAGACTCGAGCCACGATTGGTGGTGTGGGAGTCCAACACCTTTAACCGTAGTGTGAACCACTGCTGGCCCCACTATTCACGATTTTTAAGCTTTATAATCTATAATAAATTTTCTTACAAACCACTGGTCTAACTCATTTTTCAAAAGAGTTGTTTAATATTCTGTTTTACAGATGTATTATAATTTATTTTATCATACCACTATTATGGACATATGGATAATGTTCCCTTTTTCCTTTTTCTTTCTTTTATTGCTACTGTAGACGACGCTTCAATAGATACTAAAGTGCATATATTCTTTTTTTTTTTTTTTGGAGAGGTTTTCGCTATAGGGCGCGTGCGCTCGCCAGACAGACAGAGAGAGACAGAGAGATAGAAAGCAGGAAATCACCCCCCAGAGGGGATGGCCACGCCGCAATCCCTTCTCCTCCATTCTCCTCCATTGGATCTTGGGCACGCACGCACACGCACCCGGCGTGAGTTTAAGCCACCGGGTCCGGGACTCGAACCGCGGTCGACTATGTGGGAGTCCAGCGACATAGCCATTACACTAACTGCTGGTCCCAAGTGCATATATTCTTATAGACGAATGTTTCTATATCTCTTGACCTGATTCCACGGAGGAATTACTGGGGCAGAAGGATATGTGCATTTGGTTATTGACAGACTGTTGGGTTACTTTCCACTAGACATTCTCAACATTTAATTCTGTTAATATCGTGAAGGAAAGATAATCTCTCATATCTACTTTGGTTTGCATTTCTTGGGGCATAAGAGAGAATGAGCAATTTTTCAAGTTTCCTGGCTGTTCCTCGTCTGTGAATGACCTCGCTAAGTCCTTTGTCTATTTTTTCTGAGTTACTTGTCAATTCGTATACATTCCGCATATGTTTATACTTATTTCTTGAGTATAAATTCTTTGTCCTATGTGTGGCATGGATTTTTCTCTCAGTTTCTGTGTGCTGTGGACTTCATTTGTGAGATATTTTTCCTTAATTTTTTGTTAGTGCTATCATGACCTCATGAGTATTTTTCTCTGCAGAATCAAATACTATGCCTTCAGCACTTGTTATTGCTTTTTTATTTTGTTTATTCTCCCCTGTTTATTCCCCCCCCCCACCCCGGGAGTTTCTAATTTTCCTCCTTTTAAAGTTTCATTCTAGCTCTTCTAATGATTAATCAGTTCTAATTTATCTCATCTGTGGTAACTCCCCTTTAACCCCAAAGCCTCCTTTTTAGAGTTGTGTCTACTCGTGTGCCTGGGTAGACTAATTCATGTTAACCTGTTGCTCTGCTTCGAAAGACTTTGCTTTGGCTTCTCTGTTCCTGTTCCTCTATACTTGAAGCTATTTACTCAACATTTTGCTCAGCAATATCCTTAGTAAATTTCTGTAAAAGGATGCATTTCTGTAAAAGGATGCATGAAATACAAAATGTAGAATCCTTATACACCTGAAAATGAAACTTCATTTTGCCTACATGCTTAGTTAATTATTTAAGCTGGCTAGAGAAGTTTCTGTTGAAAATGATTTTCTTCTCCTTTGTCTTATAACATTCAATAGTGTTCTTTAAAAGTTTAATGTGAGTAAGGATTTCCTTGGAAGCTGTTCTGAGGGCTATCCAATTTGAATAATTTTTGCTCAGTTAAACAACTCTAAATTAAATTATCTGACAGTTTTCTTTTAACCGTCTGGGGGCAAGAAGTGGAATCTGAAGTAGAGCTTCTGGCAACCCCCAGGTTTATTGAGCGACCAAGCAAGGTACCACCAGACTCTGGTGTTCATTGCTGGCTGGTGGCAACTCGGGATTGTGGGTAAGTTCTCTCTCAGATATGAGCTCCATGGACTTGTGTTTAGAGCTCTCTCTGTAAATTTTGGTCTGAACTAGGTTCAGAGTTATGACAGAAACTGGGCTGGGTCTAGGATGGCATTGTTTCCAATAATTAACTGGATTGGATTCAGTTGTCTGGCTGGATTGGACAGAAACTGGCAGTGAGAAACGGTTTCTGTGGTGGATGTCGGCTTTTTGAAATTAAATCAGGATTTTGTATTCTATCTTCTTACAATAGTCTCTTTCTATCTTTTTCTTTCTTGCTTGCTCTTTCTTTTTCTTCTCTTTCTCTTCCCTGTCTTTTTCTTTTTCCTTCTTTTTTCCCTTTGTTCTTTCCGTTCATTTCTACATGCTTCCTGACAGAAAGATCACGGGGTAAATCGGTGGGGGAGAGCTCAGAGCCAAAGCCAGGATGAATTATTTTCCACTTAGGTTTTTCTTGGCTCTAACAGACTCAAAACTTATGTAAAAATGGAATTCCTAGTTCTAGAAATCTGAATACTTCCTGAAAGCTATAGTATTTATAAAAGTGGTGAAATCCTAGTAACATGATTTGAACTTACCCACAATCCCGAGTTGCCATCAGCAAACAATGAACACCAGAGTCTGGTGGTACCTTGCTCGGTCACTCAATAAACCTGGGAGTTGCCAGAAGCTCGATTTCAGATTCCACTTCCTCCCCCCAGACAGTTAAAAGAAAAATGTCAGTAATTATTTGAAATTACTATGACAAACTATGTGGAATATTTCATATAACAACACTGCTTTTTAAAAAGCATGATTAAAATCGAGGGTTCCCAGTTGAGGCCCACCCATTAACACCCAGCGATATGCAGAAGCTGTTAAAAGGCTTAATATTTGTATTGTCTCTTTTAAAACTCTTTTAAAGGTAAATGATTAGCTTAAATGATATATTAAAAAAAAAAAAACTTACCAAATTTTCCCTTTGCTAGCAGCTTACCGTAAAACAAACAAACAAACAAAACAACAACAACAAAAAAGCTAGATAAAAGGTTTATTAAACAGATTTAAAACACACCTGAGCTCTAGGTGAAACTGCATTGTTTCCTGTTGAGTGATAGCCATGGTAAATACAGGCATAGGAATGCTTTCTTTGCCTTATTCACCCCCCACCCCTGCAGTCAGTAATCTAATTAAGAAACATACTGAATTAAAAAAGCCACATGGCAATTAAACTGGTCTTCAAGAATGTAACTGTTAGGCCGGAGGCCTGGGCAGCTTTAATTTGGGGGTTGGATCCCATGCCACAGTCGGCTGATGCAACCCGGAACTAGTCTGTCATCAGACCTGCGCTGCACTGGACTCTAACCCGGAGGTAGCACACGTGCTCTACTCTGCACTTGGGACTCTACTCTGCACACGTCACCATTGCCTGGCACACGAGTCTGCTCTCTTCCTAAAGCTTTACCATACATGGACTGTTTCTATCTCTAAGACACTCCCCTTCCTTATACCCTTGTAAAAATTGCTAAACCCTGCTCTAGCATGTGACTTCTCTGGCCTTCTCTCCCTCTTTCTCTGTTGGAACAGCGACCCTCACCTGGGAGCACTCCCAATAAAGGCTCTACATGTGTATTTTCTTGCATGGTTGACTCATTCCTTAGAGCAACTTTCTGTCATTTTAGTGGTCTATTTTAAAATCTTGGGGAAAAGTCTATCTATTTGTAAATACATCACCTTTAAATCACTGAAAATTTTTACACTGGAAAATACACAAGTTTATATACTTAACATGGACCAACCACACATAGTGCAGTTGTTCAGGGCTCTGCTTAGAGAAACCTAGTGACACGGGAATGCTGGATGATCAGACCCAACACCCATTGTTAACGAGCTCAAATCACGTTCGCTTACCAAGCGCTATTAAACCAAATGTAGGCATGTGGTGTGATGGAGAGTACAACTTTTTTGTTTTCTTTTTTTGGAAAGGTTTTAGCTATAGGGTGCGTGCGCTCACTAGAAAGACAGAGAGAGACAGGGAGACAGAAAAGGAGAGTACAACTTCATTGTAAAGCACAAAGCAAGGAGAGTGGGCAGCTCATGCTGAAAAGACCTGGTCTCCCTGAGATATTCCCCATGTGCATTTTTAAGTGCAAAATTAAAGGCAGAGGTCCCAGGCGCATGATCAGTTCAGTGATTGGTTCAAGAGGGCGTGATCATCTCATGGGCATTCTTGATTGGTGAGGCCTTAGATAGTCAAATTTCTCTTCAGGTTTCTGGAGCCATTCAGCCTGGGGTCTTTGAGCTCACAGCCAACAATTTTCATCCTACAGAACTTCTTATATATTGAAATGAAAGCCTTACCTTTCCGGTAAGAGAGAGTTTTAGAGGCCAAATGACCCTTATTTATGGTCAATATTGTTTCATTATCATAACCAAAGTCTGAAGACTGACTCCTTACTCTGGACCATTACGATGTAAATGGACCTTGTATTTCAAGAACCTTAGGAAATACATTAGGGGATCCCTGCTCAGTTTCACCGTACTGGTTCTTATCAAATGGTCCAGAAGAATTAGAAAGGTGGACAGACAGAGAGAATAGTAAGCAGTTTATTAGAATTTCTAGTGCTGTGGAAGGGATTCGAGATGAGTTGCTGAAGAGGAGCTGAAGTGAAGGGTTTTTATACGGCAGTACGAACAATGGGGTGGCTCTCGTAGGAAATGGGCTTTAGAAAATAGTTACTCGGTAGTCTGAGTGATTTATTATCCCAGTATTTGTGGGGTCAGCAGACCCCTAGTGATCTGTGCTTCTTGTGTTAGAATACATCTAACAATAAAAATTAGAAACTGTTGTACTTATCTACAGCTGCTTTGGCTATGAAAACTTGGCCATCGTGAATCCATCTTGGGCCTTTACCCTGACTATGTATCCTAAGCTTATCCCCTACCTCATTGACTGTGGTTCAAATCAGAGCCCTAGGATAAGACTTGAAAAAGGCATGTGTGTGTGTTCATGCAGCAACCATCTGTCTCCCCAAAGGATGGAAAAGTGGAGGAAAAGGGATTGCCGTGTGACCAGGCCCCACTGGGAATGTTCCTCACCCCCTTTGTCCAAACAAGCAAGCACACTTGCCCTCTGGCCATGAAGAATCTGCATAACAATCCTCATCTTTGGTCATCTAGTCTCTCTTTTATGGGCCTTTGAAATATAAATTTTCTACTTTGTTTCACCTAAAAAAATGTGCTTATTGAATTGAAACTTAGGCTTGCAACAATTAACAGCAGAATTAGCAAATTAAAGGAAAAATGCTAAAACCTTTATTCATAAGGGTAACTTTAAAACTTATAAACTTTGGCATCTTGTTTTTATATGATAAAAAATGTCGATGGAAATAAATAACCAACTGTAAAATTAATAATTAATGTGGTTTATTTCCAAGCCAACTGTGAGTGACCTAGGCCCAGAGAAGAGGCATTTTTGCCTTTTCTCAGGGTGATCATGTACAGAGGTTCCTTTTATTTGTTTTTTTTTTTTTTGGGAGATATTTTCACTGTAGGGCGTGTGCGCTCGCCAGACAGACAGAGACATAGAGACAGAAAGCGAGAAATCACCCCCCAGGGGGGATGGTCACGCCGCAATCCCTTCTCCTCCATTCTCCTCTCGGGATCTTGGGCACACACGCACACGCGCCCGGCGTGAGTTTTAAGCCACCGGGTCCGGGACACGAACCGCGGTCGACTACATGGGAGTCCAGCGACATAGCCATTACGCTAACTGCTGGTTCCCCCTTTTATTTGTTTTTGAGATTGACAGACAACATTTAGTGAAAAGATTTTCCATTGGTCTGGCCCAAAAAGGTGGGACATGTGTGTGGGGGGCTTGTAGGTTATAGGTGGGTTCCACAACTCTTAGGTTGGTGATTGGAAGGGAAGATCTGTGTCTTAGTTAAAGGAAAGAAAGGTCTACATCTCAAGGAAAAGAGAAGTTCTGTGTCTTGGGGAGAGATAAGCAAAAGAATATATTATAATTGATTGAAATATACATCTGAAAGATACTATGCCAGGAACAGGAGGTAGGAAGAATCCTGTTCATAGAAAATAAATGGTCTGTTAATGTTTGTGGGCATGACTTCCCCAGTCCCCTTTTGAAAAAAGTAGTCAGACTTCTGTCCACAAAAAGAACTAATTAAATTGTATTTGAGTCTTGGTTGTTCCTTTTTTTTGTTTTTAATTTATTTCAGTGGCACCAGCACTGGGGAGAAAGTTGACTGGAGCCCTTGACCACTCATGCCTTCTTGGATGAGAGCAGGTTTATGCAGGGGGAGGGGACCAACCAGAGTAGACCTGTGAAAGTGCAAGTATGCTAGTCATTGTCTTGGCAGAATCACAGGAGGCTGTCATTGGACAGAATCTCTAGGGGACTTGAATGCATCAGGCAGCCTATGGCTACAATAGGGGGGTTTTCCTGGGCATGCAGGGAGAAATGACCAGTTTCAGTCATCCCCTAGGGGGTGGAAGATAAGCAATGATTGCCAAAGCTGCAGAGAAAGGGTGGAGTCAATCAAAACAACTCTTAGACAACATTTAGATGCAGGTTGCTTTGCAAACTTTGCACTGGTGGAATCTGACCCTTTATAGGTGAGGAGGCTAGTGGGATCTTTACCTTCCCTGTTTCCACAGCCTGGTATCTGTAAGACTCCTCAGGGTTATCATTAATAAGGCACTGAGTTCCTTCTGCTGTGAAAGAAGTCGAAGTGGTGGGTTCTGTAAGACTCATTGTAAGATAAGAAGAAAATAAGTAAAGACTGATTTTTATCTTTTGGCTCAGTTGAGGACTAAAAACTAAGGGTGTGAAAAATAAATCTTGTAAATAAAATTTTATCTGTGAACAAGGTTGTCTAATATTAAAAGGAAATTATTAGGTTTTCTAGAAATTTAGCATTGATATCCAAAATATTAGATTGATACTGACCTGAAGAATTAAAATTAGTTTTTTTAAAAAGAACTTTTTATTTAACTTTATTTATTTATTTATAATTTGACCAGAGAGGGACAGAGCGAGAGAGAGAGAAAGAGGGAAAATGAGAAAAGAAGCCACCAGGTCTGAGACTGAAAAACATGTTTGGTCATGTGACCTTCACTATGCCACCTGCTGGCCCCAAAATGAGTTTTTTTTTTTTTTTAAGTACTAATTTGCTCTTAATAAAATAATGAAAAGATAATAAAAAGGATTTCTTTACCTTTAGTAACTGAAAACAGTTTCTGTTTTTCTCATGATATTTTTTGTGTTTCATTCTATCTTTTGTTATATCTTTGATTACTTAAGAAAAAGAAAATCTTCCAAATTATATGAGTCAAGTTTTTCATGAATTTGTCTTATTTACAGTTGACAGTTAAGTCAAGGTGTTTAGACTTTTCAATATCTTTAACAAGGTTTCCCCAAAATCAAATTCTGAATTGAGTACTTTGACCTCAAAATATCTTTGGGATGTGTACAGAAGCCCCCTGAAACATCCAAGAGAGAGGTACTAGAACCAATCAAGTTTATTTTAATATGTTAAAATTGTAGGGAACATTGTCAAATTGAGTAACATTTAATTTTCTTTGCATTATATCTGAATTATACATATGAATATGTTATACTTAGATGTGTGTATTTATATATGTATTATGTTCCAGAATAACTTGAGATTCCCAGGAATCTATAATGTGGTATTTATCAGTCATGTTGTAGCTTACTGTGTTAAACTGGTATATGTCACAGATATAGTCAAACTTCCTTGTCAATAAATTCTCATCAGATTTTTAACTATGGTTGGTTCAATTATTATTGTGTTCCAGAAGACCAGATGCTGAGGAATGGAAAGCAGCACTTGGAGAGATTAGGAGAAATGTTTATTATGTCAGTGGGCATGGAGGAGTTAACACTCAAAATCTCCAGCCCTGTCTGGGGGCTGGATACAGTTTTTTTTTTATGGGTTAATTGGGGAATGGGAGGTCTTGGGGTGGGGATTGGGCTCAGATCCTGCCCTACATAGCATCAAAAAGAGGAGTCAGAGAAATAGGAAATCTAATCTATTCAAAGTACTAATCCATTCAAGGTACTAACCCACTCAAGGTTTTCAGTTACCCTGTAACTCCAGGGAGGGGCAGTAAGTTTGCTGCCTTTGACAGCTATCAGCCCTGAGTTATTAGTCATAGGAGTTTAACAGTTTATAATGGAGACGCTTCTCCACGATGGAGTCGCTCTTCTAAGATAAAGATTTGTCTGCTTCAATTGTCCATGGGTAATTGCTTTGTATGATGCCTTTCTAAATGCTTTTTGCAAATAAATATAATCCTAAAATGATATAGCTTTAAGAAAATTCACGTAGAGAATGGAGAGGAATTTTTCCATATACGTGTAAGAAACATGTAATTATAATACATAGTATAGTATTATATATAATATCAGTGAACTGGGTACAAAATTTCCAGTTTTTATGGAGACACTGATTTGTTTTCTGAACTGCCAAGGCAACCATTAAGCAGAAGCAAAAATTAACCAAAAGCAAGAAAATGTTTTCACAGAATTTCATGCTAAGTCAGCCAATACCAAAACAGTTATTTGTATATTACTGACCCATTGTCTAAGATCAAGTGGAAATTGTTAAGATCTATGATTTGAAAGAACTCCATAAGATTGATATAAGTCAAATTACCTATGACAGTCTATTAATAAGCAATACTATGCATTTGGATCAAAGACGTTAATTGGTATTTAAAAGGATGTTAAGCATAGACTCATGAAGGGCCTGGATGGCTGCCTAGTTCTTCCTAAGTCCTCCTTATAGCTCTCATTATTAAATAGCTCAATGCTTCATAACTCATGGAATAGGTAAAATGATTCAGATTATGAAAATATTCATAATTTGTATAGTAGTATTGGTATGGTGAATGCTAGGGTTAGGGTTTGGGTTAGGGTTTGGTTAGGCTTTGGTTAGGCTTAGGGTTAGGGTTAGATAGGTAAAATTGCTAAAATGCTTTCAGTCAATGTTTGGGAAGACAGTCAAAACGTCAGGTATATTTCTACTACTTAATGGGCCATTTAAATATTATAAAGGGATTTCACTCTTTTCCATTTTTAATACATGTTTTTAGTTGTACAGAAGTTTTCTCGTGAAGGAAGGCAATGGTGTTAACAGTAGTGAAAAGATTATTAGAAAATGTGTTTCCCTTAGGAGGCATTCCTGGAGAAGTGTGAGGTTATTGATCTCTGCAAGGCTGTAATGCATTTTACCATCCTAGGTAAAGGATGCTTTTTTGTGATTCACTGACTGAGGACAATCAAACCCTTTATGGTCCAGAGACTGGGTCTCCTGAAAATGACATCAGAGAAAGACTGTCTGTGAACCATGTTGGAAGATATCATACAAAATTCTTCTCACCACTTATACTGCAGTGAAGCTTCAAGACCTCAAATTTTGGGTTCACAACTCAGAAGTGTTACTTCAGAGTTTTAGAGCTGTACACCTGTTAGAGAATTTAAGATAAAACTGGCAGAAATTTCTTCTTTGAAACAGACATCTTAGACATGAATAGCTTTACCTAAGATCACAGATCAAGACTTTTCTATCATTGCAAAAACTATGTCTTTTTTTTTTTTCTCAACTCCTCATATCCTAATTCTCTTCTCCTCCCTATAGGAAAATCCATAGGACTTTAATCAGTAGTTGGCTTTAGTTCAAGCCTATGTCCTAGAACAAAACCAGATCAATTGTTGGGCTTATGGGCGAATGTAGAAAATATCCTAAATCAATTCTACAGATGCCAATGCCTCTCTGTTTCAAATGAATGTCACCCTAAAACCTCAAAGAAAGAAAAAGTTATTCTTTAGGGGCCACCAGGTGGTGTAGTGGAAAAGGCGCTAGACTACCATGTGGTTTGACTGGCTTGGGAGTGCTGGACCTGGTAACTTGAAACTGTGTCAGGCACATGCGTTTGTGTGCCCAAAATCCCAAGAGGAGGGTGGAGAAGAAAGGACTGTAGTGTGACTATTCCTCCTGGAAGGCAATTTCTCCTTTTCTGTCTCTGTCTCTTGGACAAGTACATGTGCTCTATGCAACAATCTGTAAAAGAAGTTATTCTTGATATTCTCTAAAAGATAAGCTAGTTTACACTGAGAAAAAATTTTAGTAGCAT
>NW_006204918.1:203433-241507 GCF_000334495.1 Tupaia belangeri chinensis
AGCAGTCCTGCATTCTCAGTCTTGACAGTAGTGGGTACCAGTTTCATACAATTTATAGCTTATTTATAAACTGGAAAATATGTCAAGTTTTGTAAACAAACAGTCCTACAAGGGTTTCCGATGGGTAGAAGATACCTCCAAAAAGTGAATGATTAGCATACAAGTTTAACTGGAAGTAATACATAATTACAGTAAAGTTGCAGGAAACAAAATCAATATACAGAAATTGATAGAATTTCCATATATGAATAACAGGCAGACTGAGTTGGAACTGAAAAAAATTATTCTATTTACCATAGCCACCAAAAGTATAAGATATTTAGGGGTAAATCTAACCAAAGAAGTTAAAGACCTCCACAAGGAAAACTATGAGAGGCTAAAAAAAGAAATGGAAAATGACGCAAAAAAGTGGAAGGACATCCCATGTTCGTGGATTGGAAGAATTAATATAATCAAAATGGTAATTCTACCCAAATTAATCTACATATTTAACACAATGCCAATCAAAGTACCAGACACATTCTTCACAGATCTAGAAAAGACAATCATAATAAAATTCTTCTGGAATCATAAAAGACCCCGTATTGCCAAAGCAATTCTAGAAGAGTGGAGTGGGTGGCATCTCACTCCTTGACCCTAAAATATACTACAAAGCTGTGGTAATTAAAACAGCATGGTTCTGGCACAGAAACAGACATGTGGACCAATGGAACAGAATAGAGTCCCCAGAAATAAATTCCCAAACAACTGATTTTTGACAAGGGGTACCAGTCAATTCAGTGGGAAAAGGAAAACCTCTTCAGCAAATGGTACTGGAAAAAGTGGATTTCCACTTGCAGAAAGATGAATCTGAACCCTTACCTCTCACCTTGAACGAAAATCAAGTTAGGGTGGATCAAGGATCTAAATATAAGACCTCAAACTATAAAGCTGCTCCTGGAAAACACTGGGGAAACTCTGAGAGACATCCTTGTAGGGAAAGATGGGAGAAGGAGTTGAAGAAAAAACACTCTCTGAACATGACATACGAATAGCCAAAAGGCATATGAAAAAATGCTCCACATCCCTCATCGTAAGGGAAATGCAAATCAAAACAACAATGAGGTACCACCTAACCCCAGTCAGAATGTCTAAGATTAAAAAAAAATGATAAATGTTGGTGGTGAAAGGGGAACTCTTTTACACTGCTGGTGGAAATGTAAATTGGTCCAGCCACTGTGGAGAACAATTTGAAGATTTCTCAAAAATCTACAAATAGAACTACCATATGATCCAGCAATCCCACTCCTTGGTATCTACCCAAAGGACAGAAGAATTCTTCATTGGAAAAATGCTTGCACATCGATGTTTATTGCAGCACTATTCACGATTGCTAAGACATGGAACCAACCCAAATGCCCGCATATGGATGAATGGATTGAAAAACTGTGGCACATATACTCTATGGAATACTATTCAGCCATAAAACCCAACAAAACCCTGGCTTTTGACAGAAAGTGGAAGAATATGGAAGATTTACTGCTGAGTGAAGCAAGCCAGGCTATAAAGGAGAGATATTGTATGTCTTCACTTAATATATACTAAGTGTCTGCACTCTATGACCGAAATCGATTGATTAAAAGATATACAAACACAAGAGATGGGTGTGAATGCCAGATGTGGTGTGTGTGGAGGAGTGGGGCCTGGGGAAGAACACTTGGAGGAAGGATACAGAGGCAGAGCATTGATGGATGGGGAGGTGTGGTGTTATCTTTTGAAGATATTTTGGTCAACTGGACTGGGGAGAAATGTTCACATATTGAAACGTTCACTTCATAAGCTAAACGATGTCATTGAATGTATATAATAAAGAAATAAATAAACAAACAAACATATTGTGTGCTGTAGAGACGTAGAACAATTAAATGTGAATGGGAAATCATAACATTTTAAAAAATTTAAAAAGTAATGTTACATAAATAAAAGTTCATGCATTTTAAAAATACATGACAATACCATAAAAAAATTATATGGGCTGTGGTCCAGTCATGGTGCAGCAGTGGAAACCGTATGGGAGATGACGGTTTGTTCTCCATTGGCCTCTACACACTGGATACAAATACCCATGACCTGGCTGTCCCTAAAGGCTGAGGGTGGTGGTGGGATATTGCAGTTGGAGTCTCTGTTGGGAGGGTATGTGTGTGTGCATGTGTGCATGTGTGTCTTTCTCTTTCTCTCATGACAGAAATGAGTGAATAAACTAAATAAAAATATGATTACTTTTACTTTTACATTAGAGGTTCATGTTCCCTTTTACTCTGTACTTTACTATCATCAGGGACCTTGTGATGCTTATTCTGAGAGGGTGTGTTCTTTCCATGGTTCTTAAAACTACATTTATGGCTCTCTCTACTTTCTTTTTAATTGCCAAAAGACACATGCACTTGTGTGTGTGTGTGTGTGTGTGTGTGTGTCTGTGTGAAAGAGAGAGAGAGAAAAAGGACAAAGAGAGAGAGAGAGGGAGAGAGAGAGAGAGAAAGTATTCTTCCAGGGGAGCATAGTCATACTGCAATCTTTTCTCTTCCCTTTCGCCATCCTGTGGGAATGCTGTTAGGGCTGGGATTTAAACTGTGGTCAACATGTGGGGATCTGGCTACCTTCACCACTAGTCTACAGAGTCAGCCCAGGCTCTTGTTTGCATGTTTCTTCAACATTTTTGGAATAGTAAGTGTTTAACAATATTAGCCAATTAAATACAGTAGGGATGTACAAGTTGTGCAAGATTGTACTTGTTTTTCCTTGGGCAGCGTTGACGAGGGATAAGGTTGATTAAGGGTTTATACAATGATATCCACAGGGATGTCAAAACGAAGATACGTCTTAGGGATTGACCATTCACTATTTTTAAGTAACTCTGTTTATTTTTTTGAGCAGAGCACAGAAGAGCAAGTCGAGGAAACAAGGCAAGTGACAGAAAGTATCCGTGTTTTATTACCAGTTCAGTTGTCCTTTTTCTTGGTATTTTGCTATTATTTTGTCTTCCTTTATCAGTGAAACTCACAGACGACCTACTTATTATCTCATTTTTTTTTTTTAGTAGAGAGATGTTTTATACGGCACATGTGTTCACCAGAGAGACAGAGAGGGACAGAGAGACAGAAAGTGAGAAATCACTCCCTGGGGGGATATGGCCATGCTGCAATCCCTTTTCCATCATTCTCCTTTGGGGATTTTGGGCATGCACACATATGTACCTGGCATGAGATTTAAGCTGCCAGGTCCGGGACTCGAACCACAGTCAGCTACATGGGAGTCCATTTACATGGCCATTGTGCTATCTTCTGGTCCCATTTTTGCTTTTTTCCTCACTGCTGAGAACTCGCATGTCTTAGGTTTTCATTTTTCCCTAAATGTGGGGAGTCTTGGGATAATGACGGCATGGATTCCTTGGCCATGCTGTGTGTGTGTGTAAAATACAGTATGACCTAACACTACATAATGCAACTTAATGCACAAAATCCTTCCACTCTGCTAATTAGAAAGAGCTTATGTTTAACTCTGCTGCAAGCTTCCTTAACCTGTCTAGAAATGATCTCTCCCACTTATCTGTAATATGTATTTAGCACTTAGCTAGTAATACAAGGCATTTATGTCTATTTAAATATTAGCAGTAATAAAAATAATAGTAGGTTCTATATATTGAGTGCTCGTTATTTGGCAGGGAAACCCAGATACCAGCTCCCCACAGGAAGTAACTGAGCATTTGAGGTCTGAGGTCATTTTGTCCTTGTCCTAACATGACATCTGCATAAAACAAATTTTAACTAAATTATTGATTGATTTGAGATAGCTTTTTTTTTTTGGCTATAGGGTACTTGCACTCACCAGAGAGACAGGGAAACAGAAAGCAAGAAATCCCTCCCCTAACCCCCATGGGGGACGACCACACCACAATCCCTTCTACTTCCTTCTCCCGGGATTCTGATCACACATGCACACATACCTGGTGTGTTTTAAGCTGCTGGGTCCAGGACTTGAACCACGGTCAACTGCGTGGGACTTCAGTGACATAAACATTACACCCTCTGCTGGTCTCAAAATAGCTTTCTTTTAAAGTTCCTTGTATTCAATTTAAATCAGAAACTTTAGAAATATTATGTCATTAGTTTTAAAAATATTCGAATGTACAAATAAGTTGGATTATTACTTTTTTTTTAGAGGTTTTTGCTATAGGGCACATGTGCTCGCCAGAAAGACAGAGAGAGACAGAGAGATAGAAAGCGAGAAATCACCCCCCAGGGGGGACGGCCATGCTGCAAACCCTTCTCCACCAATTTTCTCTCGGGATCTTGGGAACCCACGCACACGCGCCCAGCGTGAGTTTAAGCTACTGGGTCCGGGACTTGAACCTCAGTCGTCTACCTGGGAGTCCAGTGACATAGCCATTCCACCAACTGCTGGTCCCAAGTTGGATTTTACTTATTTGACATGCAGAACTCCAGTATGATTAGAATGGTGTAAGATCTTATAATACAATAACATTTATTGATTATTATGTGCCAGAAACTGTTGAATAACTTTGGACCGTTACGTATTTCAATCTTCCTAACAATTCTGTATAAGTATCTTTACTACCTCTAATTTCCAAGAAAAAATTGGCGCTTCCTCATGTTATGCCACCTGCCAATCAAAATGCAGCATTTTAATCTTGCTTGTGTGTTTTATGTTACTTTAGAGTATTTGTTATTTTATTTTCATCATGTAATATATATCAGACTATGTTTTTATGAGAAAGTAAAAAAATACGTAGAATATGTATTCTCAATATCATATAGCATGTATCAGGTTGTCTGAAAAGTCTGCCATATTTTTTATATGCAAAAATGCATCATGGCTTTTCTGACAACCCAATAATTTAATTTTACATTTATGATAATAATGATATATTCTTATGGGGCACAATGTGGTTTTTCAATACACGTATACATTATGGAACAATCAAATTAGACTAATTAGAATATGCATCATCTCAAATATTTATTATTTCTTTGTGGTGAGAACACTGAAGACCCTCTCTTTGGGACCAGCAGTTAGTGTAATGGCTATGTCGCTGAACTCCCATGTAGGTGACTGCGGTTCAAGTCCGGGGCCCGGTGGCTTAAACTTACACCAGGGGCATGTGCATGCATGCCCCAGATCCCGAGAGGAGAATGGAGGAGAAGGGATTGCAGCGTGGCCATCCCCCCGGGGGTGATTTTTTGCTTTCTGTCTCTCTGTCTCTGTCTGTCCAGCGAGCACAAGTGCCCTATAGCAAAAACCTCTCCAAAAAATAAAAAAAGACCCTCTCTTTTAGCTTTTCTGAACATATAATACATTATTATTAGCTGTGATCACCATGCTGTAGGATGAGTCACCAGAACTTACCCCTGGTATCTGAGACCTTGTACCCTTCAACTGACCACTCCCGTTTCCCTCTCCGCCTCCTGCCAGCTTCTGTTAAACACCACTTTACAGGGAACCAGCAATTAGCGTAATGGCTATGTTGCTGGACTCCCACGTAGTCGACCGCGGTTCGCGTCCTGGACCCGGTGGCTTCAAACTCACCCCGGGCGCGTGTGCGTGCGTGCCCAAGATCCTGAGAGGAGAATGGAGGAGAAGGGATTGCGGTGTGACCATCCCCCCTGGGGGGTGGTTTCTTGCTTTCTGTCTCTAATGTCTCTCTCTGTCTGTTTGGCGAGCGCACGCGCCCTATAGTGAAAATCTCTCAAAAAAAACCAAAAACCAAACCAAAACAAAAACCCCACCACTTTACAGTCTAGCTCTGTGTTCGGCCTGTTAGGATGCCACAGAGAGGGGATCACGTGGCCTTTGCCGCTCCGTGCCTGGCTTACTTCACTTACTCTGATGTACGCTAGGCTTATCCGTGACATGGCCAATGACAGGACTTCCTTCTCATTAAAGGTGGGTAATATTTAATTGTGTGCATGTGACCATTTTTTAAGAAAAATCATTGATTGAAACTGTGCATTAATATGACCACTGACAAAATGTCTACGGAATAAAAGAAGGATTTTGGAGTGAATTTCTAAAGATCTATGAACTGGTTCATCATTTCATTTAAGTTCAAGCTCCTTTAGCCAAAATGTTAAAACCAGAAATATCACAATATAATACAAATGCTGTATTTTGCTGATGTGTGTTAAAGTTTATTAAAATAAAATAATGGCTACATCTCATCAGAGAATGAAAGAAAACTTACCATGAATGAGGTGAAATAACCTTAATTGGTTAAGCTCCAGTAGGAATTTATCGATCTAGACTATTAGCATGTGGTTTTATTTATTGAAAAATCTTCCTCTTTAAATTCTTTCTTCCTCATTTTTATAGCAGGTAGCAGGGTGTAAGAAAGTCAGGAAGGGCCAGGAGGTGGCGTGTGTATGTGCGCACCCAAAATCCCAACAGGAGAATGGAAGAGAAGGGATTGTGGCGTGGCCATCTCGCCTAGGGGGTGATTTTAAACTTCTTCTCTATCTTTCTGTCTCTGGTGACTGCACCTGCACTATAGAAAAAAACTAAAAAAAAAAAAAAGAAAAAAAAAGGAAGAAGAAAGTGAAAAAGAAAGTCCCTAAACTAAGGTACTGAGGATTCAAGAGTTTACTTGAACATACCGATAATTTCAAGCATATCTATGTTTTTTCTTAACCTCAAAATAAATTACTAGTTAACCATCACAGCATCTTAGAGAGTTGGGATGAAAACATTATTTTCATTTTGTAGGTTGCTTTAGGCGCAGACCAGATCCCTGTCTTAGAGATCACCGGCAAGCCAGGGGCAGAGCGGGAATTAGAATGTCAAACTCGGATACTTCATCTTGGGTTTAGTCCAGGACTTCTCCCAGGTCCTGGGCAGACCCCCTGGCAAACGGGAAATGGAAGTGGAGGTGAAAGTCAGCAATTCTGGGTCTGCTGGAGGCGCTCTCAGCCAATTCCTGTGTGCCGGGTGGGGGTTAAGAGCCCAGGAGCCCATAAACTCCCCTCCAGATAATCACGTAAACAAACCATTTCTTCAAGTTCATATATTTCTTTGAGCTGACAGTCTCATCTCCCTCGTTCACTGCCAAAGGCTAGTACTCTGCTGAGCTCTGCTGCGAAAATCCTCATCTTCCCAGAAAACAGCCAAATAAAAAGAAAACATTTTTCTCTTCAGTTAAACCTATAGTTCTGCTTATTCTAGAAAGATGCAATGCTTCCTGATAAAAGGTCTATGATTTTATGATATGCTTGTTGGAAATGAGCCTAGATTAGCTAGACAAACGACGTCGATCAGCAGTCCTGGAAAGACAGTGAAACGTACAAGGAGAGATGGAGGCTCAGTATTTACGGCTTGACACTGGAGCAGCAATCACGGTTGAATTGGTTTGCATATTGGAAACATCTGCAGAGAGACTGGAGTTTTATAGTTTTAAAGAAAGTTACACAAACATAAATTGTGCAGTATTTTCTTGTCATAGGCAACATGGCAAATTTGATTGATGATGATTGTCAGCTGCAATAAAGCAGATCAGAGCAGTCATTTTACCTAAAACGGAACAGTGTTCTGTAATGGGATCTCCACTCCAGAGAACACTGGTAGTGAGCACCGAGAAGCCTTTAAAGACACAAGGAAGGCACGAGGGCTGATCTACTTTAAATTCACCCAAAAGGATGAGAGGAAGAAGAAATTAGAAATACAATGTGTTGGGCCAGTTGATTATGTGGAAGTATGGTGGCTGGACGCCACATGATTGATTGGGTGGTCTGAGTCCCAGACCTGGCGACTTGAAAACCATGGAGGGATCATGTGTGTGCATGTGTGTGTGTGTTCGTGCACTCAAAGTCATGAAAGGAGAATGGAGGAGAAGGGATTGTGGTGTGACCAAACCCCACGAGGGCACTTCTTCACTTTGGGGCAGAGCGGGAATTAGAATGTCAAACTCGGATACTTCATCTTGGGTTTAGTCCAGGACTTCTCCCAGGTCCTGGGCAGACCCCCTGGCAAACGGGAAATGGAAGTGGAGGTGAAAGTCAGCAATTCTGGGTCTGCTGGAGGCGCTCTCAGCCAATTCCTGTGTGCCGGGTGGGGGTTAAGAGCCCAGGAGCCCATAAACTCCCCTCCAGATAATCACGTAAACAAACCATTTCTTCAAGTTCATATATTTCTTTGAGCTGACAGTCTCATCTCCCTCGTTCACTGCCAAAGGCTAGTACTCTGCTGAGCTCTGCTGCGAAAATCCTCATCTTCCCAGAAAACAGCCAAATAAAAAGAAAACATTTTTCTCTTCAGTTAAACCTATAGTTCTGCTTATTCTAGAAAGATGCAATGCTTCCTGATAAAAGGTCTATGATTTTATGATATGCTTGTTGGAAATGAGCCTAGATTAGCTAGACAAACGACGTCGATCAGCAGTCCTGGAAAGACAGTGAAACGTACAAGGAGAGATGGAGGCTCAGTATTTACGGCTTGACACTGGAGCAGCAATCACGGTTGAATTGGTTTGCATATTGGAAACATCTGCAGAGAGACTGGAGTTTTATAGTTTTAAAGAAAGTTACACAAACATAAATTGTGCAGTATTTTCTTGTCATAGGCAACATGGCAAATTTGATTGATGATGATTGTCAGCTGCAATAAAGCAGATCAGAGCAGTCATTTTACCTAAAACGGAACAGTGTTCTGTAATGGGATCTCCACTCCAGAGAACACTGGTAGTGAGCACCGAGAAGCCTTTAAAGACACAAGGAAGGCACGAGGGCTGATCTACTTTAAATTCACCCAAAAGGATGAGAGGAAGAAGAAATTAGAAATACAATGTGTTGGGCCAGTTGATTATGTGGAAGTATGGTGGCTGGACGCCACATGATTGATTGGGTGGTCTGAGTCCCAGACCTGGCGACTTGAAAACCATGGAGGGATCATGTGTGTGCATGTGTGTGTGTGTTCGTGCACTCAAAGTCATGAAAGGAGAATGGAGGAGAAGGGATTGTGGTGTGACCAAACCCCACGAGGGCACTTCTTCACTTTTTCTCTCTCTCTCTCCAGTGAGCATACATCCCTTCTAGCAAAAACAAACAACAATTTGTTTATGATCTATTAGAGCAAACAGAGAAAACTGAAGGAAATAAAAATGAGCACATATTAAACCAGAGTGAGCATTTTGGTGTATTTTCTTCAATATTTTTCTATTCAAGTACATACATTATTATAATGAAATCATTCTGCACACACATTTTGTAATCCTTATTTCATTTGCTTGTGTATTGTAACAGTCTCTGTATTTTTCTGTTGTTTGAGCATAGAGTCTTAAAAGCTACATCCTACTCCATCATTTATGGTCAGATAACTCAGTCAACTTTAGGTATGGAATTATTTGGTTGTTTCTAAATTTTACCTGTTATAAATAATGCTATTATGAATATGCGAATGATAAGATTTTTATAAATATATTTGATTATTCCCTGGGGATTTTTTTGTGTCTTTATTACTGAAATTAAATTTTAAAAACAATTTAAAATTAATTAATTAATTTTTTAAGAGTGACCGGAGAGAGACATAGTGAGACAGACAGGGAGAGTAAGAAGGCAAGCCACCAGGTCTTTATGAATATGTGAATGATAAGATTTTTATAAATATATTTGATTATTCCCTGGGGATTTTTTTGTGTCTTTATTACTGAAATTAAATTTTAAAAACAATTTAAAATTAATTAATTAATTTTTTAAGAGTGACCGGAGAGAGACATAGTGAGACAGACAGGGAGAGTAAGAAGGCAAGCCACCAGGTCTGGGACTTGAACTGTGGTCGGCCATGTGGGAGTCCAGCACCTTAACCATCATGCCCCCTGTCGATCCCCAAGTTTTAAATTAAAAAAAAAAATCTTTCTTTCACATGCAAGAAAGAGAGAGAGAGAGAATGAAAGGAAGACAGTACCCCTAATGGGTCTTCCTGTTTCAGCAAACCCTCGGCTTCAGCTGTCCTGGTTCATGGGCACTTGTGTCCCTGCTGTGGAAGGGAGGTCTCCAGACATGAACTCAGAAACTCCTGAGCAGACTTGCAGGCCGCTGTGTTACTGCTGGGACATCATTTATTTGGCCCCAGAGTTTTGAAATTTCAATGAATTCTTTCAGTGGATAGAATTTAATGCTTACATTTAGGGTCGGCAAATGGTGTAGTGGTTGGGGTGCTGGATTCCCACATGACTGACTATGGTTCGAGTCCTGGACCTGGCAGCTTGCTTTCTCACTTTCCCTCTCTCTCTTTCTGTGTCTCTCTCTGCTCAAATGAAAGTAAATAAATATACACATAAATAAATACAAATAATAAATAAAATTAAATAAAATAACTCTTAAAAAAAGAATTTAATGTTTACATTTTCACATTAGAAATATATTTGAATTATTGAATACCTGATATTTTTCTTGATCGTCAAATATAAAAAATATTTTATATATGGGTTTTGTGGCTTGTAAGTTTTACCACTTAAAATTCTGTGGTTCTTGGCCTGTCGATTTCTGGTGTTTATCATTAGGAGGGAGTCTGGGGGCTAGCAAGTGGCGTGGTGGTTAAGGGCACCGGACTCCCACATGGCTGACCACACAGTTCAAGTCCCAGACCTGGTGACTTGCTTTCTCACTTTCTCCCTCTCTGTCCCTCTTTGGTCAAATTAAAATAAATAAATAAATTAAATTAAATTAAATAATTCTTAAAAAAAAAAAGGAGAGAGTCTGACATTAGTTTAATTCTTCTTTTTCTTTTACTTGTGGCAAATTTTCTGCCTAGTTATGAACTAAACCTATTTTTTTCTTTATCCTTTAATTTATGAATTTCAACAGGATCAGTTTAGGGTTTTGTTCTTATTAATATTTCCTGTTAATCACATCCATAGAAGTCAGAAAAGCGTCTCTTTTGCATAAGAACATATGATCTGTTATAACTCAGTCTTATTAAGTCTCTGTTAATATGATCTCTTTTTGAAGAACACAGATCACGTCGCATGCAATTTCTCCGCCAAGTGTATCTACGTTTTCTTCTCTCGTCATTTTTATCTCTCTCATTTCTCATATACTGAGGCAGCTGCTCAGATTCGTCCTACACGTTACTACTCAATTTTTAGCAGCGCTGGCTTTGTTCTTTAGTGAATCTAATCTTGAGTGATTCTAATTTCATGAAGCCATTAATTTTACCGTTTTATTTTAAATTTATTTCCTTTTTACTTCCACTTACCTCCTAGCCAAATCTCTCTTTCACATCAGCCTGTTATCTTACCTCATCCTTGGGCTCTCGTCCCACAGGGCTATACTGTGAATGTTATTGTGACTAGATGACAGTGTTTCCAAAATCTCATTTCCTGCAATATCCTTTAAAAAAAAAAATCCATTCTTGAAGCTATGTTCTTTTATGCTGAAGAAAAAAATCTCTAATCTCCAATCCTTCTTTGCATTTTTATTCATTCTCTGAACAGGAAGTGAATCCAGCCTGGTTACGGTTGGTAAGCAGGGATGTTGTGTCAGTTGGAATTGCCTTTGGTGGAGGTGAGAGAAAACAAGACAATGGCCTAAGCGGACAGAGCCTTTTCTTCTCCTGTGAGCAGTTCAGAGCGAGGCAGTCCACAGCCAACGCAGCTGGTCAAGAAAGGACCAAGGCTGATTTTAGCTCCCTAACCCCCTGCTCTAGTGGGACTTCCATGCCAATGGGGGCGAAGTGGTGGTGTCTGCTCTATACCACATTTATGTTGTATCTTGAAGAGGGAAAGGATGAGGAGAAAAAAAATAGTGTCCATTATTTTCAAATAAAAAAAATAATGTATTTGTGCAAACTGCACTCACCATCTTTCTGTTGCTCTTTCTTTGCTAAGAACTGTGTCATGTGGCCCCCATAGCTGCAATGGATATATGTATTTTTAGTGTGCACGAACTCCCGTGTGCTCAGAAATTATAGTTAGGGGACCAGCAGTTAGCGTAATGGCTATGTCGCTGGACTCCCACATAGTTGACCGCAGTTCAAGTCCCGGATCCGGTGGCTTCAACTCACGCCAGGCATGTGTGCGTGCATGCCTAAGATCCCAAGAGGAGAATGGAGGAGAAGGGATTGCGGTGTGGCCATCCCCCCTGGGGGGGGATTTCTCGCTTTCTGTCTCTATGTCTCTCTCTGTCTGGTGAACGCATGCACCCTATAGCAAAAACCTCTCCAAAAAAAGAAACAAAAAAAGAAAAAAAAAGAAAAAAGAAATTATAGTTAGTAAAGAAGACAGGAAATAGATACTGTGAGTGACAAGGAGTGATACAGCTTCTTCCTTGTGCCATGAGAAATCTTTCCTCAACTTTGAGTTGTAGGAGAAATAATATAATCAGCTCCTAGAAAAATCTTACATGCTCATTTGCTATTTGCCTATTCTGGGTACCAGAGTGACGAGACAAACTTGGTCTTATAATCAGAGGTTACTTATTTCTGGATGATTATTTTCCTTTTCTTTTCTTTTTTCGTTTTTTTAAAGATTTTTGCGATAGGGCACATGCACTTGCCAGAGAGTGACGGAGAGACAGAAAGTGAGAAATCCCCCCCTGGGGAGAAGGTCCATCCCCTCTCTTCCATTCTCATCTTGAGACCCTGGGCACGGGCACACATGCACCTGGAGTGCCCCTCAAGCCACCAGGTCTGGAACTTGAACTGCGGAGTCGGTCACGTGGGATCCAGCGCCTTAATCACTGCACCAACAGCTGGCCCTGTTTCCGGGTAATTTGAAGTGATGCAGCGCCTTAATCACTGCACTACCCGCTGGCCCTGTTTCCGGGTAATTTGAAGTGATCTGCAGCGATAGTCCTACCAGTGGTAGTGAATTAGAAACTGACTTCAGGGCATATGGCTACAGCAGAACTTGTTGAACTCTGTTTTTTTCTTTTTTAAACCAAAGACAAAGACTCAGATTTACAAGTGCAAAAGACTTCGCCTTGTTGAATTTATGGCAATATATGTAAAAAGATAAAAAGCGGGACTGTCTCTGGTCTGAATCTTTGTGTTCCCCCAACTTCCTACGTTGGAACGGAATCGTTAGTGTGGTAGAGGTTGGCAGACGAGGCCTTTGGAGGGGCCGTGAGAGCTGAGTTCTTGTGAATGGAATTGGCACCCTGAAAAGAGGTTCCAGAGAGCTGCCTACCCGCTTTGTATTTGTTAATTACCTTCAGACATGGCAAGAAAGCACCATCCATGCCCCAGGAAGCAGGCTCTCACTAGACACTGAACCTGCTGGTGCCTCAGTCGTGGACTTCCCAGCTTCCAGCACTGTGAAAAATAAGTTTCTGCTATTCATGAGCTACCCAGATCATGGTATTTTGTTATAGCACCCCAAAAGCCTAACGCAGGCTACTAGGAATGCAATCTTGGTTTCTCTTCTTGAGCTAGAGGATAAACTTTCCCTGGAAGAGCGATTCTTACTGCAGCTACTTAAGTCTTTTTACTAGCAGGAAACTTCACCCGATTTTGCAGGAAGCTTGTTCGTTTTGGTTTGGCGTGAGTTTTTGCTTCATAGCAGTTTCAGCTCGAGGTCAGAAAAGCCTCAGTCAGGAATTGCAATATTTAATCAGACGCTGTCACAGGAAAGATGCACCTGCAGTGTGATGTGGTGTCTCGGATTAGTCGGTGGTCTTACGTAACGAGAATACGGTGGGTATATCGGAAAGGAGCATTTGTTAATTATCCTTGGACTGCTAAGCACTAGGAAATATATGAAGGTGAAACTTCATTTTTAAATTTACTTTTATGTTTTTGCTATAGGGCACATGTACTTACTGGAGAGAGACAGACAGAGAAAGAGAGAACTCCACCCAGCAGGGATGGCCACGCCATCATCCCTTCTCCTTTATCTCCTCTTGGGATCTTGGGCACGCACGCACACGGGCCCAGAGTATTTCTCAAGTCTCTGGGCCTGGGACACAAACCACTCAATAGGCCATGTGGCATCCAGCCGCCTTAGCCGCCAGTTTACTGACTGACCCGAAGGTAAAACTGCTTCTTCAATATCCCACGGGACAAGTGAGGCAGAAATAGAGTAATTCTAGACTATAATGTCTTGGAGGGCACTGCATGTGTTTTAGTCATACTTTCTCGCCCTAACGTGTTTACTGCCTCATTAATAGAAGTCCACATACTTGTGCCGAATTAGGAATTTGAAATAAAATACCATAGATAAGTTCAATGATAAAAACACATTAATGCCGTGTCTGCTCTCGGGGGAAGAGTGAGGACAGACTCCAGTCCATGTAACTTGTGGAGGTGGCGACCCTGTGCGAGCGATGGCAAGGTCAGGACAGAAGGGACACTGGGCCTCCAGGAAGCACATGGACCCAGGGCCTTGGCTGGAGCATGTGGCCCAGTGACAGGATGGAGAGAGGAGACCCAGTCTGCCCCATGGGGCTCCTCCACCTGGGCTTTACTCGGAGGGAAAGCTGAAGTTTTGTTCTGTTTTGAGATATTTTATTATAGGCCGTGTGCCCTCGCCAGAGAGACAGAAAGCAAGAAATCACCTCTCAGAGGGAGAGCCATCCCGCAATCCCTTCTCCTCCATTCTCCTCACAGGATCTTGAGCACACACGCACATGCGCCCGGCGTGAGGTCTAAGTCTGGGACTCAAACCGTGGTGGGCTACATGGGAGTCCAGCGACATAACCATGATGCCATCTGCTGGTCCCAAAGTTTCCAAGTTTCAAGAGAAAGTATCAAAATTGTGTAGGTGACATGAACCAGTCAAGACTGGAGTCAGGAAGACCAATCTGGATCTTCTAACTGGTGCCCCGACCCGATAGCGAGGATGTAACTAAATTAATAAGTTCATGAAGCAAAGCAACTGTAGGTGCTCAGAATGCGAAAACTATAATAAAGAGTATGCATCATGCTGTCCTCGTTTTGTATGTATGGCTTTCTTTTATTCTCACATTTTTTAAAATTTAAAATAATGTAATAAGCACCGTGAACATCAGACTCAAACTAGCTGTATGCCCCCCCCCTGTATCCCTGTATGTTCCCACTGACTTATCTGATCACTATTTCTATTTTTGCTTTATATGTGGTTTTATTGAGATTGAAATGTGTTCCTTAAGGATTATGTACTTTTTAAAAAAAATTTTTTTTGCTTAATTCGTGAGTGAAAGAGAGAGACAGACAAGGGGCCTGACTCCATGGGCTGACCAAGTTTCAGTCAGCCCCAGATCATGGCTGGTGTGTGCTCGATATTCTTAGGGAGGTCTCTGGATGAAATCCAGAGCCTGTCCATGAGGGCCGACCTTGCAGACTGTGGTATTTTACTGCTGGGCCATTGTGTGGTCCTGAGGTCAACTTTCTATAAGTTATACTGTTGCGTGTTTTGGAATTTATGCATATGGGTTTTTTTAAAAAAATATTTTTCAGCCCTAGGAAAAATTTTGGACTTCCCCCACACTGAAGCAATGATAATTCTATTTCACAAGAAAGTGTGTAATTTTTTGGGGAGGAGAGAGGTTTTTGTTATAGGGCACGTGTGCTCTCCAGAAAGAGAGAGACAGAAAGCAAGAACTCACTCTCCAGCGGGGATGGCCACGCCGCAGTCCCTTCTCTTCCGTTCTCCTCTCAGGATTTTGGGCACACATGCACATGCACCCAGAGTGAGTTTAAGCCAGTGGGTCCGGGACTCAAACCATGGTTGACTGTGTGGGAGTCCAGCAACATAGCCATTAAACCAACTGCTGCTCCCAAAAGTATGTAATTTTACATACAATTTTTTCCCCAAACAAAATCACATCATAAGGGTGTTTCCCTGAGTGTCTTTCCTGGATGGTGGCTTTCCTCAGTATCTGGGACTCTTCCTGAATTAGAGGGATCAGCTTATCTCCCGTCAGCTGGGGCTTCCCAGATCTTAGTACTTAGTCTTAATCCCAGTGGAGGCCATGTCTGTAAATGCTTTGTCAGCCACCTAAAATCACACATAGATTATCAATAACACAAGCTTTTTTTGAAATGGAAGTTTAGATACATTAGATTTTCATTTACATTTTAATGTAACATTTGTACTATTTCAAATTCATATTTAATAGTATGGTATGAAAAAGCCTAAAATATGAATATTTAACTTCCATCCTTTCAACCAACATGAATTAAGGAATATTTAGAAAGTCATTTTATTTCTCTTAGGTAGATCTAGTAATTTAGGCCAGACAGACTTTCTCATTGTACTTTAATGAAGAAATGAGAATGATTCATGATTAAGTATTTCAGTCATTTGTATGCGATGCATAAAAACAATTTGTTCTAACAAAAGTTAGGTTTAGAGTTTCCTCTTGGAATTTTATTTTCTCTAGAAAGGCTTATGAAAACTGGTTCTTTTTAAAGATATGTAGAGGGCAGTCGTTTCAAGTGCGTCTTCTGGTATCAAAACTCATGGGTGCAAGGCCACGTGTTAGCTGGAGCACGGAGACTTTGCAGTCACTCCGGACTTACCGCTAAAACATGTGTGTGTCAGAGGGTGGGGAATAAATCTGATCTACCTCAGTGACATATCCAGGGGTCCAGTGACGGGCAGGCTGAGATCTTCCTTCTAAGTCGAAGGGTAAGTTGTTGCTTCTGCCCCTCCTACAACCAACAGACATGGCGTCTAGTGGGTCTACTTGTATTTTGGAGGCAAAGGCACTCTTTATTTGGGGGTGTTGCTCTGGTCCACTTTTTTTTTTAAGGATTATTTTATTTAACTTTATTGTATTTATTTATTATAATTTGACCAGAGAGGCACAGAGAGAAAGAGAGAGAGAGAAGGAAAGTGAGAAAGCAAACTGCCAGGTCTGGGACTCAAACTGTGGTTAGCCATGTGCGAGTCCAGTGCCCTTATCCACCACGCCACCTGCTGGACCCTCCAGTCCAGTTTTTGAGTGACCTTAAAAGCTGCTAGTTTTGATGAGGACCAGAACAGAAGGCTCTGAGACGGGAGCAGACAGCTGTACAGCTGCCTGGCCACTTGGGCCGTGTCACCCAGCAGACACAATGGACTTGGAGTACCTGTGGCAGTAAAGACGCTGTTTGGAGCCTGTGGCAGCCCCTACAGGTCAATCCCAGTGGAGGCCTTTAAGATCTGGAAGCAAGGCCCTGCAGTCACATGCAGACAACTGCTCTCCTTTTGAGAGACAACCCTTGCCCTACTACTGGCCTTAGCAGAGATGGAATGTTTGACCACCGGCCAAGTTACTACTAGACTTGAGCTGCCCATCATGAACTGGGTTTGAAAAGTTGGGTGTGCACGGGGGGACTCCATCATCAAATGGTAGATGCATGCTTAGGTCTGAGCAGATCCCGATGGCACAAATAAATTATATGAAAAGGTGGCCCAAAGCCCAAGGTTCCTACCCTACAACACTGCCTTCTTTATCCTGCTCGCGCCTGTGGCTTCATAGGGAGCCTCCTATGATCAATTGGCAGAGGAAGGATGGGCTTGGCCTGAGCTCCCAGAGGGCTCGGCACAATCTGCAGGTGCCCTCTGAAAGTTGACAGCTGTGACACGACAGCACCTTCCTGGGTCGTCCTTCAAGGATGATGGGTGGTGAGGGGAAGGTTTCCCAGTGGGCTGAACTTCGGGCAGTGCACCTGGCTGTGCATTTTTCTTGGAGAAATGGGCAAATCTGCATTTATGTGCTGACTCTCGTGCTGCATAGCTCACAGTTTGGCTGGCAGAAAATTAGAAGATACACAACTGGGAAGGAACTGACGAGGAAATTTGGGGAAGTTCATGATAGATTTCTCGGAGTGGGCAAAAGATTTGAAGATACTGTGTCCCACATGAATGATGACCACAGGGTGCTGCCCTTTTAATCATTTTAATAATCGAGTGGACAGAATGACCCATACTTTCGATACCAGTAAGCTTCTCCCTAGACATCCCTGTCATTGCCCAATGGGCTCAGGAACAAAGTGGCCATGGAGGCAGGGATGGAGGGTACACACGGACTCTGCAGTGTAGACTCCAATTCACCAAGGCCCATCTGGGTATGGCTACTGCTGAACGTCCAATCAGCCGGCAGCAGAGATTAACACTGAGCCCCCCGATGTGGCTTTGTTTCTTGGGGTGATCAGCCTACTACCTGGTGGCAGGCTGGCTACATGGGACTGCTGCCATCATGGGAAGGACACTGCTTTGTCCTTACTGGGGCAGACCTACTCTGGGTGTGGATCTGCCTTCCGTGCATGCAGTACTTTTGCTAGAACACGGCGTACCGCAGCATTGCTTCTGATCAAGGACTTCCTTCACAGAGAAGTGCAGCGATTGGGCTGGAGCTCGGAATCCCCTGGTTTCACTGTATTCCCCATCTTCGGAGGCAGCTGGCTTGATCGAATGTGGAATGGCCTTTGGAAGTCTCAGTTACAGACTCACAGCCGAAAAGACTTAGCTGAAGTCTCTTGTGAGACTTAGGAGCTAGGCTTTTGAGATGGTTCTGGAGCAGGTTAAGTGTTTAGGGAGTATTAGAAATGGACGTTTGTATTTTATATATCAGAAAGACATGAAGGCACCAAATGGTTAATGGTTTGTCCTCCCAAGGTTCATGTTCTGAAACTGTAATTCCTCCCCTAATGTAATGGCATTGGGATGTGGTGAGACTTTTAAGAGGAAGACCTGCCTTCCACGTGGGAAGGCACCCTGCCAGGCGAGATTGCTGTGCGAGTCAGCAGCGGACTGTGAGAAGACCTGCCTTCAATGTGGGAGGCACCGTCCCGTCGGCTGGGAGCGTGCGAGGGAAAAACAGTGAAAGTGGAAAAGTCTGTGTCCTTCCCCCCTCTCTCTGAACAAGCCTGTTTCTCTTTCTCTGCTTCTGTTGGTCGTAATGGCCAGATGTCATCAGATGCTGGCCCCATGCCTTTAGGCTTTCTAGCCACCAGAATTGGGAACCAAATAAACCAGTATTGTTAATAAAGCACTTAGTCTTAAGTATTTCTGCTAGCAAAACAATAACGGTAATATAAAGGGCTTAGGGAAACAGTCTTTTAGAGAGGAAATAGGGATTAGTAGTTTCAAGCATATCTTCTGGTATTGAAACTTGTGAGTACAAAGACCAGCTCTCGCTCATCCACATTTTAACTGTGTGGTCTTGGGGGAGGCACTCAACTTTAGAAAGGCATGGCTTCTTGATCTCTAAAATGGTAAAATAACAGTCCCTGTATAATCTGTCGTTATGAAGAATAAGTAAAATAATGTAATATAGAGATGTGGTTTAGCGTCTAGTAAGTAGTGCATTTTCAATATTTTGGCTGCAAAATAAATTGAGCTCTAACCTCTGGTAGAGTGATACAATCTTGCTTATTTTTCTGTAATGGGATCCAAAATTTAAAATGAGTATTGTTGGGGCCAGGCAATGGAGTAATGGTGAGGTTGTTGGACTCCCACATGGCCAACCACGGTTAGAGTCCTGGATCCGGTAGCCTGAAAATCCTGCCAGGTTGTGTGTCTGTGTGCGTGCCCAAGATCCCAGAAGTAGAATGGAGGAGAAGGGATTGTGACATGGCTATCCCCCTGGGGGGATGATTTCTCACTTTCCCTCTCACTGTCTCTGTCTCTCTCTGGTGAGTACATATGCCAGATAGCAAAAACCTCTGGAAAACTTCTGGTATTGAAACTTGTGAGTACAAAGACCAGCTCTCGCTCATCCACATTTTAACTGTGTGGTCTTGGGGGAGGCACTCAACTTTAGAAAGGCATGGCTTCTTGATCTCTAAAATGGTAAAATAACAGTCCCTGTATAATCTGTCGTTATGAAGAATAAGTAAAATAATGTAATATAGAGATGTGGTTTAGCGTCTAGTAAGTAGTGCATTTTCAATATTTTGGCTGCAAAATAAATTGAGCTCTAACCTCTGGTAGAGTGATACAATCTTGCTTATTTTTCTGTAATGGGATCCAAAATTTAAAATGAGTATTGTTGGGGCCAGGCAATGGAGTAATGGTGAGGTTGTTGGACTCCCACATGGCCAACCACGGTTAGAGTCCTGGATCCGGTAGCCTGAAAATCCTGCCAGGTTGTGTGTCTGTGTGCGTGCCCAAGATCCCAGAAGTAGAATGGAGGAGAAGGGATTGTGACATGGCTATCCCCCTGGGGGGATGATTTCTCACTTTCCCTCTCACTGTCTCTGTCTCTCTCTGGTGAGTACATATGCCAGATAGCAAAAACCTCTGGAAAAAACAAAAGAGTATTGTTGTGTGCATGTGTGTGTTGATGGTTTTATTTTGGGGGAATTCTAATACATACTTGAGAAAGGAATTCCAACAGCATTGGCCAATTGCAGTTTTAGCTGAGAGTTCAGGTGGAAAGCAACAGCTAAACTGAGGTCAATGATTTTTTCTAGTAACCCAAGTCGTATGCCAACTTTTTCTCAGAATATGGGGTCATAAACTGACTAGCTTTGCTCATGTTTGCTCTCTTAGTGTAGATACGTCTTACTAAAGTAAATGCGGAGCTTTTAATTGGTTTCAGAACAATTTAATCAGACACTGTTTATGCTCTGGTCGTAAAGAATTCACTGTGATAAGTTGGCCATCTGTTCAAGATAAAAATGACATCGCCTTTGAAGAAGCGGGCAGTTGATAGATTTGAATGCATGTCTAATGTGTCTGTGTCTATGTGAGGGCTTGTGACAGTCACAGAAATGTAGAGTAAACCTGGGGCTCAATCTTAGTGCTGCATTCTTATTAAGGCCCTGCTAGAGTACTGTGTCCTGGCTTTGTGAAGCTGGGTACCAAAGGGTGGATTTAGCCCAGCAAAGTGCTTGTCCTCGTTAAGTTCCGTTTTGATTTCTGCTTCCAGTGCCTGGTTATTGCTCTTCAACACAGTGAGTGTTTCCACTGCAGAGCAGTAGGCTCCTTCAGCAAAACCCATCCGTTTTTATACACCATTTTTAAAAATGATGGCTTATGGATTTTAGGCAACACGTTCATCTACTTGGAACCTAAACGGTGTTATCCTCCTACTCGAGTATGCGGTGGTCCTCGCAGATAGCCAGTCTAACGGTATTTATTTCATGTTTACGTGACCTTGCGTTCTCCTTCCTGGCGTGCTGTTCCCCACACGTGGACTTATTATAGAACCCTGCACGTCCTCTCCCACTGCCGATGTCTCTTCAAATTGAAGTACACAGTCCCGACAAATGCAGTAAGAGGTCTAGCCAGGGAGCAATTTTCGAATTTAAGACTGTCACTGCATATCGTTTCATTTCCCTTTGGATTTCTGATTGAGGTTATTACAAGGGTATCGTAAAAGAGGGAAGAAGAAAGCTTTTTCTTAAAAGTGCTATGATGAACTATATAAACTTGACCTACATTGTGAAATCTCAGTGTATTTTCTTCCATATAAAATGCTGTGTGGCACAGGGTGTGTTTCCCAGGATCGTTTTGCGATAGAATCGTTCCTTATTTGTCAGAAGCTATTTGTCAGCTTTCTCAGTGTCTGCAGGTGGTAAGCATGCTTCGGAATCCAGAGAAGGAAAATGATGTGCTCAGAGGGATTCGTGCAAGTGCTCGACAAAAAAAATAAATGTGACCTCGTTTCTGAGTACTTCGGCAACCCGGATGTGCAGAAGGAGGGCATTTGCTAGATTTCCCGCTGTCAGGGGCAGCTTATTTAACTCATCTTACTGGATGATGATGCTCATTGTTACAGTGTGGATGTCCAAAATTTTCCAGCATTTATTTGAGCTTCTGATGATGATGCTTAATTTAAGTCAATGAATTTACACGTGTAAGACAGCAGAGAGAACTGGTATTTATCAGGGGATATCCTGCTAATGCACACGTTAGAATAAAGGAGCCAGCACACGCTGTGACAGCGCACTTGGGGGGTTAACAGCAAGCAAATACGGGCCAGCCCAGGCGTGGTGGAGAAGCAGCTGCATCTCACATGGCCAACTGCATGGTATGAGTCTCAGACCCTGTAGCCTGAGAAACATGCCAGGTGTGTGTGTGTGTATGCCTCGAATCCTGAAAGAAGGAGATGATGGAGGAGAAGGAGTTGATTCATGACCATGCCTTATGGGGGAATGTTTTCTCACTTTCTCTCTCTTTTAGCAAGCTCATACGTTGTCTGGCAAAAACAAACACAAACACAAAAACAAAACAAAACAAAACCCTTAAAAAACAAAAACCAAAACCCCCAAAATAAAAACTCAAGCAAATAAGGTATGTAAATTCCGGCAGTTTGGGCTTTAAGTAACTGAATATCATACTAAATGTAGCTTTGCTAATAGAGGTTTATAATTTCACAGAAAAAAGATCAGGCAGTTCCAGAGTTGATTTAGTGCTCAGTGGTATCAGGGCCTGCATCTTTTTTTACCAGGGAAACAATTCTGTCCCAGAAGGTTCCAGCCGACTTCCCCTTACACTCCTCCTTAGAACCAGGTACAATGCCCGCTCCCGAACCATTCTCTGGCAAGGGGTGGGGTGGTAAGGGTAGAACTGTGATGGGCTGAGACCATTTATGATTAATTTTCTGGAGCAGGGACCGTTCTTTGAGCATTTTGCCTTCTCAGTAAAAGTGAGGATCTGTGGACAAAAAGGACTGGGATGGGTGAGGATGGCTCTGAATATCACAACCAATATCCTAGCCAGGCCAATCAACAGAGTGGATGGAGGGAACCAGCAGTTAGCGTAATGGTTATGTTGCTGGACTCCCACGTAGTTGACCGTGGTTCACGTCCCGGACCCAGTGGCTTAAAACTCACGCCGGGCACGTGTGCGTGCGTGCCCAAGATCCCGAGAGGAGAATGGAGAAGGGATTGTGGCGTGACCATCCCACCTGGGGGGTGATTTCTCGCTTTCTGTCTCTATGTTTCTCTCTGTCTGTCTGGCGAGCGCACGCGCCCTATAGCTAAAATCTCTCATAAAGAAAAATAAAATAAAAACAAAGTGGATGGACACAGCAAACGGCCATCTGTGACTATTTTCCCTATTCTCTGCAAGTCCAAAGGCATGGTAATTAGTAAGCATAATGAACTTGTTAGTTTGGTGGAGGTGGCTTTGCATAATTATTTTCTCCTATAGTTGTGATAAACATATTGAGCTTCTATTGGTTTGGTTTTTGTCATTCTTTGTTCTACTAATAGGAAAGACAGAGAGAAAGCAGGGGAAAGAAACAGGCACCCCCAACAAGGTCTTCAGACCACTATCCACCCTCAGCTTCAGCCAGCCCTGGGTGATGGACCTTATGCTCTTAGTGCATTCAAGGGCATCTTTGGAGTTGAACTTGGAACCTTTGCATGTGGGTCAGCCTTGCAGAGCATTGCATTACTATCATGCCACCATCTAGCTCCTGTTTTGTTTTTGTTTTAAGTTTATTTATTTATTTCTTCTGAGAGACAGGTAGGTAGATAGAGAGAGACAGGCACCCCCAGGAGGGTCTTCACACCACCATTTGCCCTTAACTTCGGCTGGCCTAGGTCACAGGCATGTGTGTGCACACACCAGATCCTTTCTCTACAGGTCCAGCATTGCTGAGCATTGTGTCACCTCCGTGTCACCAAGAGCATTGTGTCACCTCTGTGTCATCATGACTGGCCAACCCTACCCTGACCTAAGCACTAACTTTACTTAGAATATCTGCATTTGGTATCATTAGGCGACATGGGTCTTCTTGGATAAAATTGTTTTGCAAATGCTCAGTACACATTCCAGTGTATGTTGTAAATACAAACAAGGCTCAAAGGAATTTTTAGTAGCATTCACTTAATTGTGCAAGGTGAAATTGATTTGTCTTTAATGCATTCACTGTCTCATAGTGAGGGAAACAGTATTTTTTAACTGTTGAGCTGTGTCAAGCTGCTAAATAAGACTTCAAAACTACTTTTCACTGTTAGAAAACTCTGGAAAGTGTCTTATTTGAGTCCTAAACTTAAAAAAAAAACCATGGCATGGTTAATCAGAACCATGCATGTATTACACCTTGGTAAGAGGCTGCATGAAACATTGCGTGTCTTTGCAATTTGATGATGAAAGAAACTCCGATACAGAATGGTAATATTGCCGGCTTGATAAAAGCGTGGCCTTTGGGGCCAGGCTGCCTGTTGAATTCTAGCTCCGCTACTTCTTAGTTAAGTAATTCAACTACTTCATTCATAAAATGCAGACATTTGCTGATTTTTATGGAGTTACTATGAGGATTCAGTAATTATTTTCAGTGTTCTTCAAGTAGCACCTGACACACGCTACTACTCTTTAAGTGCAAAAAAAGGATATGCCTTGAATCATGGGGGTATGCTTTTTTATAAAACATTAAGCATTTTAGCATAATCAAAATATTTCTTTAGGGAAAAAGTCATTTTTGCATATCACATGATTGTGGCATGTGGCATTTTCTGCTAGTTTTGCAGTACTATTAGCATAGAAAATTCTTCCATTCATTTTTAATGAGCATCTATATTGTGCTATTCTTTCTAGATACAAGTTTACCAAGAGTAGCATTCATTTCTTAGCAGTCAGGCAGATAAAACATGGTATTGCTCAATGATAGTGGTGATCTGAGGTAGTCAATATGCTCCACAATGTGCTTGAGAAGTCCTAACTGGCAACTTCATCGTCAATATCAACATGTGTGGACCAATGAAATGTGGCCACTAGGAGAACAAATTTAACATGCATACATTTCGATTGCGCCATAACATATATACCCTAATACTTTCATGAAACGTTCATGGGAACCAGCAGTTAGCGTAATGGCTATGTCGCTGGACTCCCACATAGTTGACTGCGGTTCGCCTCCCGGACCCGGTGGCTTAAAACTCACGCCGGGCGCGTGTGCGTGCGTGCCCAAGATCCTGAGAGGAGAATGGAGGAGAAAGGATTGCGGCGTGACCATCCCCCATGGGGGGTGATTTCTCGCTTTCCGTCTCTCTGTCTCTCTCTGTCTGGCGAGCGCACGTGCCCTATAGCAAAAAAACCTCTCAAAAAAAATGTTCATTGACACGCTACTGTAATATTCAAGCTTCTAAGGGTTAAAGATGGTAGCCTTTGTCTTTCAGGTCATTTGTCTCATAAAAGGAAAAACAAATAACAAAATGATCATAGACTGAATGTTTCTAAAAGACATGAAACTGAAACGCATGAACAGACCTGTGCGAATGGCAGAAGGGTGACAGTCTGGAGGATTAGGGATAGCCCGTGAAGATGAGCCGGGACTTAAAGCACAGATGTGAGGAGGGCCAGGCCTTGGTTGGAAGGTGTGGGGGCCACTCTGTAGATGTGAGGAGACCCTCGCCAAGGCATCATGTGGGTTTGTCACTGATGGCTTTGACATGGACCCCGTTATTAAAGCAATGGCCCCGATTAAAGTAGCTTTTCCTGTTTGTGCTAGTGAGCTAAGAGGAGGTAAGTCTGAGTATGTAGGGTTGGATCCAGGAGGGTTTGCCAAGGCAGGGAGAAAGTCTTCAATTGTGGGTGTCTTCAGGGATAAGAAGAGGACAAAGAAGATTGAAAAATAAAGAGGAGGAAAACCTTGGAGTCAGAAAAAAAAGGGAGAGAAAAGAGGTTTTGTAGCAAAACTGGTATAAACGGATGGGACCTTGAACTGCAGGGAACAGTGACAGCGAAGTAAACTGCAAAGAACAGATACGAAAAATGCTGAAGAGAACACGCGACTCCTGATCAGCAGGTGTCTGGTGGATTTAGGTGCATGCAGTACTCAAGGCTTTACGTGCTGGTGTTTCCCTTCGTCAACAGAAAACGACATGCTCTTGATTTGGGTCCACAATTTATCTTTCCAGCTAGGCATGTCTGACTGCTTTAATCAAATGTATTCATGGCTTTAAAAAGGTAATGATGCAAAAAAGAAGTTGAGGGCTTTGCCCCAGACACAGTGGCACAGGAAGCCGTGTGCTGAACTACAGTGTGGGAAGCCGCGTGGGGACTGTGGTTCAGATCTCGGGCCTGGAAAGCCTGGAACATGAGGGGCATGCACATGAGCATGCACGATCGACAGGCTGAGAAATGCAGGAAGGGTGATAGCGTGAGCGGCCCTGGGTGCTTCCCTCTCCTTTCTGTCTCACATGGTGTACATGTGCTCTATCATGAATAAGGAAACAATATTGAAAAATATAGCTTTTATTTTATGCAGAAGTGATGTTCTCGTGGACTTAAGTGAGAACACAGGATGTTTTTCCCTTCCAATGTTAGAGACTGAGCATATATTTTAGAATTCGAGAAAATTATTATGCATGAGCACTTCTAATAGTAAAAGAACATTCAGTAAGTCCCTTAATTGACCAGCATCTCCCCCCCCCCACACACACAGGGCACATATAGTTTTTTTTTTTTTTTTGGAGAGGTTTTTGCTATGGGGCGTGTGCACTCGCCAGACAGACAGAGAGAGACAGAGAGACAGAAAGCGAGAACTCATCCCCCAGGGGGGATGGCCATGCCGCAATCCCTTCTCCTCCATTCTCCTCTCTGGATCTTGGGCACACATGCACATGCGCCCGGAATGAGTTTTAAGCCACCAGGTCTGGGACTCAAACCACTGTTGACTATGTGGGAGTCCAGAGATATAGCCATTGCGCTAACTGCTGATCCCTGCGTATAGTCACTGGGGAGAGACAGACAGGGAGGGAAAGCAAGAAATCACTCCCCATGGGGCATGGTCAGGCTGCAGTCCCTGTCCTCCATGTCTCCCTCCTGCTGAGATTTTTGAGCGCATACACATGGACCTGGCCTGTTTTTCAAGCCATTGGGTCCAGGACTTGAACTGTGCAGTCTGCCATGTGGGACCTAGCTGCCTTAACCACCAGGCCACCTCCTGGCCCCTGTCATCTGCTCTTATTCAGCAGAGAGCAGCACTGGAAGAACAACGTAGAAAGAGGAGGTGACTTGCCTGTGTTGGGGGCGAGGGGTGTGCAGCTCTTCTTCAGTTTGTGGTCTACTGCTTGGCCTGATGTATTAACTGAAGTCCACTTTAGGGTGGCCTCCATCTTCTCTTCCGTCTACAGCAAGGTGATGATGATTAAGTTAATGTGCTGAATTAAAGTTACAATGTTAAAAAATTGTGTCTTAAAATATAGAATAAGGGGACCAGCAGTTAGCATAATGGCTATGTCACTGGACTCCCATGTAGTCGACCACGGTTCAAGTCTGGACCCAGTGGCTTAAACTCACACTGGGCATATGTGTGTGCGTATACAAGAGCCTGAGAGGAGAAAGGAGGAGAAGGGAATTGCAGCATGGCCATACCCCTGGGGGGTGATTTTTTTGCTTCTTATCTCTCTATCTCTGTCTGTCTGGCCAGCGCATATACCCTATAGCAAAAAACTCTCAAAAAAAAAAAAAAAAAGGCATAAGAACCCTTAGGAAAATGCCTTGATATTTTTATTCCCATCAAAAAGAAAAAAGAATCACAACAAAAATGGAAACAGATCATCCAGTTTGTAAATCATAAATAAATAATCCAGGTCATGGATGTATGTCCGTGGGAGATGCTGGCCTAGCTCCACAAGGAGGTGTGGAGGAGGGCTCGCTGCAGAGACTGACTGGGCATCCATTCGGAGGCAAGGAGCAAGGAGGCGTGTGCCCATCCATAGGTAGTGGGAGTGGGGAGATACGCTCCTGGCAAGGCAGGAGCTCGTCTTGGTCTGTCTGAGCTGCTGTGACATGAGCCGAGCCGTTCTGAACAACAGACATTCATTCTTCATATTTCTGGAGGCGCAGCAATCCCAGATCCAGGTGTTCAGTGTCTGGCGAGAACCGGCTCCTGGCACGTAGACCTTACTCACTGCATCTTCACGTTGTGGAAGGGTACCAGCTCTCTGGGGTCTCTCTTTTTGTAAGAGAGGATTTTACTATAGTGCATATGTGCTTGCCTGAGAGAGACAGACAGACAGAGAGAGACAGAGAGACAGAAAGTGAGAAATCCCCCCCACACACACAAACATACACGGGGGCGGTGATGGCCACGCTGCAACCCCTTCTCCTCCTTTCTCCTCTTGTGATTTTGGGCACACACGAACACGTGCCCTGAATAAGTTGTAAACCGCCAGATCCAGGACTCAAACTGCAGCTGACTACACGGGAGTCCAGCAACTTAACCATCTGGCCCCTCTGGATCTCTTTTATAAGAGGACTTATCCCACTGATGAGAACAGAGTTCTCATGATTTGATCACCTTCCAAAGTCCCATCGCTTAATATTATCACGCTGGGGATTAGTTTCAACATAAGATTTTGGGGTACACAGACACTCAGATAATATCATATTTGAAAGTAGAATGCTGATCAAAAAAGAAACATATGTGTGTATATATATACACATGCACACACACACACATATATGTATTTATATTGGTATATAAATAACATAACACTATACAGACTAAAATATATGCAAGGCAACCAGACAGCCACATTTTATAAGAATATAGTAAACTCATATGTAAACTAACATGATAGTGGTTGTCTGTAGGAGTGGTATGGGAAACAAGACTTGGGAATGGGTATATGAAATACACTTACTTTCTTTCTTTCTTTCTTTCTTTCTTTCTTTTTTTTTTGAAAGGCTTTTACCTTAGGGTTTGTGTGCTCACCCAAGAGAGAGAAAGAGAGAGACAAGGAGAAGTGAGAAATCATCCCCATCCCCTAGAGGAGATGGCCACACCACAACCCCTTCTCCTCGATTCTTCTCTTGGACATGTAAGCACACGCACCCGGCATGATTTTCAAGCCACCAGGTCTGGGACTTGACCCGTGGTCAACTATGTGGGGTCCAGCAACATGACTACAATGCTACCTGCTGGCCTGGTGAAGTATGCTTTCTGTATAAACTTAGCCTGCAGTGAAGTGGTTCTGATCTACCCAGAGCCAGCTTAAATATGCATACTAATGATTGTTCAATAACAAAGTTCATGTCTTTTGTTGAGGTTTAAACTTTTTTTAAAAAGGTTTTTTTTTTTTTTTTGGAGAGATTTTCACTGTAGGGTGCGTGCGCTCACCAGACAGACAGAGAGACAGAGAGAGACATAGAGACAGAAAGCGAGAAATCACCCCCCAGGGGGGATGGTCACGCCGCAATCCCTTCTCCTCCATTCTCCTCTTGGGATCTTGGGCACGCATGCACACGCGCCTGGCGTGAGTTTTAAGCCACCAGGTCCGGGACACGAACCGCAGTCGACTACGTGGGAGTCCAGCGACATAGCCATTACGCTAACTGCTGGTTCCCAAAAAGGTTTTGAACACTAGTTTGAAGCATCTTTTTTTCCAAAGACAAGAAGTCTTAGAGCAAGATTTACCTTCTGTGTTCTGTGGTGCCAAGACTTCTCTGCCGGACCAGCCTTGGCAGGGGTGGGTTGACTCGTCGGAGGCGGCGCAGGAAAGGAAGACTAAGGCCTTGGTGCCATTTTTATGCACATCCTCAGTCGGACACCCCTCAGAGATTGCTCTCTTAAGAGTGATGACTAACAGGAATTATTATGCCTTTTTATTAAAAATGTGATACATGCAAGTAAATGGGTGAGGGGTTATGAGTTTTAATTATCAGTTTAATAGGGATCATAGGTTCTATTCAGGGTTGGATTAAGGGTGGGTCTATTGTGGTAGATGGGTCTTCATGGAATGCAGTTTCGGGAAAGCAGTTCCAGCAAGCAGAGATAATTATTAGCTGATGCGGCAGCAGCCATCTTGTGATTACTGAGCACGATGCTGAGAAAAGAACATCTTAAGTATAGATATTAGTTTTTATGGATTTTAATAAAGAATGATACTTATATAGTTTCATAGGGATTTAAAACTTAATTTAAGGAATTCTAATATATTTATCCATTTTACTTGGTAAGGGCAGGGGTGTCCTGGGCCAATTTTGGCCTAATTTTATTTTATGTAAAAAAAAATTATTTTTAAGCTTATGTTAAATATATCTTAAAGAGCCTTTTAAAGGTCAAAATTATTTCTGCCTAAATAAAACTTTAGCACACCCTCTATTATGACCACAAAAATAAAGCATTGTAATTGACAGTAAGTAATCAGAGACAAAAATAGTAGTCACAGAATTTTTTAAAAATCTTATCACATACTCAAGAGAGCTATATAATTTTTTTATAGTAGTATATCAGAGAGTCAAAGGGGAGTCACTTCCCAGCAAGGCTACCACAGTCTCTAAAGCATACAACAAGTGGCCTTGCCAAACATGTTAAGTAGACCCAAGCTTTACTCATAAGTCGGAAAGAGGTACAGCAGGGGCCTTGCCAACGTGCTAAACCAACCAAAGCTATGCTCAAAAGTCAAAAACTCAAAACAAATCCTAGGGCCCCACCAGGTTAGACTCCTCCACTTCTCCTCTGTCTGAACTTCGCTGGAAGTGCCCCACTGACCATTCCCTGATAACGTGAGTCTTACCTGGGCTTTCCCCCTCACAATGCCCTACCACCTGTGCAACAATTCCAGCCAAATGCTTAGAAATGAACATACAAAAGCCATTGCCAGCCAGAGACGTCAGGGTTCATACTTTCACAGAAAGACAGTACTGCCAATTTCATAAATATATTTTGTTAGTTTAGATTTCCCTAGGAATTTCTTCTCTGAATTACGTCATTCGCCTTTATAGAGTCATTCAAGGACATTCAGTGAGCACCTCTATCCACCTCGTTTCCAGCTCTGTTCTAAGGGCTTGGAACACATGAGGGTTTCAAACAATGACCCCTGTTCTTCTGGATAGTCTATCCTATTATAGTAACAGGAGAAAGATAAAAAAATAAACATCATCTAATCACAATGGTTCATTTTTATTGCATAGAATAAGAGAAGACAGTCCAAATGACTTTTTAAACAAGTTTTAAAATTTTTGATCAGCTCATGAGGCACTTCCTTATTGAGCTTTTTCACTTTTCCAATTTACTTCAAATGCTGAACAACCATAGAATGGCCAGCATTGAGCTCTTATGTGACTTTGTGGGAGCTGTAAGAGAATCAGCTGCAATGATCGCTCTCAATTAGTTGCTGTCAACTCCTGACAGCCACTATACTCCTCATTTTCAAAACTCTTGTCTCCTTTGCAAAACTTCTTGAACTGCCACTGCGCCGTACGTTTGTTAGCAAAGCCTGGGCCAATACATTTTTTTTTTTTGAGAGGTTTTTGCTATAGGGTGTGTGTGCGCTTGCCAGACAGACAGAGAAAGACAGAGAGACAGAAAGAGAGAAATCACCCCCTACGGGCATGGCTACACTGCAATCTCTCCTCCTCCATTCTCCTCTCGGGATCTTCAGCACACACATACATGCGCCTGGTGTGAATTTAAGCCACCGGGTCTGGGATTCGAACCATGGTCAACTACATGGGAATCCAGTGACATAGCCATTATGCCAACTGCAGGTCCTCCAATGCATTGTTGAAGTTGCTTGTGAGTTGTCTCTGTTGTTTTACAATGCACTTTGAATTCTAATAAGAAAATGGCCTGAATTTGTTTATTGTCTGACGTTATTTCTATAGCCTAAAATACATACAAAATAAACAGAGAGTAGTAAGTCATTAGCAAAAATATGTAAAGTGAGAAATACACATAAACATGATGCATGACAGCCACATTTATTGACGGACGTATCTGACATCCAGTGGCACCTTTCAACCATATAACACCGCAATTGGCTCTCTCTGGTAACGGACTGGGGGAGCCTAGAGGAGAAGAAAGAAAATCTGCAGCATTAAACCCTAAGTGAGAGAGGCTGGTGGCTTGTGCACCAGTGGAAAGGGGTCAGAATTTACCACAGTCTAGAAATATTTTAAAGTTAGAATCACCATTTTTGTTGGAATACCTTGACGAACTGGATATGGATTGGGAGAGAAATGAGGAATCAAAGAGAACTCTAGTGCTTTGGAAAAATGGAGCTGCCATTGGCTGACAAGCTGGGAAAATGGAGCTGCCTTTGGCTGACAAGCTGGGGAAATGGAGCTGCCATTGGCTGACAAGCTGGGAAAATAGAGCTGCCATTGGCTGAAAAGCTGGGGAAATGGAGCTGCCATTGGCTGAAGAGAGGAAGACCGTAAGTGGAGCGGGTTTGGGAGGAACCTCATGAGTCTGCGAGGCGATTTTGAACAAGCATTTGGATACGTCAGTCTTGATTTCAGAGGAGCGGTTTAGGGAGGTGATAGAAATTTGGCAGTTGCCAGCATGCTTTTGGTATTTGTAGCTATGAGATCGGATGTGAGCTCAATGACATGACAGTAAACAGAGAACATGGACCAGGGACGGAGCCCTCCAGAATCACTAGGTCAGGAGCCACAGGGAGCCTGGGCCCGTGTCTGTGGTGTGGAAGGAGGAAAATGCAAGCAGCTGCGTTCTAGTGAAGTCAGGGCTTACCCACGTGTTGGTCCAAGACTGAGACAGGCCTCCCAGCGACAGCTGTGCGTGTGGGCGAGAACTGCTGTGCTGGGCTGCAACCACGTGGGAAGTTCTGGGGCTGGAAGACCGGGTTAACAGGACCGCTTCCAGAGGCCGCGGGAACAGAGGGCCGGCGGCAAGAACCCAGTGTGGTAAGACCTTGCTGGCAGTCTTGTCCCTCTCTCTCTTTGCCTCTTGAGATAAAAACAAACTATTTATTTATTTATTTATTTATTTATTTATTTATTAAGATCAAGAAATTTTTATGTAGAACTGGCCACTCCTTACCTATAAAATGGTCTTGGGAGATATTTTCTTTTATGTTACTTCATGAACTTTGCATATAAAACAGTAAGGCATTCCATTGAGAATAAAATGGGAGGGGAAACTGTGTGTCTTTTAAAGGATTATAAATTTCCCAAAGCAAAACAAAACTATCAAAAACAGAAGCAAACACACAAAACCAAGAATCCCAGTGTACTATTCATTTGTTTATATGTTGTTACATAAATTTAAAAACAAAGAGAGAATGAGATTTAACTTTTAGACATACTTGAGATATAGAGGGAAAAAACCCATAAAATACTAATATAACTCCAAATGAAAGATTAAGGAACAAAGGCGTGACATAAAGTGTTTTTCTCATTCTTTAAAATGGGATCAACACTTTGGTTTGGACCTTCCAGAAGCTAGAACAGAGAAGCTTGAGCAGTTGAAAAAATCGCTGTGCCTAGGAGAACAAAAAGAAGAACTGTCTCTGGTACTGAGCACAGAGAGACATTTTTCTCCTGGGTACTTGTAAAAGGGCGCAGTGTGCTTTAGTGGGTGGAGAAATCGATAACGCCCTTATGATACCAGCAGAAAGTTTCGTTGACCTATTTCTCATTATATTTTCCTTTTTGAGATCATAATATGAGAAATTTCTTTAAATCATTCTTTAAGGAACCAAATCAGTTTTATTATCTTTTGGATAGACCTAAGGATAACACTAACCATCAGAATTTTAGTGTGACTCGCTCCTGTCAGTTCCCTTTTGATTCCATTAATGTGTGTGTGTGTGTGTTGAACAATTGTGTGTGTGTCTAGCTGTGTACTCACTTTAATAAGGAATGGTAAAAATGGTCAGTAAAGACAGGTCTTTAGATTTCTATGTATTTTTCCCTTAGGGGAAAGGGACAGATGGACAGGTCAGGACAAAGCTTTTCTAGAAAGGGAAGTGGGGGCCTTCTGTGTGTGTAATACCTTGAAGTCCCACGGTTTAGCCTTGGGGAAGTCTGCAACGCTTCTCACACTAGACTTGCCCCCATCTGCTGGCCCTTCATGCGGAGAGCAGCAGCAATTCTAGTGCCATGTTGAAAGAAAGAGGACAGCATTCTTTTAGCCACTCAGCCATTAAATTACTTTCAAAAGTTCAGTGATGTTTTAAAAGTGAGTTGTCTTATCATAGTGTTAGTGAGCTTGAATTTGATATTGCGTCATGACTTTGGACTAGTACTGCTACTAGAGGAGAGAAAATAAGGGGACGAGCAGCTGGCATAATGGCTATGTTGCTGGACTCCCATGTAGTCGACCATGGTTTGAGTCCCAGACCTGGTGGCTTAAAGTCACGCCAGGCGTGTGTGTGTGCGTGCCCAAGAACTTGAGAAGAGAATGGAGGAGAAAGGTTTGCGGTGTAGCCATCCCCCCGGGGGCTGATTTCTCACTTTCTGTCTGTCTGTCTGTCTCTCTCTCTCTGGCTTTCTTTGAGTGCATGTGCCCTAAAAAAAAAAAAGAAAAAAAGAAAAGAAAAGAAGAATTCTGGAAAACATTACTTATAGCTTGCTTTTATGAGGGAAACAATATTTTTTTAGTGTTAAAAAACAACCTGCCAACATGCCAAAACACTTCCAATTTTTTCAGTCTTTTCTTGGGGAGCAGCTTAGAGTGAGATGATCCGGAAAAAGCAAGGGGAATACTAGGCAAGGCGTTTCATTATGACAACTGGGTGTTTTATTTTTACTTATTTATTTGTGTGTGTGTGTGTGTGTGTGTGTGTTTGTAGAGAAACCATAAAATGCTAAATAAGTGATTATGGAAGACTAGAGATTCTTTTTTTTGGCTCTTGGTTAGACATGTGAGTTATGATATAATTATTGTGAAATACACATTTGGGTAATAATATTTCAAATCAGTAAGCAGATAAAATATAGAAACTGCGTTTTCTTCCTTATCTCTCAAATGCACACCAAACGTACACAGACTATGTCTGATATAGTCTTCAGGGGACGGGAGGACCTTTATTTGGAAAGTGATTATGACTCTTGAAATGGAGAAGAGATTATGTAGAATTTTTAATGTCATCAATAACAGGTTTGTTGAGATATATGCTATAGAAGTCAATCCTCCTAAAAGACATAAAGTAAATACGATGCTGTTATAGCAACGCCATCATCCGATGCTGAAATGTGAGGTTTGGATCTACTCTCATACACACTCCTTGGCATTTCCTGCATCAGGAGCGGAGATGCAAACAAGAACACGTCACTGACGTGTAATACTAAATCTGTGCAGGCAGTGGGAGGGAAGGTACATTCAGATACCCATTTAGTTATTTGTGAGTTCCGGACATGGGCACTTCTGTAGTTCACTGACGTGAGCTTTTCATTCAGTTTCCCTTTCGTCAGTTTTTGACGGATAGTTGATTGCCTTTTGTTCGGGACTTCTGTTTCACCTGATCGATTCTATATTTTCTACTTGTTCTCTCAGTCTTGACTTCTCGCTCTCTGGGTCTCCTCAGCGGGGCACTTTATCCACTTTCAAGTAGCTCCAATAGTCCCCCTGTGCAGTTCGGTGAGTCAAGTGGGTCAAACATGAAGGCTGCAAAATACTGCTTGTGATTTTACAGATATGGTATTTAGACAGGAAATACTCCGGGAGAGAGTGAGACACATTAGAATCAGTAGCATTTTAATTTCGTGTGGTTTCTATCAGTGCCTCTAAGACAGGATTAAGTTTTTAAGCTGCCCTATGTCAATCGTGCTCCCGGTGAGTTCACCTTCAAATCCCTTATCTATTTATTTGTTTTATTCATTCGAGTAAAATTTAGCTATGTTTCACTTATTCCATTGGGTATTTATGCAATTTAAAAAAAGTTTGCTAGAGGGCATGCAGGCTCACCAGAGAGAGACACAGAGACAGAGACACTGGTTTCTCACTCTCCAGTGGGGATGGCCACACTGCAATCCCTTCTACTCCACTGTCCTATTGGAATTTGGGGCATGCGTGCACACACACCTGCCATCTTTTACAGGCCTCCAGGTCTGGACTTGAACCACGGAGTTGGCCAAGTAGGACCCGTCATTTAACCTCTATGCCACCTGCAGGTCCTTCCTGCAATCTTAAAAACATAAATAAAGGGGTTCAAATTCTTTTGATTGTAAGATCCAGTGTCTCATGGTGATATTTTTGGTTTTATTACCTTACTCTGTTTTTCAGCTCTGTGAAGTTTGCATATTGGATGAGAATAAAGTTTACATTTTGATCATAGTTAAAATAATTAAATATAAGTATAGTAATATATAAAGTGTATTACGTAATTTTTAATAGTATGGACTCACAGGCATAGTAAAACCTGGCACTCCGAGAAAAAAGACACTTTTTTTTTTTTTTGCTATAGGGTGTGTGTGCTCACCAGAAAGACAGAGAGAGACAGAGAGACAGAAAGTGAGAAATCACCCCCCAGGGGGGATGGCCACGCCACAATCCCTTGTCCTCCATTCTCCTCTCGGGATCTTGGGCGCACACGCACATGCGCCCAGCATGAGTTAAGCCACCGGGTCTGGGACTTGAACCGTCATCGGCTTTGTGGGAGTTCAGCGACATAGCCATTTTGCTAACTGCTGGTCCTTAGAAAAAAGACACTTTTGAAACCTAAATGCTGGTTCATGTACAGACCATTGAAATATTTAGAAAGTAAGAAAGGTCAGGGTAAAACTAGTTGGACAGAAGGAGAATTCGAATGATACCTTAAAAAGTGGTCACAGGCACTATAAGCAATCCTGAAGTAGTCAAGAAAGGAAGCTAGCCAGAGATTCGATTGGGTTTAGCAATGAAATAGGATAGATAAACTAGTATTTTTTTGTCTGTGTCTTTATTGAAAGATGGGAGACAGAAAATACTATTACTAATATTTATAGCGGGCATTTGCTTTACATCTTGGGTCTTAGATCTTCCACATAATTCTTATACTTTTACAGCTACAATGAGAATGACCTAGTGCTGGATTTCACAGTATGCGTGTTCTGTATTCACTCATTCATCCTGTGGATGTTTACTTAGTGTCTACACTGGATACCATTGTAGCTTCGTCAGGGGTGACCCCACTGGTCCTGTTCACAGTCTCTCTTGCAGCTAGAACCACCTGTGATTCCTTGGAGTGATCTGGTCATTATTTTCAGTAAACGTATCCATGGTCCAGTTGGAAACACTATCTTAACACATATGGGGGACAAAAGGCTATATTGGATGCTGGTGTACACAAAAAGCACTACCAGAATGCAAATAATTGGGCAATGCAGCTGTTGGGTAAACCCGGCACCTTCTTTGAAAGAACAATTTACTGGGGCCAGCAAGGGGTGTGGTGGTTAAGGCACTGGACTTCCACATGGCTGATTGCAGTTTGAGTCCCAAATCCGGTGGTATTAAACTCATTCTGGGCAGGTGTGCAGGCATGCCCCAAATCCCACAAAGAGAATGGAGGAGAGGGAATTGTGGTGTGGTCATCCCCACTGGAGGGTGATTTCTCAGTTTTCCTCTCACTGTCTCTCTCTGCCTCTCCAGTGAACACATGTGCCCTGTGGCAAAAACTTAAAACAGAAAGAATAGTTTTTTCTGGCTTACCTCTACTGAGGAATTACATTATCAAATGCACATTTTAGCTACTGGTATTTAATTTTATTAATAAAGATGATGAACAATCGCTAGTTATGAAAAATATTGCCAATGGTTACAATATAAACTTGTCTTTTACAGAGAAGTCTCTTTTACCTATTATCAAATACTTGCTATTTTAAATAATACCACTGTTTAATGATGAAGTTATTCAACTTATTTTGCTAAACAAATCAGTACTGTTCAAAATATAAAAGTATTGGGGAACCAGCAGTTAGCGTAATGGCTATGTCGCTGGACTCCATGTAGTCGACCGCGGTTCGCGTCCCGGACCCGGTGGCTTAAAACTCACGCCGGGCATGTGTGCGTGCGTGCCCAAGATTCCGAGAGGAGAATGGATGAGAAGGGATTGCGGCGTGACCATCCCCCCTGGGGGGTGATTTCTCACTTTCTGTCTCTATGTCTCTGTCTGTCTGTCTGGCGAGCGCATGCGCCCTATAGTGAAAAATCTCTCCAAAAAAAATTATATATATATAAAAGTATTCTTCCATCCTTTGAGGTGGAATTGAAATAAGGCCATGTAAAAATGTTCAGTGAATCCACACCTTATTATAACATTTCGATAACTGGTAAACTTTTTGACTTAGAGAGCAATGGCATAGAGGAAAAATAGTTTGCTTAAACTGTTATATTAATGTTGAGAGACAATATGTGTGAATAAATTATTTTGGAAATTATATTTTTACTGAAATTTATAATTTTTACTTATTTAATTTTAAAAATAGACTTTTTTTTTTTTGAGAGGTTTTTGCTATAGGGCGCGTGCACTCGCCAGAAAGACAGAGGGGACCAGAGAG
>NW_006204918.1:241527-290039 GCF_000334495.1 Tupaia belangeri chinensis
GGATGGCCACGCCGCACTCCCTTCTCCTCCATTCTCCTCTCAGGATCTTGGGCACGCACACACACATTCCCCACATGAGTTTAAGCCACTGGGTCTGGGACTTGAACTGTGGTCGGCTACATGGGAGTTCAGCAACATAGCCATTACGCTAACTGCTGTTCCCAATAGACTTTATTTTCTAAAGCAGTGTTAGGGTTGTAGTTACACTGAGATGAAGACATAGAGATTTCCCATGTACCTCTTGCCTCCACACAAGCACGGTCTCCTCCAGGATCAATACTCCCCAAACTGGTTGCCATGAATGAGCCTGCCTGGGCACATCTTTATCACTCAAAGTCAGAGTTTACCTGGGGTTCACTCTCGGTGTGGTGTGCTCAATAGGTGTGAACAAATGTATGATGTGTGTTTATTACTGGGACATTACAGAGTAGCGTCACTGTCTGTCCCCCACATCCTCTATGCAAACCCCAGCAACCACTGATCTTATTTATTTAAGATTTATTTAACTTTCTTTATTATTATTTTAATTTGTGCTCACCAGAGAGAGAGAGAGACAGAGAGAGAGAGAGAGAGAGAGAGAGAGAAAGAAAGCTTCCAGGTCTGGGATTCGGCCATGTAGTGGTCCAGTGCCTTAACCACCATGTCACCTGCTGCCCCCAACCACTGATCCTTTTCTGTTTCCGTAACTCTGCCTATTCCAGAATGTCATATAATTGGCGTCATGTAGGATGCTGGTTTTTAGATTGGCTCCCTTCACTTAGTGGTATGTATTTAAGCTTCCTTAATAGCTTTTCATTGCTGCTAGCTCATTTTCTTGTTCATACCAAATCATATTCCATTGTTTGGATGTACCATGGGTTATTTTCTATATTTTTTTGTGCCACAATTAGAAGATAGATATCATTTTATAAAAGAATTTACTTTTTTTTGCATTTAATTACTGTACATTTTTAGAGCATACGAAATGAACTTGCCCAGCATGATGAACTGTATCCAGTCAAAGACAGTATGACACACACTGTCTTCAGCTGATGATTTTCTATTTTTTGGTCTGTTAATTTTTTTTTTCTATCCCTCCCTTAATTCCCTCCATTCCACTTCCCCCTAGAAAAGGAAGTTTTTCTCTTTATTATGCCCTGGCACTGGTAGAGGGTAAGTGTCTTGAAAATTTTTTTACCTGATAATTGAACCAAAATTAAAACTCTCATTAATTTTAATTCTCACAGGAATTAAAGTAAATCAAAACAACTTCCACATATGATTTGGGAGCCACAGAAAGATAAGGGAGCATGGTATAGGCAGTTAACCCTTAGGCATCAAAAGATATTTTACATTTCTATTTTATAAAGGATATTTGTAGGGCAGGGATATCTTTTTTGGTACTACTAATTTCAGAGTAGTTGAATACAACAATGAAGTGTAAGTATATATTAAGAGTTGACTCTTGGGACCAGCTGTTGGCATAATGACTATGTCGCTGAACTCCCATGTAGTCAACAGTGGTTTTAGTCCTGGACCTGGTGGCTTAAACTCACGCCAGGGTGCATGTGCGTGTGTGCGTGTGTGCCCAAGATCCCGAGAGGAGAATGGAGGAGAAGGGATTGCAGCATGACCATCCCCCCGGGGGGTGATTTCTTGCTTTCTGTCTCTCTGTCTCTCTCTGACTCTCTGAAGAGCGCATGTGTCCTATAGCAAAAAAATCTCTCTCTCAAAAAAAAAATGTTGACTCTTGTCATTGCATCATCCTGAATATTAAGGTCTCACTTCTCCATGTTCTAGAGTAGTCATATATGTCTGGAAAGTTAATACTCTTTTCTTGAACCAGTCTCAAAGGCTGAAAAGTGGGGCCAAATGTTGCTTGGAGAAGTTCTCATGAGAAGAGGTGTAAAGAAGGTCCAACATAATGTTGTTAGAATATCTGGAGATTTGCATAGACTAACTCTTACAATTTAATTTGATTTTAAATTATGTTTACTTTTATTCTTATTCTGTTTTAGGTAGGTTCTCTAGTAGCAGACCTTAAAACAGGAATATGGGGGCCTGTGGTTATTGACATGTGCTCTTTAGGAAATCCTTTAATGAAGGGACTGAGGCAAGCAAGGGAAGCGAGGGGAGAAAGAACATGAAGTGTAAGACGCTGAACTCCCATGTAGTCAACAGTGGTTTTAGTCCTGGACCTGGTGGCTTAAACTCACGCCAGGGTGCATGTGCGTGTGTGCGTGTGTGCCCAAGATCCCGAGAGGAGAATGGAGGAGAAGGGATTGCAGCATGACCATCCCCCCGGGGGGTGATTTCTTGCTTTCTGTCTCTCTGTCTCTCTCTGACTCTCTGAAGAGCGCATGTGTCCTATAGCAAAAAAATCTCTCTCTCAAAAAAAAAATGTTGACTCTTGTCATTGCATCATCCTGAATATTAAGGTCTCACTTCTCCATGTTCTAGAGTAGTCATATATGTCTGGAAAGTTAATACTCTTTTCTTGAACCAGTCTCAAAGGCTGAAAAGTGGGGCCAAATGTTGCTTGGAGAAGTTCTCATGAGAAGAGGTGTAAAGAAGGTCCAACATAATGTTGTTAGAATATCTGGAGATTTGCATAGACTAACTCTTACAATTTAATTTGATTTTAAATTATGTTTACTTTTATTCTTATTCTGTTTTAGGTAGGTTCTCTAGTAGCAGACCTTAAAACAGGAATATGGGGGCCTGTGGTTATTGACATGTGCTCTTTAGGAAATCCTTTAATGAAGGGACTGAGGCAAGCAAGGGAAGCGAGGGGAGAAAGAACATGAAGTGTAAGAGGTCAGGTGAAGTCTGCCCTGGATCTGATGCATGGAGGCAGGGTACACGGTGGGTTGGGAACGCGGAACGCTGGAGCATTAACTGCACAGAGGCAAGGGGGTTGACCTTCTGTACTCCAGAATCACCACCTGAGGCTGTGGCTAGAGAGGATGCAGGGAGGACAAGTCAGTTGTACTGCAGAGGGAGATTTCTACCTAAGAGGGCAGCCATGAGCTCTGAACTGCCGACACACAGGGATTCCACCCTTCTTCCCACAGTAAGCTTAGAGCAAGGAACTTTGACTTAGTAATGGTCTTCCCAAATACCACAACCGAGAAAATTTGCTGAAGCACTGCTAAGAATGTAGAAATTTAGGAACTATTGCAGCAGATTCTGACTTTACCTTTCTTTGGACACTGGTTGTATTTCCTCTGAGACAATAAAGTTAGAAATGATTTAATGGGATAGAGATGGAATTTCTCCATTGATTTATGTTATAACTTATGGCACCTCGTAGTTTATCACTAGTTGCTTTAGCTTCGATTACGGCTTCTGTCAGACCACAGATCATCACGGGCCTGAGGTTGGAATGCCTGGAAGTGACAGTTCTATGATAAGAACTCATTCTAAATCAAAAGCAGGATCAAGTTCAATTTCTCTGGCACTGGGCTTTTAAAATGCTCCGAAGAACAGTAGTGTTAGGAGTTGGGTTCTCTGACTTTGTGAATTTTCCTTCTAGCAAGGAGCTCTGACTTTTCGTGAAGTCTTGGTGTGGGTTTTACCATATCTAAAAGAGAACTTATTGGTTTAGCTGCGATACAGCCAGTTTCTGGGAGCCCCTTTATTCATAATTAGCTGTGAAATTTTTCCCATGTAAAATTTGGATCATACCAACAATTAAACAATGGTTAATAATCTACTTCTTAAAAAAGATAGGTCTGGAAAAACATGTTTTTTTGGAAATTCCCTCAATTTAATTAATTTAATTTTAATTTTATTATTTTTTTTGGTCATAGGGTACGTGCACATGCCAGAGAGACAGAGAGATCCAGGGAGAGGGAAAATGAGAAATCATTCCTCCAGGGGACTGGTCATGCTTCAATTCCTCCTCTTCCCTTCTCCTCCTAGAATTTTAGGCATTGTGTACCTGGCCTAATTTACAAGCTGCCGGGTCCGGGACTCAAACTGTGGTTGGCCATGTGGGAGTCCAGTGCCTTAACCACTATACTACCTTCTGGCTCCCTACTTCTTTTCATTTTTAAGACTCTAAGTTTATTTCTTTTTCTGTTTCAATGCTCCAGGTTATCTTTCTCCTTCCTTCCTCCCTCCCTTCCTTCCTTTCTCTCTCTCTCTTTCTCTCCCCACCCCCCCTTTCTTTCTTTCTTTGGCTTCGGTTGATAGTTTATTAAATACACTACATTTGTACCATAGTCTGTGGTTTTAAATCAGTCACACATGGACTTAGTAAAAACATACTTTATAGAATCACCTGGAAAACGAAAATGAAAAATAAGAGCACACATATTGCACACATATTCGGTAAACTGCCCAAATGTGAGGAATTGTTTTAATTTAATCAGCACAGGTGCTTAATGAGGAGATCATAAAATATTAGGTGGTCCGATTTTCTCAAATCTGACACCGGACCACGACTTCAAAAGTGTTAATGTGAAATGAGGATGCAAAAATGTCTTCTAACAAAACTGTTTAATACTGTTTGAGAATAAGGACAAATGATTAGTTTCCTTTTACAGAGCTTTTTAAAATCCATTCTCTATGCAAACCCTCTCCCATTCAGAGAACTACCTGTGCACACTGATGAGGCAAACATCAATTCCTTTGGAACACACACACACACACACACACACACACATGCCTATTTACAAAACACTCAGAAGGAGATTATACATCTGTCTTACTGAAGAACTGGTTAAAAGTGAATACAACAGAGTGACAGAATATACCTTTATGTCCACAAATACAGATCTCCCCACTCTACTTTCCGAAGAAATGCATTTTCAGAGCATTGGATTATAAAAATGGCATCAAATATGAAAACAGAAACAAAGTTCTCAAATCCTTTATGTTTTCAGCTGTTGGACCAGTTTGAGAGCGAAACTAAAGCCATGCATTTGGCAGCCAGAAGGCCCCTGTGATTCAATACCAGCATTTCTCTTTCAGCAGGGCCTTGGTTCTCCTCCGGAGGTGGTAGGCATCAGTTGATCTGTCCTCTTAATGAAGCCACATCTACAACAGCCATGTCATCTGAGGATCGTACCTATGTTTGAAAAGCCATAGCTGACGTTGTCATGCTGAGGATTAGAAGTGGCGGTCTGCAGACCCACTATGCCACACGTGCTAGGATCATTTCTGGCCAGCTGTCCTTTTTGGCCAATAGCATTTTCGATCTGGGCTCTTGTTTTAGCCTGTCAACTGCACGGATTTCTTCATTTTGAAGGAATGAATGGAGGAGGTCTAAATCCAGAAAATCTTGTGGCCTTTCACTGAGTGTATAGTACACGAAGTGGTGTCTGTGGTGCCAGAGGTTTAAAGGGAGTTGACTCAGGTCAGGATCTGGTCTTGAAACTGACAGGTGTCCATGATTCCGGTACGACCGCCCTCTCTGGAAGGGCGTCACCGCAGCAGCAATTGGAATCCCTTGGAATCTTCGCTCTGGTGCAGCCTGCGGAGGCGCTACTTTTTTCTGGAACCCCCATGGCTAACTGATGCCTCCGGGGTGTTCCATTCCTTGTTGGCTTGGACGGATTTCCACCATCTCAGTGCATGGGAGAAGGACTGGCTGCCCCACTCTCCCAATGCCTACCGACCACGCCTTGGCGACTTGGCACCACCTGCTTCTGTGCACCCCTTCCTTGGTGCGCATGTGCGGGGTTCTTCGAGCTGCCGTTATCCCTCTGCGCTAGCTGGAGTCCTCCGGGAGGGCCGTCGCAGTCCTGTAGGCTCCCTGGCTGGGTTCAGGTGGGTGCTCTCAGAGGCGGCTGGCTGAGCCCATGGAGGTGCTGGGCCCGGGCCACTTCTTTCAATGCTCCAGGTTCTTTGGTTATTTACATTTATTTGTTTAAGAGGTTTTTTCTATAGGGCGCGCTTGCAGGAAAAACAAAGAGCCAAAGAGGGACAGAAGGCGAGAAGTGCCCCCTAATCCCTTCTCCTCCAATCTCCTCTTCGGATTTGGGCAGGCACGCACACCCACCTAGTGTTTCAAGCTGCCAGGTAGCACTGGGACTGCCTGCCGTGGGGGAGTCGGTGATGTGACCGTGCCCTCTGCCGGTCCAGCTCCAGATTCTTAGAGAGCCTTTCCATGTATCGGAAGATTCATTGGTTTCCTTCTCATCTGTTTAAAGTCTGCAAAGTGTGATACTATTACGCATATAAATAACTAATGTTTATTTTCCAGAGGGTATGTGTGCTTGTTGGAGAGAGAGACAGAGAGAGAGGAGAGAAAAAGAGGGTAAGAGAGAGAAGGAAGAGAGAAGGTGCACCCTTTGGGGAATGATCGCACCACCATCCCTTTTCCATCTCTCTTCCCTTCAGAATTTTGGGCCTGCATGCACACATGCTCGACATGTTTCTCAATCCACCAGGTCTGGACTGAAACCGCACAGTCGAGCATGTGGAATCTATTCATCTTCGCAACCACACCATGGGCTGGCTGTCTTAGTCCATATTTAAGGTGCATTAATTGGACACCAATTATGTTTAAAATAATTTAAAATGATTCAAAATATAACCACATCATGGAATGTTTAGACATTAGGAAAATGCCTGGTCATCTTACTGTCCATATCATTTTGTTATTGCCTTTTTCTCCAAGCTTAGTTTATTCTCCAGAGTTGTGAATACAATTTGTACAACTTGGGGCCAGCAGGTCACCACCTGCTGCTTAAGGCACAGGATTCCCATACAGCTGACCATGGTTCAAGTCCTGCATCCAGAGGCTTGAAAATCACAATGGGTGTGTGTGTGTGTGTGTGTGTGTGTGCCCAAAATCCTGAAAGGGGAATGGAGGAGAAGGGACTGTGGCATGGCCGTCCCCTCTGGGGTGCGTGATCTTGAATTCTCCCTCTCTCAGTCTCTCTGGTGCTCATGTGCATCTCTCTCTGGCAATCACGTGGCAATCACCAAAAAATACTTTGCTTACCTTTACAACCTGATTCAATGCTTATCTTGAGATCATCCCATGTAGTATCTATAATAACTATTTTCAAAATATTAACTTCTTTTCTTTTTTTTTTTGGAGAGGTTTTTTGCTATAGGGTGTGTGCGCGCACCAGAAAGACAGAGAAAGAGACAGAGAGATAGGAATTGAGAAATCACCCCCCAGGGGAGATGGCCACGCCGCAATCCCTTCTCCTCCGTTCCCCTCTCGGGATCTTGGGTACACATGCACACGTGCTGGTGTGAGTTTAAGCCACCGGGTCTGGGACTTGAACCACGGTCGACTACATGGGAGTCCAGTGACATAGCCATTTTGCTAACTGCTCGTCCCCGAAATATTAACTTTTGAATAGAAACATCATGTATTCACTAGACAAAATGAAAAAGATTGAAACGGCCAATCCCAGTATCACTAATCACTGATTCCCTTGTTCCCCATCCCTGGCCCCAGGGCTCGCAGTCTGGACCTCATCCCTGAGTGTGGTTGGCAAAGGACATGGTTCTGATGACCACTCGTGGGCCCTGCTGGAGCTGGGGTCTGGTCAGGTACCTCAGGGAAAGCACTGCGTTTGAACATACATCATTTTTGAAGGCTATATTTGAACATATATCATTTGGCAACTTTATTTTCTGTCCCCTCCTGTTGTGTTTTTTCCTTAGCGCTTGTTGGAAAAGGCCCATTCATAATCGATCTGTTCTTACCATGTCTGTTATATCAGATGCTGGGCCTTCTCATTGGTTCATTTTTTTTATTTTTAAGTTAGAATTCCTAGGTAGAGGAGTACAGTAGTTTTTTTTTTTTTTTTTTTTTTTGAGAGGTTTTTGCCATAGGGCGCGTGCACTCACCAGGCAGACAGAGAGAGACAGAAAGACAGAAAGAGAGAAATCACCCCCCAGGGGGGATGGCCACGCCGCAATCCCTCCTCCTCCATTCTCCTTTCGGGATCTTGGGCACGCACACACACGCGCCCGGTGTGAGTTTTAAGCCACCGGGTCCGGGACACGAACCGCGGTCGACTACATGGGAGTCCAGCGACATAGCCATTACGCTAACTGCTGGTTCCCTCATTTATTTTTTCTGTCCAAATCTTTTTTGACAGGTATACAATGGTAATCAACTCGTTATCTATTTAAAAATAAGCTATACAGTAGGCCTCCCTTATCTGTAAGGGATACATTCCAAGACCCCTAGTGGATGTCTCCAACCACAAGTAGTACCCACATACACATGATAGAGTTTAATGAATAAAGCAGGCACAGTAAGAAAGGGGCAGCACTAGCCAATGACAAGGTAGAACAATTACAGCTCTACGCTGTAATACTAGCTACATGGACGCTGTCACTTTCCCTCTCTTTATGTGTATCTTACTGGACCGTGCTTATCCTTCTTGTGATGACATGAGATGGTCAACTGCCTACTGAGAGGAGTGACACAAATGACGTCGGCATCGTAATGTAGCATTAGACTTCTACTGGCCCTCTGACAGGCCATCAGAAGGGATGATCTGCCCCAGGAGACCCTCAGCATCCTGGATCGTTGAGGCATGAATTTCACGCCTTGGTCAAGTGCAGATACTGAAACTGCAGAAATGGAGCTCTGGTGCACCTGTTGTATTCAGTACAGCCTGCCATGATCACGTTGCCCTTCCCTTCTCTTTCTCTCGGAAGAGAAAATAACACAAATATTCCATGAAAACTTTCTCACACGTGAACTCATATCTGGGTCTTCTTATATTCCAATGTGAGATTCTTAAAATGAGAATTTTAGAAATCTCATAAACAAATGGTCACATGACTTTTCTTTTACTTGTGGTGTTTATGTTAAAGAATTTGTAAAAGGTATCTACAAAGAAAAGATTTCCATCATTATGCACTTGGTAAAATATTTCCAATTCATTAATGCTTTTAAAACGTAAATATATATTCTATGTGTAAATAATTATCACACAATTTATATCATTTTATTTTGATAGCATTAACAATCGTTTTGGCTTAGTCGCATCCTGACGTAAGTCATTTCCTTACTATACTCTCTTCCTCCATCTCATTTTCTCTCTTCTTGAGTTCTTTATTTCAGTCCAATTCGGATTTACCTAGAATATGTTTCCAAGTAAATTTTGGTTTTTCTATTTTTTTTTTAATGTGGTCTCTATGAGAATACCCTATTTCCTTTCTCTGTGGAACATTCACTCTTGTTAAAGAATTTCTAAAGTCTGACATGTTCATTCCTCATACTCTGTGGTGCTGTTTCATGGCATTATTACAAATAAGACAGCTCGGTCTGGAGCTAGTTCAACATATTTTTCTTTTGATTTTCTGCTTATGAGATTCTTTTTTCAGATACGATGCTAACATTTTTTCATCAGGGTACATTACATTTTATCTACATTCATTAATTTTGTTTCTGTAAAGGTATGAGTCGCTTTAGAAATGCAGATGGTAGCCTTCATCTGAGGGGTGTGTGTGTGTGTGCGTATGTGCGTGTGTGTGTGTGTGCACGCGTGCTTAATCATGCATTTGAATGTTGCAACTGTTCCATTTTTTTTTTTAATAATGTTAAATAGTTACTTCTGTCTTCTCTGCTGATGTATTTCTATTATATTTTTCATCCTTGTCCTATCTCAGTGCATTCTGGTAGTTTTATAAATGGGATACGTTCATATATTAGATGAAGTCTTCTGGTGTGTTTCTGCTTCTACAGTGTTGCTTTATCTATGATCGTTCTTTTAACATTGTTTTCTATGCTTTATTCAAGTTCCATTTTATCCGAGGTATTTTATCATGGAATCCATTTTCACCTTATTTTAAATACTTCATGCCTTATAGAAGCATACTAGGACTGCAGTGCTATGTCGTGAGTTACGTCTGTTTTCCCAGAAGTATCAGTAACAAGCTATATTCTTTCCCACTTCAACTGCAGACAATAACATCCGGGCCCAGTGCTGTGTTTTGTTAGTGCATCAGTCCAGGTTCATACTTGTCACACACAGAGTCAGGGGCTTTGTTTGTGCCCCCTCCCTTTCTACAGGGTATTATTAGAATTGTTTTCTTGTGTGTCTTGTAGAAGAAATTGTTGATGAGAGGTAACAGTATCAGCTCTGTGATCCAGCGGCTGGGAGAAGGGCATTCCAGATCAACGGCCTTTCATTTCCATGCAGTTCGCTCTGCGTGAGTGACGTTTTGGCAGAGGCCAGCTCTCCAGAGCTAGCAATTTACCGAGCCTTCGCTCTCAGTGATGAGAGAGGGCGTTGTGAGTTCTGCTTCTCCATGTTGGCACAGCCCAGCACGTCAGGGAAAGCCCCCCTCCCACCCCCGTTGTACCTGTTTTTATTCATGAGTTTTATGTACCTTGGAATACAGCAGTTGGCAAGAGGTTTTCAAATGTCTTCTATCTGTCCCATATTCTGTCTGTTCTTCTAGGATTTGTCCTTTAAATTCATCGTGTGCAAAGATTTACCGAATCTTTTGGACTTCAGGTGGTACTTCTTCAAAGACAATGGCTAGTAATCGTTGTCACCTTTGTGTTCTGTGCTGCTACGGGATCCCCTATCTTATCATTATCTGGGCATTTCAGTAGGGAGTTGAGGAAACCAGTGATGAGATCCTGGACTAATGTCAAATCTAGAAGTCTAACATTCTTAATATCTATATAAAATATTGTCATTTGGAGGTTCTTAATATTTTTCCATTGTTTGTATTTTTAGATTAAGTTTACTATTTGTCCAAGTCACTTTTTTCTAGTATATAATTTATCTTATTTCCTTTTTAGAGAGAATTTTGCTGTAGGGATAATGCTCATCAGAGAGATAGAGAGATAGAAAGTGAGAAATCATCCCCCCGCCCCCGCAGGGTGATTTCATGCCACAATCCTTTTTTCTCCATTCTCCTCTTGGTTCTTGGGCATGCCTGCACATGCACCAGGCATGAGTGTCAAGCCACCAGGTCCGGGACTTGAACCACAGTCGACTATCACACAACCATCATGCCATCTGCTGGTCCCTTCTATAATACATAATATTTTGATGTAACAAATTTGTTTTTCTTCCTTGAGCTTATTTTTTGTGGCGAGTACCCAGTAATTGCTTGTTTCAGTAATTTCCTTAGATGGTAAACTTCTTGATTAACAAGACTGATGTCTTAGAATGCCTCCGTATTACCCTAATAAACACGCAACACATATGCAGACCACAGATCTGCTGTGTGGAGTTGCTATTAGGTTGCCAGTCAGCCCCCGAGGGCTCTGAAAGAGTTACGCTCTGTCCCCCGGTCTGACTGTGAGGTGCGATGCAGGGGCTCGTGTCCATCTTTCTGGCCTGCTCTGGGAGCTCGCTGTCATTTCTGCATCCTTGTTTCTGGAGAGGACAAGCACTTACCATTCTTTCTGAAAGCTTGGGCCTGTAGGTCACTCACCAGAACACTGATCACTAATCCTTTACCCGCCATGCCTGTTATCAAACGCGTAATTCAGAAATTTTCATTCCCCCTCTGGCATACAAATCTCTGCCATTTCAACAGTTCCACCAAAAAGGAACGTGAGGAAAATACCGCCCCCTTGTGTTGACCTCATGGAAGAGGCGTACCAAATGCGCATTCCCCAGAGCTCTCAGGGTTGTAAACTGAAGAAATGAATTGCCTTTGTAGGTACTCTTAGTCCCCCAGAGGCTTGCAGAGACTGGGGTGCCCCTATTGTTTAAACTTTTCAGGGACTCCGAGTGTGGTTTCCTGCATCTCCAAAGAGTGTGGCGTCATGGGAGGCGCCGCAGGCTCATCTGACGTCTGCCTTTCTCCTGCGGTTGGTTGAAAGGTCTTCTGTGCCCACTCTGTCAAGACCCGGGGAGGATCGCAGAAGGTGGGGGTCTCCCCTGACGGCGGGCTTACGCTCACTTTTGGTTTATGTTTCTGTCTAACGCCCGCTGTGCACATTGCTGTTTTCCTGGAGTCATTTTACTGTTTTCTATGGATTTAGTTAACGATCGGTTTGTATCAGAATGCGTTAGGAACTTCAGGAATGGAAATCGTGGAACCAGGAAATACTTGGAAGAAAACCAGTTACCTACACTGTTTCCTACATTCACAGAAGTGATCCGGAATGGAGACACTGTGTGAACCCATTGTTTAATAAGCATTTACATCTTCTCTGTTAATTAGGGGCAACTGGGCGTTGACAGAAATACTGGGAAACAACCAGTTTTCTGACTTGCAGATTCTCAGAATGTACTTCTCTTTTAAATAATTATTTATTCAGTTTTATTTACTATTATTATTTTTCATTTTTAATTTGATTAGAGCGAGAGAGCGAGGGAGTGAGAGAGCGAGAGGGCGAGAGAGCGAGCGAGAGAGAGAAAGTGAGAAAGAAAGATGCCAAGTTCAGGACTCAAACCATGATCAGTTGATCAGTTATATGAGAGTTACTTGAACCACCACACCTCTGGCCAGGCCCTTGGGATGTACTTCTTCTTTTTTTTTTTCTCCAGAAAGAGTTTTCTATAGGGTGCATGTGCTCGCCAGAGAGAGACAGAAAACGCCAGAAATCATCCCCTGTGGGATGGCTATGCTGCAACCTCTTCTCCACTCTCGGGATTTTGGGGACAGATGCACATGTGCCTGGTGTGAGTTTCAAGCCACTGGGTCCAGGACTCGACCCAAGGTCAACCACGTGGGAGTCCAGGGCCTTCACCACTATACTACCTGCTGGCCCCTCAGGCTGCCCTTTGTACTCGCGCTACAGAAGGCACTGTGTGAAGAGCGTGGGTACGCCGGCTCAGGACGTTTAGTCTAAGAGCTTGTACAACACAGAGCTCTTCATCACTGTTCTGCCCACTCCTCTCCTTGCTTTCCTCCCTTGCACAACTAGAAGAACTGTTATCACAAAACCTGGTGCACACTAAGGCCCTTATCTCGGTGACTTTTTGATATTTGTTCTTTGCTGTTTTGGGGATCTCTCCTGTTGTGAATTATGTTTCTCTCTTGATTCCCTTTGTCTCTCAGAATTCCATGTCACTAATGTGGTCAAATGATCCTGGAGCTGTCCCTCCTTTGGCAAATATTCCTTGGCCTTTAGAAGTGAATCCTAGTCAGGGTAGGACATCAAAAAAATGGCAGAATGAGAAGCCTCAGTAAGAAGTGTTTTTACTGGTTTATCTTTTTATGACTTCACCACCACAATATTAAATTAAGAGTTCTAGGGGGACCAGCAGATGGCATAATGGTTACATCGTTGGGCTCCCACATCATCGGTTGCAGTTTGAGTCCCAGACCCGGTGGCTTAAAACTCACGCTGGGTGCACGTGCATGTGGCCCCAAATCCCAGAAGAGAACGAAGGAGAAGAGTTTTGGCATGGTCATCCCTGGGGTGGGGAGGGGTGATTTCTTGCTTTCTGTCTCTCTGGTGAGTATACATGCCCTATAGCAAAAATCTCTCTTTCAAAAATAAATAAATAAATAAATAAAATAAAAAAGAAAAGACAGGACCAGCAGATAAGCCCAAGGAATAGTACAACCCAGAGCTGAAATTTATTGTGTGCTCATTATCAAACATTAATTTTCTAAGCCCTTTTCATTTAGCACAACTGTAATTTTCACAAGAACTTGGCCTATTCCTGTTCTATGCTGTTGACCCATCGATTCAGCTTTCTCAGGGGGCAGACTGTAGAACTTGAAGCCCGACATTATGAGTGTTGAGAAACGTCTCTCTGCCTGCTCATCGCCACGTGTTTGTTCTTTGGCACGTTGGAAGGAGCTTATGTGTAAGCTCAGGATTTGAGGGTTTAAATCTTGACCAATATTGACTTTATCTTAGAGATCTTTCCACAATGGAGATCTAAAAACATCTGCAACTCTGAGGACATATTACAATCTCTACTTTATAGAAGAACATTTTTTTTTTCACATTAGTGTCCAAGAAAAAACTCTTACCTTGATTGCAATCTTGAGCCCCTGGGGAAGACAGGGGAAAAGACCTTGTAATCACTTTTACCACAACTCGGCCTAAGTTGGGACCTTGATTAGTTTCTTTTCCTATAGTCAATACTAGAGGAAATGCTTGAAAAATAACGTTTCTCTGTTCTTTTATGGGTTTCTGATATTATTTGGCTGTAGGAGTCATTTAATGACCATTTTGGAGTCTAAGAATAGAATTAATTTCTCTCTTAAAATTTCTTTTAAAATACTACTGCCATTAAGAAATGCTGAATTCCCTCCCCTGTATAACCACGAAACGTACAACTTTCTAACTTTTAAAAAGATAGAAATGATGGCATTATCAACACAGTCTCTAACACAATACTTAACTTTTTCTGCCATTTCTCATGATGTTATTGCTTTTATATAACCGTAGTAGATGATTAGTATATAGATACTATCTGACTACTTGATATTTTGAGAGTGTTTGAATAATTGAATCTGAATTCATTTACTCTATCTGGAAGTGATTTCAAATTATTCACAAAACCCGACTAATGCACAGATTATTTTAAAATAATTGATGGCACTACTACTTCTATGTCAGATTACTGCATTTGATTGAACAATTTTGGGAATGCATTATCTTTACAATAAGGCTTTAAGCTTTTATGTAACTTTTAGAGATTTACATCTTGGATGGAGTTGATGAAAATCAGAGGCGAGTCCTGCTAAGAGATAGAGCACTCACCTTCTATTCTGTGGGAGGGGAACTTCTCATGTTAAATATTCATGGTGAAATTAGAATATTTGGGGAAAAAATTCTGTCACAAAATGCTGACAAGAAAAATAAAAGTAATTGCAGTTTTCCTCAGAAAAATGGATAAAATTTTCTACAGTTGAGTCAGAAGATTTTGAGAAAAGCTTATTTCCCATAACATTAGATAATAAAGTTTATCATTTTTATCATAAATTCATAATAATCTCCACTTTGATGGTTTAGTGTATGATACAGCCAAATGCTTGACCATAAAGCCTGTCGTTCCTTTAGTGCAAATATCCTTCATGCATTTAGAGAGGTACAGAATACACCAACACAGTAAAACAATTTTTTAAAGCAATTATGTTTATCCAAAAGAGTCTAAATAAAATGTATTTAGTTAAGGTTAATTGATATAGATTAATACAATTGTTCAGAATACAACTTAACAACAAAAGACTAAAATATCTACGAAATGCCCAGTTGGTTGGTTGGTGATATGACTAACAACAAAATGGTCCCCAATTTCATTTCATATTAGTAACATATGAGGAAGCTTCAAAAATGTATGAAAATGTGGAATTAAAGGATGAGTTTACAAAAAAAAAGAAAAACAAAACATTTAATGGAGACGAAAATGGAAAATTACCTGTTGATTAGGTGTATGATAATGTCCTTGGCTGGGCCAATGTGCAGTATATTTTTTTGCCTGGAAAGTTCATTTGGGATGCTGTAAAGCCATACAGTAATTAAATGTAAAAAAAAAAATGGAAATAAAAAAAGAATATGAGTATCCTTTGGTGCAAAACATGTTTTTGAAATCCATGCATTTTTTTTTTTTTTGGAGAGATTTTCACTGTAGGGCGCATTCACTTGCCAGACAGACAGAGAGAGACATAGAGACAGAAAGCGAGAAATCACCCCCAGGGAGGATGGTCACGCCGCAATCCCTTCTCCTCCATTCTCCTCTCGGGATCTTGGGCACGCACGCACACGCGCCCGGAGTGAGTTTTAAGCCACCAGGTCCGGGACACGAACCGCGGTCGACTACGTGGGAGTCCAGCGACATAGCCATTACGCTAACTGCTGGTTCCCCATTTTTTTTCTTAATACACATTTTCAATGCATTTTTTGAAGACCCTTGTCTAATTAAAACAATATATATGTATGTATGTATGTGTGTGTATGTGTGTTGTTATGTGTGTGTGTGTGTGTATACAGAGATTTTTTCTTTTTTTTTTTTTGGAGAGGTTTTTCGCTATAGGGCGCGTGCGCTCACCAGACAGACAGAGAGAGACATAGAGACAGAAAGCGAGAAATCACCCCCCAGGGGGGATGGTCACATCGCAATGCCTTCTCCTCCATTCTCCTCTCGGGATCTTGGGCATGCACGCACACGCACCCGGCGTGAGTTTTAAGCCACTGGGTCCGGGACGCGAACCATGGTCAACTACGTGGGAGTCCAGCGACATAGCCATTACACTTACTGCTGGTTCCCCAGAGATTTTTTCTATAGGGCGCATGCACTCAGAAAGACAGAGAGAGAAACACAGAAAGTGAGAAATGACCTCCTGTGGGACTGGTCATGCCTCAGTCCCTTCTCCTCCATTCTCTTGGGATTTTGGTCTCACATGTGCACACACCTGGTCTGAGTCTTAAGCCTCCTCGGGTCTGGGACTCGAAACATGGTAGACTGTGAGAGTGTAGCAATGTAAGCATTATGCCACCTGCTGGTCCTGATACCCATGCTGTTCTGACAACACTGATTACAGCTAAGTGGACACTGTGTCGGATGTAACACACTGAAGTCTGAGTGAGCCGGGTGGCCTGATTTAGTTATTCTGTAATTTTCACAAATTAAGTTCGGTCCCTTTATCAGAAAGCACTAGGCATACTGGCATAGGAAAATCTGACAGAGTTATGCATGCCTTGCTTGCAGTTACCAGATTGAAACCCTCTAGGTGAAAGAATGGTGATTAGATGAATCCTTGTCAAATATCGATTCTGGCTGCCTCGGTCGAAGCCGACTGAGCCTGTGGCCAGCGACGCCTCGGGCTCCCTTGTAACGGAAGAAAATTTATGACTGAAAGGAGACATTCCGAAATGAGGACTCTATAAGTAGAAGAGGGTAAAGCTGAAAAGTATACACACACACACACACACACACACACACATATTCTGTTTAAAGTAAGACGGAGGACTGAGGATGAAAATAATAAGCACACTGAATATCTATTAGTTTCTGGCTTCCTAAGGCACATTTTAAAGTGAGTCACTCCCTGACTATGGTTTATTAACATTTATAACATTAAAAACTAAAAGGAAAAATACCCAGTATCTGTACAGCTCCAAAAGCACAAAATATAGTAAAAGTATCTAGATTTAGAAAATCGGGCATTTATTTTTCCAAAATTTCACCCCTAGCTCTAGTGCCATAAGCAAGTTATTCAAGTTTTTAGGATGCCGACGACTTCATTTTTTTCTTTTTCTAATTGTCAGAAAGCATATGTCTTTGCCAGAGAAAGAGAGAGGCGAGAAGGAGAAAGCACCCTCAAGGGGCATGGTTAGAAAATTAGTTTGGGGGCTGGTTTCACAACCTGGTGATTGAGGCAACCACTCCCACATGGCCACTCCAGTGGGTCGAGTCCGTTCCTGGTGATTTAAACACGCCAGGTGCGGTTAGGAGGTAGAGGAAAGGGGGGTGGGGACTGTGTTGTGACCATGCTCCATGGGGGTGGGGGAGATGCTCTCTCCTCTTCCTCTCTGGCACATGTGCCCTCTAGCAAACATACATACATACCTGCGTAGATTGGTTTTAGATCAGACAATAAGTCTTCAATGTCTCAATGTCTCCGCCATACATAAAATATACGTGCACACACACACACACACGGTCATATCTAATTTGTAAAACTGTTATCCTATTTATCATTATTACTATTGTTTAATTTTACCAGAGAGAGATTAGAGAGAAAGAGGGAAAGCAACAGTGTAAGTCACCAGGTCCAGGACTCCATCCGCAGATGACCGTGTGGGAGTCCAGCACCCTAACCACCATGCCACCTGCTGGAGTCATATTTCATTTTGGTAAGAATTTTATGCAAGAATTTTACTCTTTGAAAAATGAGGAAACTGAGGCTGAGCAAGCCTAAGCAGTTTCCTTAAAGTTAAAATTACCTGACCTGCATGTGATTTTGTTTCAGAAAATAAGTTATTTCAGAAAAATGCAAAGTCAGCCAATCCCCCCCCCCCCGCAATTGCCAGAGGGCACACGCACTTGCCAGAGGAAGGCAGAGAGAAGGAGAAAGTGAACTCCAATGGGCTATGACACTGCCACCCCTTTTCCCCCAGTTCTCTATGCTGTAGGGATTTGGGGCACACGTGCATATGCACCTAGAATGTTTCTCAAGCTGTTGGGTTTGGAATTCCAGGACAGAGTCAGCCATGGGGGATCCATAATCATAAGGCCACAGGGCTGGTCCACTGGTTATTTATTAAACAAACCAACAAACAAAAAAAAACAAAAAAATCCTGTGTAGCTAATGAGAGAATATGTTGTAGGTTGAATTGTGCACCCCGATTCCCCCCAAAACATACAGTGAAGTCCTAAATTCAAGCCCCTGTGAATGCGCCCTCGTTGGGAAACAGGTTTGTGCAGATAAAATCACGCCAGAGCGTAGTCATATGGGTTCAGGTGGGTCGTAAACCCAACCATGTCCATGCCGGTCCTTACGAGAAGACGACGTGAAGGCACAGGGACATACAGGAAGAGTCCCACATAAAGACAGAGGCAGAGTGTGGAGTCAGCATCTGTAAGCCATGGAGGGGTAAAAGTGGCCAGGAACCCCCAGGAGTAGCAGAGAGGCACCTGCCCTCAGCCTCCAGTGGAAAACAATAGCGCCTGCATCTGGAGTGTGGACTTCTGGCCTCCAGAGCTGTAGGAGGTCACATTTTTGTTGTTGTAAGCTACCCAGTTGTGGTACTTTGTACAGCAGCCATAAGAAATGAATAAAAAAGGCTTATTTATCTATTTTTGGTTTTTGCCATAAGCATTCACCAGAGAGAGAGACAGACAGGGAAAGTAAGAAATCACCCCTTGGGAGCAGTGGCCCTACCTTAACCCTTTCTCCTCCATTTTTGTCTCAGGAAAGGCATGGCACATATAAGCACATGCACCTTGCTTGATTTTCAAGCTTCTGGATCCCGGACTAGAACTATGGTTGTCCCTGTGGGAATTCAGTGCCTTAACCACTATGCCACCTGCTGACCCCACAGAAGGTTTATTTGTTTAATTTCTTTGTTGTTTTGAGAGTTTTTTACTTTTTATTTATTTATTTTTCTATAGTGTGCATGTACTCGCCAGAAACACAGAGAGACACAGAGAGACAGAAAGTGAGAGATTACCCCCCGCCCAAAGGGGATGGCCACGCTGTAATTCCCTTCTCCATTCTCCTCTCGGGATCTTGGGCACACATGCACACGCACCTGGCATGAATTTAAGCCACTGGGTCCGGGATTCCGACGTGGTACACACACAGGAGAGCCCAGCGACATAGCCATTACCGCCAACTGCTGGTCTCTAAATTTATTTTATATACTGGGGCTGGCAGGTGGCATAGTGGTTAAAGGCACTGGACTCCCACCTGACCAACGGCGGTTTGAATCCTGGACCTGGCATCTTGCTTTCTCACCTTCCCTCTTTCTCTTTCTCACTCTGTCCCACTCTGGTCAAATTAAAGCAAACAAACAAATAAAGTTAAATACAATAATTCTTTAAAAACAAACAAAAAACAAAAACAAATTTATTTTGTGTATTTAATCACTGTACATCACTTGGCTTGTAAAGTGAATTTATCCAACACAAATACACCTCACATCAGTCCAGCTGAGGATCCTATACAGATTATCAAGAGACAGCAATCCACTCTCTGTAGTATCTATAACGATTTCCCATGCTTCTATCTATGTCCTCTAATCTTTCAGTTACACATCCTTCTTAAAGATACAGCATACACTAGACTTAGGTCACTCTGTTCAAGTGTTATGTGTACGTTTTAACAGGTAACAATATTTTTCTCTTGTCTCTGAGGTTTCTTGTTAAAAGTAACCATTGTTTGGGGCCATCAAGTGCCATGGTGGTTAAGGTGCTGAACTTCTACATGGCCAACTGTGGTTCAAGTCCTGCATCTGGTGGCTCGAAAATCACACCTGGCACATGTGTATGTGTACCCAAAGTCCCTAGAGGAGAATGGAGGAGAAGGGACTGCAGTGTAGGTACCCTCCCAGGGGGGATTTGTTACATTCTCTCTCACTGTCTCTTTGTCTCTCTCTGGTGAGCGCATGCGCTCTATGTCAAAAACCTTTCAAAGAAAAAATGTCATTGTTTCAGAAACTTGGTGTGTTCATTTGTTTTTGGTCTGTTTGGTTTTAATCGTGCCGGAAGGAGACCATGTATTTGTGTCTGCTCTCCTGGGCTATCTGGAAGGATAGATCGTCTCTCCAAGTGCCTTGTCAGCATTAAAGCAGTGAACTAGGGGCTTTTTACTCCATTAGGGGACGGTATAGTCGCTGAAGGAAATTGATATTTCTCATGTACTTACAGGAAATACCATTTTCAGCTGAAAGGATAGGAAAAACAGTCCAGTCAACATAAGGCAGCCACATAACCAAGAAATGACACTTTCTAACATGACCGAATTTGACCCCGGGCACAGCTAACAACAGCCAGCCACACCGAAGTTCATCCCGATGGTAAGGCATCAGTGACATGTGACCATTTTAACTTTTTAGACCATTTGTTTTCCACAGTGACAGAGCACAGCAGAATCCCTGGTAATCTTTAAAAATACATATAAATAAATACACAGGACTACCTCTGAGATTCTGATGCAAGGAGTTGGGGAAGGCCTGGGTACAGACAGTTTTAAAAACAGTGTTTGTGATTCTGATGTGCAGCCTTGGTTGATAACCTCGGTTATAACTAATACAAAAGGAGTAGCTCTTTTGGCTGTGGGTGTAGCGTCAGGCTCAGCACCCAAAAACTCATTCTAGCTTTGCAGCACTGTTTTCAAAGTTACTTCATTCTCATCACCCTTGTTTAACTGGTTGTAAGGGCCAAGTGTACAAGTTAATTGTTAACCAAAAACTAGTCAACATTTGAACAGGCCATAATGTTTTGTATTTATATTATTTTACATTTATATTAAATTATCAACTCACAACTTTAACAGCCATAGAATCATAACAAAGAATTGTGATTGTGACAAACCCACCCTTAATCAAAACAGGGCTTAGGCAACCACGTTTCTTCTTCCAGTTTTGAGAACGATGGCGCACTGTATCACAACCGTTAAGATCTATCTGCATCACACGCAGGTTCAATGTATGGGTAACTGATGCTTACATTGCATTCCGTTCGTTGGGTGACATAATGCTCTCTCTGCAGAATTTATGTAATTAAAAAAAAATACTTAAAAGGATCAGCAAATGGCATGATGGTTAAGGCACTGGACTCCCACATGGCTGATCATGGTTTGAGTCCTGGACCTGGCAATTTGAAACTTAAACTGGCTGTGTGTGCATGTGTGCTCAAAATCCTGAGAGGAGAATGGATTGTGGTGTGGCCATACCCCCTGGCGGGTGATTTCTCACTTTCCCTTTCTTTGTCTCTCTCTAGCAAGTGCTTGTGCTCTATAGCAAAACAAAAACATAAGAAAAAAAAAAAAAAGAGAGAGATTAAAAAAAAAAATTCCTACCTGATTTCTTTTTTTTTTTTTTTTGGCCATGCTAAACTAATAGTTTCTAGGTCCTTGGCCAATATTTCTTGATGCTAAAATGATCCTGAGAGTATGACAACTATCCCTGGAATCTGGTCTAAGATATTTGCTGATTTCATTCAAAAACCACTTCTTGCTCCTCGTTCAGTGTGATGAGAAGTACAATTATATTTCAGTGAATCTCTGAGTGGAGTAGAAAGAGCATGTAAAAACTTCTGAGAACTGGATACTTTGGCACATGTAGACACAAAAACCCTGAGAAATAGCTTTATTTTCAGCTCTTTATTTTCAGCAATTGAAAATAAATCTTCAGACATATGCCCAGGATGACCAGACAGAGCTTCGTAAGTGGTAGTTTGTAACACTGAGCTCAGAGCACCGCGTGGCACACTGGCCGGCCCTGAAGTACCATGCATGCAGTCGCTGCATGTGCACAACACGCACGGTGCTTTAGGCCGACCTGCTGCCTTGGAAATGCTGCTCGGTGAGTCTGCGGGGACGTTTTTCTCACTTCATCAAATGTCACATATATAGACAATTGTCTTATGGCTCCAGTGGATCTGATTTTTTTTTTATTAGATATGTCATAGAAGCTGCAAGTGGCACAGCTGGAAGATTTTACGGACATTTCACTGAATATTGTATCTTTTTTGTGCTATCCTCTTGGCTCTAAAATATTGGGCTCTGCCCAGAACACATGCTGTTACCACAACAACAAACAGATCAACTGGAAGGATACCCTTCGCCTGGAGCATTTTTGCAAGTCTGAATGTGGAGCTGGGTGATGAATTGAAGAAGATACTTAAAGGACAGATAGAGAGCATCTCAAGACACACATGCAGGTGCGTGCGTACGCACACGTACACACACACACACACACCCATGAACCCGTATGTCGATGTTGGGTGGTACTTACTACTCACGGTGATAAAATGTTTTATCATCGTTCTTGGCCTGACCAGCTCTGTTGATTCTGCATCTAATATTCCTTCTGTCATTCCGTCTATTAAATTTATTGAATGTACCGTAGTCGATCTAAAAGTAAAAACTAGACTCAGTCTCTAATGGTATCAACACGTAAGCATGTGTTTCCCTCGGCTACAATGAAGGGAGATGGAACTTTCTTCTGTTACCCAAATCAGAGCTGTGGGAATCTTCTAGATGATTCTGTTCTGATGTGATGACAGTGTGGAGTGTTGGCCAAACGTATGGACGCTGGAGACACCTTGCTGAGCAGCCAGTCCCAGCCCCACCTCCTGCTGCTGAGCAATTCTGGACAAGTACATAACCTCTCTGTGCGTCCAACTTCTCACTTAGAAAACCAAGCAGGTAACGTACCTGTCTCAGAGGGCTGAACACAGTCGGCTAACGACCGCTTGGCATGCGGGGTGGCAGCTGACCGTTGTAGTGTGTGATTACTTAAAATATATTTTCATGTTCATTTAAACAACATTATTGCCTTTAATTTTCTTCTCCATAATTTCAGCTGGCTAAAATAAATTGAAGCTATATTTTTATTTCGCTTATTATGACAAATAAGCTTAAATATAAAAATGTTAATTTCTGCCTGTTTGGGGTGAAACGGAAGAGCAGGATTATGCCACTCTGTCTGTGGGCAAGGTTTCGGGCTGAGTAAAATAATGCGCCAAATAAAGTTCAGGATGATTAAGGATATTTTCTTTTTTTTTTTTTTTTGGAGAGGTTTTTTTGGCTATTGAGTGCATGCACTTACCAGACAGACAGAGAGAGACAGAGACACAGAAAGCGAGAAATCACTCCCCAGGGGGTATGGCCATGCTGCAATCCCTTCTCCTCCATTCTCCTCTGGGATCTTGGGCATGCATGCACATGCGCCTGGCGCGAATTTAAGCCACCGTGTCCGGGATGCGAACCACGGTCGACTACGTGGGAGTTTAGCGACATAGCCATTACGCTAACTGCTGATCCTCCAGGACATCTTCTTTACTGTGAAACTTATTTTTCAAATATTTATCAAGATACTGAATTAAGGGACCAGCAGATGGCATAATGATTATGTTGTTGGACTCCCCCATAGTGGACCACGGTTCGAGTCCCTGACCTGGAGGCTTAAAAACTCACTGCAGGTGCGTGTGTGTGCATGCTCAAAATCCTGAGAGGAGAATGGAGGAAAAGGGATTGCGGCATGGTCATACCCCCTCAGAAGTGATTTCTCACTTTCTCTCTATCTCTCTGCTCTGTCTCTCTGGCAAGTGCATGTACCCTATAACAAAAGACCTCTCTAAAAAAAAAGATATTGAATTGAAAAATTGTTCAGTGGGGCCAACAGTGGCATGGTGATTAAGGCGCTGAACTCCCACATGGCTGACCACGGTTTCAATCCAGATGTGGAGGCTTTAAAATAACACTGGGCACATGTGGATGCGAGTCTAGAATCCCAGGAGGAGAGTGGAGGAAAAGGGATTGCAGCATGGCCTCCCCACAGGGCGATAATTTCTTACTTTCTCTCTCTCTTTCTCTCTCTGTCTCCCCTCCAGAGAGTGCATGAGCCCTGTGGCAAAAATCTAAAAGTGAAAGAGAGAGAGAGAGAGAGAGAGAGAGAGAGAGAGAGAGAAATGAGACAAAATGTGAACACACAAGTAGGTACTAAAGCTCAGTTGTGGACTGAGAAGATGAAGACAATTTCTTGACCTTGTTTTGGGTTTTAAAGTTGCCAATTTTAAGAAAAATAGTAATGTTAATATAACAATCTCTAATATAATATCATTGGTTTTATGATTCATTAAAGTCTAAAGTATGTTGCAAATAACATAAAATGCCATAAAAACTTATAAGAAAAAATATGAAACATAGCTTGCATCATCATTTTATTATTATGGGATGAATATGGTTAATGTTTTGAAGTATTTTCATGTAAAATTTAATACCCACTCCCAATTTGGACAGTACTGTGAACAAAAGTTATATTCTTGTCTTACTTTTTATGTAAGAAGTGTAGCTAAAGCAGTTTGCAAATATTCTACATAAGCATGACTTCACCAGCTGATCAGTGTTCTGTTATGTGTCTCTATCATGGTTATTTTCATCATTTCACTTTTGTTGGTCAGTTAGATTTTAAAAATTTTGTTATTAAAAAATACAATTTCAGTGAACATTCTGTTACAAAACTCTTTCATCTCATTTATCATTGTTGCATTAAGATAGATTTCTAGAAATGGAATTACTGCAGCGAAAGGACTGAGTATTTCAGTTAACAGTCTTGGGGCAGAGGACCAATTTGCTTTTCTAGTTTGTTTCACTTTACGCTCACATCAGCAGTTTTGGAAATGTGTATCTCACTGAAATCATGATGACAGAAGGTATTATAATTATTTAGAGTATTTTTAATCTGATAGAAATATACATATGATTAATATTTTAATTTGCATTCTGTTATCACTAGGAAGCCTTAATTTTAAGTGTTTTAAAATTACTTTTTTACTTTTTAGAATTTTTACTTATCTGAAAATTTTGGGGTAGACATTTTTCTTTTCTTTTCTTTTCTTTTTTAAGAGGTTTTTGCTGTAGGGTGCATGCACTCGCCAGGAAGACAGAGAGACAGAAAGTGAAAAATCACCCCTTGGGGGAATGGGTACGCCGCAATCCCTTCTCCTCCATTCTCTTCTTGGGATCTTGGGCACGCACGCGCATGCACCTGGTGTGAGTTTAAGTCACTAGGTCCGGGACTTGAACGGTGGTCGACTACATGGGAGTCCAGAGACATAGCCATTACACCAACTGCTGGTCCTGGGCATTTATCATTTTTATTACTTATACATGTACTTTGTCCAGGTGATGTAAACTCAATGGTCATTCATCCATTTTCACAATGAATAGCTCTTTGACTTGAACAACTAAGGATTATATTTCCCAGCCAATGTTTATATTGTGTTTAGGTCTTTATTCATTACATTTTAAAAATAATTACTACTGGAATGTAGGAATTGATGTGTATTGATTGTTTTTTTTTTTTTTTTTTTTTGGGAGAGGTTTTTGCTATAGGGAGCGTGCGCTCGCCAGACAGACAGAGAGACAGAGAGATAGAATGCAAGAAATCACCCCCCAGGGGGGATGGTCACGCCACAATCCCTTCTCCTCCATTCTCCTCTTGGGATCTTGGGCATGCACGCAGACGCGTCGGCTACGTGGGAGTCCAGCAACATAGCCATTACGCTAACTGCTGGTCCCGATTTGTATTGATTTTGAATATTTACTTTGTAACCAAACACTGTTACACTCTTACTTGTGCTACTTTTATCTAATTTTAGCTGATTTTTTTTTTTGATGCTTAGTTAAAATATATATGTAAATAAGAATATTCTCTTTGCTTCCGAAATTAATGTCTTGTATTTGTGTCTGTCTTGGCTTGAAATTGATATAGAACTCGAGAATTACCTAGAATAACTTAGAAAATTCAGGCAAGGTTAAGCACAGATTTTTTTTTTTGAGAGGTTTTCGCTATAGGGTGCCAGACAGAGAGAGACAGAAAGCGAGAAATCACCCCCCAGGGGGGATGGCCACAGCGCAATCCCTTCTCCTCCATTCTCCTCTCGGGATCTTGGGCACGCACGTAGACGCGCCCAGCGTGAGTTCTAAGCCACCGGGTCTGGGACAGTGAACCGCGGTCGACCACGTGGAACAGCGACATAGCCATTACGCTAACTGCTGGTTCCCCAAGCACAGATTTTAATGGAAAACTATTCTTTCTGAAAATATGCTTCTTTGTATGTCTTTGCTATGATTTGTTGAAAAAGTACTTTGTACCACGTGGTGCATGTGCCCTGTATTATACTTCAATTTTGTTGTACATGATTTAAATAACCAAAAATATTTATTAAATTATAATAAATGGCTTTTCATCATCTATTAAGATGGATTCTCAAAGCCAGCAAGTGGCGTTATGGCTAAGGCACTGGACATTCCCTCATGACCAACCATGGTTTGAGTCCTGAGCCTGGTGGCTTGCTTTTCACTTTCCCTCTCTCTCTGTGTGTCTCTCTCTGATCAAATTAAAATAAATGAATGAATAAATAAATTATTCTTTCTTAAAAAAGATGAATTCTATGCCTTTAACGTTTTAATCTATTGGTATAATAAATATACTAATAGTATTATTATTGTTTTTTTTAAAGAAGTACTTGTTGTATTTTATTTATCATGATTATTTTTAAATTTGCCACAAGGCATATGGGATCACCAGAGAGAGCCAGAGAGAGAGAGAAAGAGAGAGAGAGGGAAAATGAGAAAGCAAGCTGTCAAGGTTGGTACTCGAACCACAGCTACCATGTGGGAGTCCAGCACCCTTAACCACCATGCCACCTGCTGGCCCCAGTATTTTTATTATTGAACTGTCTTTGCTATGTTAGAGTTTATCTTGGGAATTATTATTGGACTTATTTGTAGGATTTGGAGATTATTATTGGAATTTATTGTAGGATCACCGGTAGGATTATTATTATTGAATATATTATAGGATTTCATGTGGTGCTATTTTAATTTCTTTGTATTCATGTTCTTAAGTGAAATTATTAAGTAGCTTTTCACTTCATGTCCTTTTTCTAGGTTTTGATTTTTTAAAAGAATTATTTTATTTAACTTTATTTTTTAATTTAATGAGAGAGTGACCAGAGTGAGAAAGAGAGAGGGAAAGTGAGAAAGCAAGCCACCAGGCCCAGGATTTGAACCGTGGTCGACCATGTGGGACTCCAGTGCTCTTAACCACCACGCTACTTGCTGGCCCCTAGGTTTTGATTTTAAGAAACATATTTGAGGCAAATATGAATTGAGATAATTTTCTTCTATTTCTAAGTTTTGATAGTTTCTTGGAATCAACTTTTTTGTCAGCTTCAACTCTTTCTAGGCTTATTGGTTTATGGTTGACCCTTTTTGCATAGAAAACTCAATCATCTTGTTTGTGTGTGTATAATGTCTTAGCTCAGGATTTCATGAAACAGTCTTCTAAACCTTCTAACATGTCCTCCGTATCCAATTAATCACTTTTCTTACGTACTTGTTTTCTCTTTTCTTACTAATAGACGTTTTATAAGATACTTTGCTACAACCACCCCAGAAAAGAGGAAGTCCAAATTAGCAAAAACCATGGTGATTCCACCTTGCTTAATGTAAACCTCTTTCCATCACAAGCTCCCGTCTTTCTGAGGTAGAAGGGCTTGGGGTTCTCTGCTCTGGTTTCCTGATACCTGGAATCAAATCGGTGCATCTGCTGGCCAGCGCCCTTGGACTTCCCACCTCGTTTATTCCAGAACCTGCTGTGCTTTGTATCACAATGATTCTTTACCACGTATGAGAGTGCTGAACAACCTAGCTGGTGTGCTGTGCTGGCTGAGTCTGGATGATTTCCATAGCCATGTGTCATTGTACCCACGCATCCGTGGTGACACTAGGGCGTTGGTGTTGTACGGGGGGTTTGGTGAAGAATGTCGGATGCTAGTCTGGACAGCAGCACAACAGACCTCCCTGAATACTCTGGGGACATACATGCCCATGACCCGGGCTGCTGAGGGTGGGCGTAGATTGTGGGCTCAAGACCCTGTGGCGGTCCTGCCTCTGTCCCTGTGACTGTCTCGCTAGGGCTGCTGAGGGTGGACGTAGATTGTGGGCTCGAGACCCTGTGGTGGTCCTGCCTCTGTCCCTGTGACTGTCTCGCTCCTGGGAGAAATACATTCATATGCCTAAAAAATTGTTAGCTATTTTGTTCTACATAACCATTTTATCAGAATTTCCACATTTAAAATTTCAGCTATTCAAGGCAACTTTTGGAAATAGAGTCGAACTCACTTTTCCCCCCAAGTATCCAATTTCCTAGCACAATTTACTCAATGACCTATTCTTTTTGGATGGATTGATGATGATTTTTATATCACGTACTAATTTAACATATAACAGGTTCCATTCTGAATGTGTTAGTTTTTGTACCAGGCATGATAGCTTTATAGTATGCATTACATTTCCACCTATTTGGATTTTTTTCTTTTTCTTTTTTTTTTTGCTATAGAGCATGTATGCTGTCTGAGACAGACAGAGAGGGAAAATGAGAAACCACTCCTGTTCCCCCTCCTCCCTCCAGGGGTGATGGTCATGCTGCAATCCCTTCTCTTCTAGTCTCAGGCTTTGGGACATGCACACATATGCACCAGTGTGATATTGAAGCCACTGGGTCTGGGATTCGAACTGTACAATTGGCAATGTGAGATGCAGCACCTTAAACTCCACACTACTTGCTGACCTAATTTTTTTACAACACATTTTCATCTTTCCTGTTCTAAACATGATTCTTTTATTAGATTTCAAGCATCTTGAGGGCTTACTTTAAACTACTTCTTTTTGTTTCCTGAGATTTTTGCTATAGGGCACATGTGCTCACCGGAGAGACAGAGAGACAGAAAGCAAGAAATTGCTCCCCATGGGGAGCAATGGCTTCACTACAATCCCTTCTCCTCCATTCTCAGGATGTGGGGCATGTATGCACATGTGCCTGGCATGAGTTTGAAGCTGCTGGGTCTGGGACTCGAACTGTGTCCACTACCAGGGAGTCTGGCGATGTAAACCTTATGCCATCTGCTGGTCCCTCACTCTGAACTTCTATATGCTAGCACAGTGCCTTTCCAGATGGTCAGTTTTACCATCGACCTGGCTAAGTTACAGTGTCCAGTTACTTGACTAAATTGTGTTGCTGTGAAGGCATTTCTGTAGAGGTGGTTAATATCTATAATCATCTGACATTTAGAAAAGGAGGTGGTTCTTGCTAATCTGGTGGGTCTCATCCAAGAGATGAGATTTTTGCTATTTCTGAATAGCAAAACTGGTTCCTTTGGGGAAGAACCCTGGGTATGGATTTCAGTGTCAATTCCTGATGAAAAGAGTCCAATCTTCCAACCTGATCTATAGATTGAGGACTTGCCAATTCTGCAAGGATGTGAGTCAAATCCTTAAACTCTTTCTTTCTTGTTCTGTCTCCTTTACCTCCTTCCTCTTTCTACTTCCCCAATCTCTATCCCTCTTTGTTTAGCTTTTACAAAAATACTATTTTTCTTTTATATATTCAATTGCTATACATCATTTAGCTTGTAGAATCCAACATGAAATACACCTTAGACTAGTCCAGTTGAGAATACTATACATGTTGTCATTGGCAGGAAATAAACCATTTCTGTGCCCACCAATGTCATACCTCTCTATTTTTTCTACCTAATTTCCTTCTCTACACTCTTCTCCTCTCCACCCTCCTCCCATGCTATCTCCAATGTCCATAACTATTTTCAATGCTTTTATGACCTCCAATCTTTCAGTCTCTACCACAGAGTGTGGACGATTGGTATATATTAAGTGGGGACATACAATGTCTCTCTCATAGTCTGACTTGCTTCACTCAGCAATAAGTCTTCCTATTCATCCACTTTCTATCAAATGCCAGGGTTTTGATGTTTTTAGAGCTGAATAATATTCCATAGAGTTTATATGCCACACTTTTCCAATCTATTCATCTGTTCATGGATATTTGGGTTGGTTCCATGGCTTAGCAATTGTGAATAATGCTGCAATAAACATAGATGTGCATGCACTTTTCTAACTGAGCATTACTCCAACCTTTGGGTAGATACCCAGGAGTGGAATTGCTGAATCATATGGTAGTTCTATTTGTAGGTCTTTGAGAAACCTCCATATTGTTTTCCACAGTGGCTGGACCAACTTACATTCTTACCAACAGTGTAGGAGAGTTCCCCTTTCACCACAACCCTGCCAACACTTATTATTTTTTGAATTCTTAATCTTCAACATTCTGACAGGAGTTAGGTTTTAATCTGCATCTCCCTTAGGATAAGGGATGTTGAGCGTTTTTTCATACCCTTTGGCTATTTGTATATCTTCTTTAGAGAGTTTTTTTTTTTTTTTTCCCCCTGGGTAAGCTGCTGGAGTTTCCTGTGTATTCTGGTTATCAGTCCCTTATCTGAGGCATAGTTTACAAAAATATTTTCCATTCTAAGGGTTGTCAATTCACACTAATTACTATGTCTTTTGCTGTGCAGAAACTTCTTAGCCTGATGTAATCCCACTTGTGTATTTTGGGGATTATTACTTGTGCTTTGGGTGTCTTATTTAAAAAGTGTTTGCTCACCCCAATTTCTTCCAGAGTTTCCCCAGTGTTTTCCATAAGTAGTTTTATAGTTTGACTGTCTTTGTCACTATCTCTATCATCTTATCATCTTGATCTCCAACTCTAGTAGACCGTTGACCAATCAGGTGCTTATAAATCTATGTTTTTTTTTTTGTTTTTTTTTTTTAGGTTTTGCAATAGGCCACATGTGCTTGCCAGAGAAAGACAGAGACAGAGAGAGAAAGTGACAAATCACCTTCCATAGAGCTAACCATTCGGCAATTCCTTCTCCTCCATTCTCCTCCTGGGATTTTGGACACTGACACACACACTTCAAGTGTGATTTTCAGGCTGCCAGGTCTGGGACTTGAACTATGGTCATCCATGTGGGAGTCCAGTGTCTTAACCACCATACCACTCACTGGGCCCTATAACTATTCTTAAGTGGCAAAGAGTATTTTTTCTCTAAACTTCTTACATATTACTGATGTAATCTTCTATATAAAACACCAAATACTTTTTTTTTTTAATTTCAAGAAACAGAGCTGCCATTGCCAGCCTAGAACTCATGGTCTTATTGCCTCAGCCTCCTGACTATCTGGGATCACATGCTATTCTTAGGTCATCTTATATATGAGTGGGGAAAACTTGGGGTACAAGTCTTAAGTTTTTTTTTTTTTTTTTTTTTTTTAGAGGTTTTCACTATAGGGTGTGTGCGCTCGCCAGACAGACAGAGAGAGACATAGAGACAGAAAGCGAGAAATGACCCCCCAGGGGGGATGGTCATGCCACAATCCCTTCTCCTCCATTCTCCTCTCGGGATCTTGGGCACGCACGCACACGCGCCTGGCGTGAGTTTTAAGCCACTGGGTCCGGGACACGAACTGCAGTTGACTACGTGGGAGTCCAGTAACATAGCCATTACGCTAACTGCTGGTTCCCAAGCGATAAATAGGACAAAAAATATTTTTCATATCTACCATGATGGCAAGTTGACACATTCCACTGCCTTTTCTCTGTACCAGCTAACAGCAGCACAGAAAGTATATTGCATTTTTCATAGGTGAGATGATAGTAATTTAAAAAAGAAATGAGAGTTTATTTTATATAACTTCTATTGAAATGTATTTATTGTGCTACTAGCAAGAACTTTCTCTCGCAACAGTGGATTGCTGACTAAGAGAATGGGCTATTTTCTTTAACATAAATACTTCTCACCTGGTGTGTTTTCTCAGTCGTTTGGAAACTCATATAAAAGTGCTGCTTACATCTTTTATGATGAGAAGATAAAGCATGTGTGTTACTGATTCACAGGAATAGATAAGCCAAAATGACTTTCATTATTTTCAGGGGAACACAATTTGATGTGAGAAACAGTTCCCGGCATTGTGATAGCATTTGCTTCTCTTTTTAGATTAAACACCAGACTCCTGTGGTTTCACTGTGTTTGTTCCTCCAGTGTAGATTCACATTCACGCATATCCATTCCAAAACTCATTGTTATGGCCTTTTTGAAAGTAAAAAAAAACGATTTCAACAATGTCAAAAACACCAATGACTTTAGGACATTATCAGAAATTGTTACCACTGGTGTCACACAAATGGGTGTGCAGAGCATTGAACTGGCTCATGCTCTCTTTTCCTGGGATAGTAATGACATTCTGAAATACCATGGAAGGGATGGTTAGTGGAGGATCAAATCAAGAGCTCCACACTTTTACCAATTTTCAAATGAGAGCAACCAAGGAATGGTAAGAGTTGTTGGCCTTACTCCTCATTACTCTGTAAGCTTGACAATAGCTATTCTTATGTTAGCAAAAAACACATTAGCAGCAGTTCAGTTAGTAACCAGAGATCAACACATCCCTTTAACTATATTAATGCCCTTTATTGTTTGTCTTTGTAGTAAATCTGTTTTACTTTACGCTTGGGTTTGTCTGCATGGGTGTGAAACTTGCTAAATGTTCTGCCCATTGAACATAATATATCAAGATAATACATTACTCCTTATTTTGAAGATTTTTTTTTCTTTTTTCACTTTCTCTGCAAATGATTTTTCTGTGCTACCTACAGAATAATTAGAGTTGAAAAAGGCAGCAAAATTTACAAGTGTGTGTGTATGTGTTGGGGGGAGGATTTGTAAAACACACAGAATATTAACTATACTTAAAATGTTGGACCAGACAGTGTTTAAGGAAGCCAGATCCCACATGGCTAACTGTAGTTCTAGTCCCTACCACAGTAGCTTGAAAAACATGCCATGCACATGTGTATGACACAGAGGAAAATAGAGGAAGAAGGGTTAAAGTGTGGCCACGCTCCATTAGGGAATTTTCTCTCTCACTCTGGCATACACATGCACACTCTGCAATACTTTCAAAAAATAATCTTAACATGTTATTTTTGTGGAAGTTTGATTGGTCAGATGCCTTCCAACTTTGTTATTTTTGAAATGTTGCAAGATCAATAGGATACCTTTTATTATTCATCATTTAGATGGTATAAAAACTGACGTAATCCTTTGCAAAACAAGCTGGTGCCCCCCCCAAAGTATCAAATTGACATTTGGTCTGAAATACCACCCTCTAGAAGAATAAAAAGATATGTATACATATATACATACCGTGCTGTTCAGTCTATAATATGAAAAAATTATTTTATTTTTTTAAATTAAAATTTTTTTCTTGAAATTTTTAAAAGGTTTTTGCCACAGGGTGCGTGCACTCACCAGAGAGAGCCAGAGAGAGAGACAGTGAGTGGGAAAGTGAGAAATGTGGGATGGTTATGCTGCAATCCCTTCTCCAGTCTCCTCTTAGGATTTTAGGAGTATGTGGGCATGCATCGGTGGGATTTTTCAAGCCTCTGGATCTGAGACTTTGGATCATGGTTGCCCATGTAGAAGTATAGCACCTTAACCACTACGCCATCTTCTGGCCTAGTTTTACTCATTTGTAACTTTGGAAAACCATCGTACTTCTGTCTCCCTGAGCTTCAGCTCTGTAATGCTTCTTTGAATTTCTTCTTGAATTATTCCATCACTTTTCCCTATGGCAAATCCAATGATCAATATCTAGGTATCATTGCACTGCATTTGTAAACAGCATTTGATTTTATTCTCGGGTCTTTAATTATTTGGCTTCCAGAGCAGCCTTCACTTATTATTTCCCCTGATTACTCCCTGTATAAGTTTTTTTCATTGCGGTGTAACAAGTTACCACAAATTTTGTGACTTAAAACAACACCTGTTCATTATCTTACAATTTCTGTGGACTGGAAATCTAGTTGAGGGTGTCAAAAGGCAGAAATCAAAGGGTCGACTGGGATACATTTTCACCTGAAGACTTGACTGGGGAAGAATTCACTTTCAAGCTTGTTGCTGTTGACCTTTTCTTTTTCTGGCTCTCGGCTTAGGTTGCTCCCACTCCTAGGGTTGTTTTAAGATCCTTGCTATGTGACACTCTCAAAAGCTCTCAAAAGATGGCTGTGTGATTCTTTAAGGTAACAGGAGAATATTTCTCTTCCTGAATAGAAGAATTCATTTTCAAGTTTGTTGCCGTTGTCTTTTTCTTTTTCTGGTTCTCGGCTTGGGGTTGCTCCCACTCCTAGGGTTGTTTTAAGATCCTTGCTATGTGACACTCTCAAAAGCTCTCAAAAGATGGCTGTGTGATTCTTTAAGGTAACAGGAGAATATTTCTCTTCCTGAATAGCTACCTTCAGAGATGCATCTCTACCTTTCGAGATGACCTAGACTCACTTTAAAGGGCTCTCTTGACTAGGTCAGGTTTGCACAGGATCATCTCCCTTTGGATTAACTCTAGGTCTACTCATTTGGGACCTTCAATACCTCTACCAAATCCTTCCACCTTTGCAATATGATGCAACCTAATTATGGTAGTGAATCCAGTTGTCTCCAGAAGTGCCTATTCATGGCATTCACACAAAGGGCAGGGATCTTGGGAACGCTTTTAGAATTGCATCTATCGCACTCCTTCTGAGTCTTCTCTGAGCTTCCAACATGCTCCAGGTGCCAGGGTTCAATCTTCAGTTCTCTGTTCTTTTCTGTCCTGTCTTGATTTACTACCATTTACTACCCAGATGACCAGCTCGTTCTCATCTATTTAAATACTGTTTAATGCTGATGAATCCCAAACTGGTTTCTACAGTCCCTGTTTCTTCTATCCTGCCAGACTCCTGTATCCAGGTATCTAATTTGATGTGGATTATAATAGATTTCCCCATATTAACTCATCCAAAACTAACCTCTATCCCCCTCTTCTGCTTGTTTTGTGGTTTTCCCTTTAATTCTTTGTTTTTGAAAAATCCTATCAATTTTAACTTCTAGCCCTCTTCCCATCTTCATGAAAACCACATCTTTAAGTCTTTTTCCTCGAATTATTCTTCTACATCTACCTTACAGACCTCTAAACCAAGGCTAATCCTTTTATTTTTTTGTCCTCCTTTTTGCCTAGGGAAGTGAACAATGATAGGGGAAAAATGTAAGTATGAAACTTTCTACCATTTCGTGCCATTACAAGTACACTTTCTTCAGTTTCAATGAGGTCTTAGTGCTTTCAAGGATCGAGAATGATTGTCTATTCTAGTGTTATCTCTCATACTGAAATACATTCCTTTAAGTCTCTATTACTCTCAATTTCTGTGTACCAATGAGGGTCCCCCACAAATAGTAGATGCCTTTGTCTCCTACCTAATATCAAATGCCCTCTCTTAGATATCTTAGGGTGTCAGATAAGCAATCCTTTCATTTTCCCTCATTCGATTCATATTTTTAATGTTTTTCTATTCAGTGGGTTCTTTCCTTTAGTTGATAAACATGTACAAACCTATTGCATTTACAAACTAAGAAAAGAAAGACCTTCTTTGCCCTTGAATATCTTTCCATTTGCTACCTTGATTTTCTTATTCACTGCAAAATCAATCATCTTGAAAGAGTGGTTTTATTTACTCTTTTATTTTATCATCCGTTTATTGCATGACGTTAAAACCAGGACTCTGTTCCCACCACACCATTAAACTACTCTCTCTGCCTCTCAAGTCATTAATAACTACTAAATTGTAAAATTCAAAGGACATTTTCCAAAACTTTTATACACTCATATGACTGTATCCATGAGTTCTTTTCTCTTGAGATAATCTAATCCTTCAGCTGCAGTTTCTACTTTTGCCTCTCTGCTTCCTTTTAATTTCCTCAGGAATTTCTTTCTTTATTCTAAGTACCTTAGCTTTTTTCCTTTATTATAACATTCTAATTTTTCATCTATTCTTATAGCTTTAACTATATATAGGTTGATGACCCTGTTATGTAACTTTACATTTTAGATTTGTTCTCTAACTTGTAAATGCTTATTCTCAATCTAGATGTTAAATCCTAAAAACTTAAGTAGACCATTACAGAACTCTCTCTCGCTCTCTCTTTTTTTTTTTTCATAATATGCTTGTCTTTCTATAATGTTGGTATTGGCTTTTTAATTCATTCATAAAGCCAAAATCCTGCTGATAATCAGTTAATGTTTTAATTTATTAATTAATAAAAGAAGTATTTTTGAATGTTGGCTCCTAGCAGCATTTTAATGTATCAAAGAGAAACAATTTTTATGCCATTTTAGAGTTTATCTCTTAGTGGAAGAGATAAAAGCAGGCTAATATGCAAACCATTAATTTCATCTTTGATAATTACTCCGAAGATAATAATAGTAGACTAAATATAGTGACAAAGAATGGCCTTTCCGGGATGATGAGTATGAAGGATTTGTGAGATGGTTTTCTGTGAACAAGAGAGTTTGTGCAAAGGCCCTGAGAGATAGCAACCTTTGACCTCTATCAGGACCTAACCATGTGGACCTGACAAGTCCCTGAAAGGAGATTATAACTAGAAGTAATCTTTCATGTCTTCTAAGAAATTACCCAGACTAACTCTAAACTGTCTTCCATCCTTCTTTAAATTAAATCTGAAAAGAAGGTCAAGATTCCCCTTCTTGGGAACCAGCAGTTAGCGTAATGGCTATGTCGCTGGACTCCCACGTAGTAGACTGCAGTTCGTGTCCCGGACCCGGTGGCTTAAAACTCATGCCGGGCACGTGTGCGTGCGTGCCCAAGATCCTGAGAGGAGAATGGAGGAGAAGGGATTGTGGCGTGACCATCCCCCCTGGGGGGTGATTTCTCGCTTTCTGTCTCTATGTCTCTGTCTGTCTGTCTGGCGAGTGCACGTGCCCTATAGCGAAAACCTCTCCAAAAAAAAAGAAAGAAAGAAAGAAAAGATTCCCCTTCTCATTGTTATCTCACATCATCCAGAATTTCATGCTTCTATAGCTTTCACCAAATCTCCAACAGTGCCCTGATCTCTCAAATTCTTCTCTGTGCTCTCTGGAATTCTTGTTTGGTGATTAGACAACTGCTGTGTGTCTTAAGCCTCTTTTCCAAATGCTCTTTATACATTCTTGCTGTAATTGAAACCAGCTGCTTTCTTGATGCTGCTATGTCCCTTGAAGTCCTAGAAGGGATCTCTCTTTTCTTCTCATAGCTTAAACACAACCGAAAGTGGAAGGAGACTGGTCCACGCTTGTGCCTTGGTTCTCCTCTGACCCACGATTCTTCCTTTTAGCTAGACAGCCCCTCTGTGCTTCCTTTGAGATGTATGTTTTGAGCCTGTATGGCTTTTGAATCTTTGCCTCAGTTATTTCCAAACTATGAGGACATGGATTCTCAAGTTACTTGTATCTTGAGCATTTTACCTCTAGTTAGGATCCTCTACAATACGGAGTGATCTGCTCCAAAGCATTTCCTGGCCATGCTGATGGTGTACGGTGGAGCAGTGCCAACTAGCTTAAAAGGGTTGATTGTTAAATTTGCAGAAAATTTGCAAATGGGATGCTGAAAGCTATTATTTGAATTTTAGTAGTTAAATGATATTAAAACCAACAGTAATATTCAAAAGTGATAAAAACTCACCATGACTTATTTTACCATTGTCTATGCTTTTGAAATAACCGATGTCCATTTGGCCTGCAAAGTGGAAATGCTACCAGTGGTGTGCATTGCTTTCAACATCTCTTCCCAAGCCCTGTATTTTGTGAGGCCATGTTGTTAGCTTGAAATTGGCCGTAGTGAGAATATTTACATTCCAGGAATTGGCAAGCTTTATGAGCCAGGGCTTGAATTGTTTGCTGATTGCCTAGATGTAAAAAAAGTGATAGAGCAAATGTTGATAATGCAACTTTAAAAAGTGGGTTAAATCGTTACATTGTAAATAATACAAAAAATATTTATTTATAACATTTAAAAAATAAATAATCTTCCAATATTCAAAAATCCTTATCAGATTCAGCAGTAAAGTTGTTTACATCTTTGACTAATGAACAGAGTTCTAAGATAGGTCTTTGTTACTTCTTTTATGCATTGCACATTAATATAAACAAAAGCAAAAAAAATGTTAGAATTGCATTTGTTTGTCAGTTGCATCACAGTTTGGCTTTAGGTACAAGATTTTGGCAAGCATCAGCAAAAACCTTCTGTAAGAATTAATCAGACCTAAAAATCTATAATGAAAATTATTGTACATTGTGTTATGATTTGGTAACTATGTATTATACATTTTTTTCTCTTAGTAAAACTTATGATAAACTTATATCTGCATGCACATATACATATATTTATGTTTTTTCAGAGAGTCAATTGTTAAAAAGTTCATTAGTATACCACTGCCATCTTCATTACCTCTAACTTTACCTCACACATACTTATTTCAAGCTTTTCTTTCTCTAAAAATATTATCTATCATTTTTTTCTTTTTCTTTCTCTCTCTCTCTCTCTTACTTTTTTTAGGTCTTAGTCATTGGGTGCATGTATTTGCCGAAGAGAGAAAGAGACAGTGAGAAGGAAAGAGAAGAATCATCTTCCCAAGGTAGATGGCCATGCTGAAATCCCTTCTCCTCCATTTTCCTCTTGGGGTTTTGGGCATGTGTGCACATGTGCGTGGAGTGATTTTCAAGCCACCAGGTTTGGGAACTGAACCACAGCTGGTCATGTCGGAGTCTGGTACCTTAAACACTATGCCACTTACTGGCTCCTATCTCCTATTTTTAAAGCTCATTGTTTCACCTACTTAATGTCCAGAACTTTCAGGATCCCACCTATACCATCCAATGATTAACCCTACCACCCTTCTCAAATCTCATTCATTACCAGTGCATTTTCTGGTCATAACTATGCTCTTTTATTTACCTTCTACTCCCTACATCCTGTCTCGCTTCATTGAACTTGCCATAAACCCCTCTTTGTTGAACTCCAACACTCCATTTACTCAGAGCCTACACCTAAGCAACTGCATGTGATTACACAAAAGCACATTATCATACTGACTGGTCTCCACAATTGATGATCATAATTTCCAAATATGGCCCTATTGCTGCTCAGCAATTCTACTGTAAGCCCCACCTTGTTTTCCTGTCTGTGGTTCCTAGTTCTTGCTTTCTGTTACCTCCTAAATGTCTAAGACCTTTTCCTAATGAAATTGCTATTATTTTGGTTTGAATAGAAATAAACAGAAGAAAAGATTCTCAGCTTCCAAGAACAAACTGACCAAAATACCTATACCTCTGTGCACATGCTCTGCCTTCCAGATGAAGAGGTGCTGTTTTTAATTCAAGCCCAACCACTTGGCTTGGACACTGGATTTATTATTCCTCCTGTCCTACACTGTCGATACTGAAATGCGTTTTTGGTCTTGCATGATTGTCTTTCCTTGTCTACTGAATCCCTCCCGTCAGCATAGGGACATGGTGACATTCTCCACTCTTAAAAATTAACAAATAAACAACAAGACCCCCCCCTTCTTACTCACGCCTCCTTGTGGTCAGTGCTCCATTTCTTCAGCTCTGCCCAAATGATGAACATAAGTAGGAAAAGCAGACAGTCTTATTTGGTTTCTGTTCTCAAACAGTAAGGGTAGTTAATCAATTATTTTTTATTAATAAGTATGACATTAGCCATAGATTTAGCCTAGATACTTATTATCAGGTTTAAAATGTTTCCTTCTCTTTCATTTTGTTGAGAGCTTAGGTAATAAAATATTTTGGATTTTATTCTATGCTTCTTTTCCATCTATTGAAACCATCATATGCCTTGCCTTCCTAAATCTTTGTATTAGATTATTACACTGATTCCCTTTCAAACTGAAATTTGCCTTTCATTGCTGAGATAAACACCACTAGGCCAATGTGTCTTATTTTCTTTCAATATTTTTGGATTCAATTTAAAATATTTTCCAAGTATTTTGTGTCTGTATCTAATAAGAAATATTGTTTATAGTTCGTGTTTTATAATGTTATTGTCTGTTTCCATGTCAGAACAATACTAGCCTCAGGAAAGGAGTTGGAAAGTTATACTTACTTTTTAATGACAGAATTTGTGTAGGAATGGTCTTATTTTTCCTCAAGTAGTTGATAAATTCACCAGTGGAGCTATCTTCTCTGATATTTGTCATATGTTTTAAATGACAACTTCAGTTACTTTAATATATGTAGGACTATTCAGATGACATATTTTTCCTTTGTTCAGTTTTAATAACTTGTGTATTTCATACAATTTTTCCATTGTTCTATTGGGGTTATCCGAAAAGTCATGACACATTTTACATAGAAAAAAATGCATAATGACTTTTCCAGCAATCCAATAGTTTAGTCAATTTATTGGCATGAAATATTGTTAATAATATTCTCTAATTATACCTTTAATGTTTATATAATCTACAGCGATAATCCTTTTAAAAATTTATTTCTGACATTGGTTATTTGTATCACCACTTTCATTTTTCTTCCTCAGTCCAGGAGTTTATAATTTTAATGATGTTTTCAAGAAATTGGTTTTTGGCCTTATTGGCTTTCTTTTGTTGTCTACCTAATGTCTTATTGATTTCCGGTCTCTTTATTATTTTCATACTTTTTCATTTGGGTTTAAATTGTTCTTCCTATTTTTATCTCCTTAAGGTAAAAGCTTAGATCTTTAGTCTTAGATTTTTGTTTTCTAATGTCGGCATTTAAAGCAAAAACAAACAAACAAAGAAACAAACAAACAAAACTCCCCAGGTCTTACCCTGTTTTTTTTTTTTTTCTATTTTGCTTTCATTTTCATTAGGTTGAAAATATTTTCCAAGTTGATTCATCTTTCTGCAAGTGGAGATCCAGTGTTCCCAGCACCATTTGCTGAAGAGGTTTTCCTTTTCCCACGGGATTGACTGGTACCCCTTGTGAAAAATCAGTTGGCTGTATGTTTGAGCATTTATTTCTGGGGACTCTATTCTGTTCCATTGGTCCAAGTTGAGTTTGGTATTTATACTTTGATTCATAGATGATTTAGAAATACATTTCAAATTTCTAAGTATATTTGGAGAAATTTTATAGTTTTTTATCACTGTTACTTCAAAATGTCCATTTTTGGTAAGGAATATTATTCTATGTGTTCTCAATTCTTCTGAGTTTTCAGACTTTGTATGCCTCAGCCAACATATTGACTATCTTAGTAAATATTTTATGTACTCTCAGTTGCTTATTCTACAAATGTTCATTAGGTCTATTTACTTCATAGTGGTTGTAGCAGATGAAAAAGAACAACTTACATCCCCTTTTTTTCAGCTTAATGCAACCTCATTTATTCTTATTTTTAAAAATTCTTATTTATTTATATTTTTATACATTCAATCACATTATTTCACTTAGAAAGTGAACATTTGAATATGGTAAATTTCTCCCCAATCTAGTTGATCAAAATATCTTCAGCAGATAACACCACTACCTCCTTGCCCCGTCAGTGCTCTCTCTGTCTCTGTATCCCTCCTCCAAATGTCCTTCCATTTTCAGAAATAATTTTTTCTGGTAGCAAGGAGGTGGTTAGCACTTAGTCTCTAGTTGTGAGTTCATTTAGCATCTACCTCAATTTTCTTCTTGACGATGACTGAACAAAACCGTTGTACAAGGGGCTAGCCATGCACACTTAGCATGGTCCACTCCAGAGCTTCCCATTGGACTGTTCAACACTTTGCAAAGTCTCACACAGGTCTGATAGGGATACGTCTTCTTCTTTTCCTTTCTCAAATGTTATTTACCAGTAACCCTTTCATAAATCTAATCTCATCTCACTGCTTGCTGGAGAACCCTGAACTCAATTAACAAGTAATTGAAAAGTAAGTATGGGAGACAGTCATTTGGCAGATTGTAAAGAAGTCCTTATCTCTTTCAGAAAACAACTGACCACCACACCTTTGTTAAAAAGCTTAGTTGACTGGTATCAGCAGGCCTCCTCTTGTGAGTGCATCCTCAGTCCCTGGGAGTAACTTTGGAACCTGTGGCATGATGAGAGTCCAGGAACACAATCTGACTGAAAGCAGATGATGTAGCAAACCTATCCTATCTGATTGTTAAGTCCATTTAAAAAAAAATTAAAAAAAACATAATTATTAAGATTGATTGTGTAACTTTATCAACAAAGAAAATAATACTCCTTAGGGAAGGTGAGGGGTTATGAAGACAGGCCCTAAGTGGAAATCACAACAGCACCTGGAGTCGGTAGGCCTGCCTAGAAGACAAACACACACTCCTGCCCCAGCTCAGGGGACAGCTTACATCTGAGGCTCCACAGACAGCCCACACTGCAAAGCTGCACAGATTTAAGTCATAAATGTCTTCCAGTTCATGGTGAAACAAGTCCCACTCATCCAGAATCTGTCAGTTCGTGGTCCCCACCTGCCAAGATCATAAGCAACCTCTCGCTCAACTCACAGGTGACCACCTCTTCCTCCTGGCTCCTGAAGGAGTTGCTGTTCTCTCTTTCCTCAGTGAACTCCCAGAGGCGGTTCCTTCATTGACCCTGGTATCTGCTTGTCCCACTTTCTGCAGCCATTAGGGTACACATGCTTATAAAAACAGCTCTTCCTGATGGGCAGCTCCCATGGACTTCATCAAAATGCCTACATGCATTGTTGCTCATTGCCTTCTCATATTTCTGAAGGAGTTTCTGCTTTTCTTCTTTCTCCTCCCCCCAGTACTCCCTTGGAATGACAAAGTTAGCTATGATCCAGCATTCTGGGCAGGACTTGATGATCTTGCTCTCAAATTACCTAGTCCTCCTCTTCCATGTTCAAGTGTGTTTAATCCCAGTATTTTGGGACTTTGCAGATATCTTGGTTTAATTCTGTTGTGATCTGAGAGCAGCCATGATCTGATCTGTATTCTTTCAAGTTTGGTAAGGTGTGTTTTCTGGCTCACAGTGTGATCTGTATTGGTGAACATTCCTGTGAACTTGAAATGAATGTGTTTCTGCTGTTTCGGAAGAAAGTAGTTGTAGATTCTGATTATATCCAGTTGCTGGTGGGGCTGTTGAGTTTCATGATGTCTTTGCTGATCGTCTGCATATTAGAGCTGTCCATTTCTAAAAGAGGGGTGTGGAAGTCTCCAAGAACAATAGTGAATTTATCTATTTCCAGCTGCAGTTCCACCTATTTTTGCCTCATGGGTTTTGCCATTCCTGTTAGGTGCATACACTTAGAGGATCGTTGTGTCTTCTTAGAATACGATGCTCCTTTCCCATTGTCTGAAATTCTGTCTCCTCCAAAGCTCATGTTGAAATTTAATTGCTGTTGTCATGCTATTGGAATTGGGCCTTTAAGAGGACCTCATGTCTGGACCGATGCCATTATTATAGGAATCATTCATTATTGTGAGAGTGAGTTCATCTCCCTTTTCTCCTTCTTGCTTTCTCTTAGCCCTTCCACCATATAATGATATGATGAAAAGGCTCTTGCCATATGCCAGCATCTTGGTGTTGGACTTTCTTACCTCCAGAATTGTGAGCCAATACATTTCTGTTCATAACAGATTTCCCAGGCTGTGGTATTCTACTTTAGCAGCGCAATCCAATCTAATCCATCCTCTCTATCCCTGATAAAGGGAAAAAGAACTTTTGTTATTGCTGTTATAGGGCATGTGCGCTTCCCAGAGACTGACAAAAAAGAGAGAGAGAAAGGGAGGGAAAGTGAGAAATCACTTGCTGGGTCGATGGTCATGCCACAACCCCTTCTCTTCCATTCTCCTCTTGGGATTCTGGGAGTGCATGTATACATGCCCGCCATGTTCTTGAGCTGCTGATCTGGGACTCCAACTGTGAAATCAGCCATGTGGGATCCAGTTACCTTAACCTATGTGTCACCTGTTGGCCCGGAACTATTTTTTTAAAAACTGTGAGAAGGCATTAGCGGGAGAGAGAGAGACAGAAAGAAAGAATGAAAGCACTTCATGGTGGATTAGTCACATCACAGTTTATTACCCCCATTTTTCCTCCCATCGAGATTTTGGGTGCACATGCACACATGCCCAATGTGTTTTTCTAGCCGTGGGGCCAGGATTCTAATCACAGTTGGCCATGTGCAGTCTTGCAATCTTGTTTCCAACACAGCACTTAACCACTGGCTATAGGGCTGGCCCTCTTTGAGCTACGTTTAAAACTTACTTTTTAAATCTCTTCTCTCTCTCTCTCTCTGTGTGTGTGTGTGTGTGTGTGTGTGTGTGTGTGTGTGTGAGAGAGAGAGAGAGAGAGAGATACTCTCAAGTGGATTCTTACTCTGTAATCCACTCCCAGTCTCAGCTGGCCAGACCAAGGGCACGCATGCTCACACCATGTGCTCAGCGAGGTTCTGGGACATGAATCCCACACCCTTCTCATTGGCGTTCCATTGTGTTACTGCTGTTCCTCCACGTGATCTGCCAGATAACTTCCTTTGCTTGGAAGTTTGTTTTATGTGTAATTAATACAGCTGTTCTTGCTTGCTGACTCTCCTTCCTTCATCCTTTCTGTATTTATTTTTTTGGTTTTAGAGTTATTCTCTGAGTTTTAAAATTGCTTACGATAGTGATACATCTTTATGGTGTACAGTGTGGCCTTCCAGTACATGAATACAATGTACAATGGCACTAACCCTAACCCACCGTCTTACACATTCATTCTTACTTTGTCATGTGAGCAATGACCTCTCTTACCTATCTTCCAGCTATTTTGAAATATGCACTGGATTGTCACCAACTGTGGCTACTCTAGAACTCCTTCTACTTGCACTCTTGTCCTTTTCTTTAATTAGTGTTAACAAAAGACACCTTTCTCCACCTGTTTACTTTCAGGCTACATGTGTGTTTATACTTAAAATGTGTTTCTTCTAGACAGTGGATAGTTTTTTGAACCACTCTATTTCTTTTATTCGGTTGTGTTTTAGAACATTGATATTTGAAGTAATTTCATACAGTTGAATTAATGTCTATTGTATTTATCACTGTTTTCTAGTCATTACTCTTGTCTTTTATTCTACTTTTGTCTTCCACTCATTTTTTGCTATATGTCCTTTTAATTGAGCATTTTATGATATCATTTTTTTCTTCCCTTCTTCGAATATCATTGAATAGTTATGCTTAAAAATTTTGGGGGGGCCAGCAGGTGGCATAGTGGTTAAGACACTGCACTCCCACGTGGTGGACCATGGTTCGAATCCTGGTCCTGCAAGCTTGAAACTGATGCCAGGAGCATGTGTGTGTGTGTGTCCAAAATTCTGAAAGGAGAATGGAGAAGAAGGGATTGTAGCATGGCCATCCCATTTGGGGGATGATTTCCTGCTTTCTGTTTCTCTGTCTCTCCAGTGAGTGCACATGCACTATAGCAGAAACCTCTAGAAAAAAAAAATTTGGTGGTTGCTCTAAAATAGGCAATATACATTTCTAATTTAGCCAGAACTACTTTTAAATAACACTATATTGCTTCATAGGTGATGTGCATACCTTAAAATGACAAAATTCCTCTAATTCCTTGTATCTTTGCTGTTAAACACACACACACACACACACACCACACACACACGTAGGGCAGGTATACTAGCAACAAATTCCCTTAACTTCAGTTCATCTGAGAAAATCTGTTTCTCTTTCACTTTTGAAATATGATTTTGTAGAGTACACAGCTCTGGTTTGTTGATTTTCTTCCCCTCTCAACCCATTAAATCACTCCTCTCTCCTTGCATGCCTTTCTGAGAGAAGTCAGATGTGAGTTTTATCTTTCTTACTTAATAATAGCAAGTTTTATTCCCTCTGGCTTCTTTCAAGATTCTTGTTTTTTATTTTCATCAGTTTGAATAGATGTGCCTAGGTACATTTATTTATTTTCTTTTTATCTTTGTCCTGCTTGGTGTTCCCTGAATTTTCTGTATCTGTGGATTCATGCTTGGCTTTAAAATGGGGGACTTTTTCAGTCATTGTTTAAAATATTTCTTCTGTTCCTTTCTCTTCTCTTCTTTCTTTTCATTATTCATATGTTACAACCTTTATAATGCTCACATAGTTCCTCAGTACTCTGAAGGTCTTCTTCTTCCCTCCCCCCTTGTTCTTTTCTTCTCTTTGCTCTTCAGTTTTGAAATTTCTATGGAGTTTCCTCAGGCTCATAGATTCTTTCTCAGTGGTGTCCAGTTCTTTCAAGTGTTTTTGATTTCTAACATTTCTTAAATCTGTTTTTTAAAAAAGTTGATTCATTTCTTCCATGAAGAAGGGAGACAGAGAAAGAGAGATCCCCCAATAGGGTCCCGATGCCACAATCCACCCCTGCTTCTCAGCCAGCTCTGGATGGCAGGCACATGCCTGCCTTGTGTAATAGAGAGGTGCCTGGAGTTGAACCAAGAATCTTCCCATGTAGGATTGACTCACAGGACATCACATTTTACTGCTGTGTGACCATCTGGCCCCTCTAACATTTCTTTTTTGTTCTTTTTTTAGTGCTTCTGTCTCAGTTTTTTTTTTTTTTTCCTCACCTCTTCTAACATATCTGCTCTGTTGGTTAGAACCTTTAGCATGATAACCATCATTGTTTTAAGTTCCTGATGTGATCGTTCCAATATCTCCTTCATATTTAAACATGGTTCTTACGCTTGCTGGCTCTTCCAACCAAGTATTGCTTTTATTATGTTGTGTAGTTTTTTTCTTGGTAGCAGCCCATAATGCATTGTGTAACAGGAACCGGGCTGCACAGGTCTTTGGTAATATGCTGGCAAGGCGTGCAGAGGAAAGTGATCTGCAGTCACGTAGTTGGCTCTCCGTGTTATAGGCAGCTGGAGTGTGAATTTCACATGTGCTTCTTAGTCTCCTCCCCTGACATTCCACCCCAGGTGGAAAGGATAGCTAGACTTGCCAGGAGTTGGACATTTTTCTCTTCCTATGTGGTAGGCTTGAGCAGGCTCGGGTTGGGTGCTTTACTTTCCCCAGCTCAGTCAGCCTCTGAGGAAAACAAAACAAACCAAACAATACAAAACAGAACAGTAGTTTAGGGTCAGAGAAGATAGTTTCTCTTGGGACAGGTTTATTTATTTTTTATTCTTTGAGAGAGAGAGAGAGAGATAGGAAGCAAGGAATCACTCCCCCCTCCGCCCCAGGAGGTATGGCCACATCGCAATCTCTTCTCCTCTACTCAACGTCTTGGGATTTTGGGCATGCAAGAATACATGCCTGGCATGAGTTTTTTAAGCCACCAGGTCTGGGACTTGAACTGCAGTCAACTACGTGGTAGTTCAGAGACATAATCATTATGCCATCTCCTGGTCCTGGGACATGTTTTATTAAGAACAGAATACTCTGGCATATTTCAGAATGGTTACTTTTCTTCTATCCTTTCCAGAAACAAGAAAATTTTATCTCTGATATTTACATGGAAATCCGATGTAACTCCAGTGGTAGAACTCACGCAAGTGAAAGAGCACCTTCTTAACTAGGTCCCCTTGGAGTTTTTAACTCAGAAGGGCCCATTCTGAGTGTCTAGCAATTCATCAATTACTGTTCAGGTTTTCTTATCCCAGCACTGGTTTCCACGGGACTTTAGCTTGAGGGTCTCTGCTCCGGTAAGTGTGATTCTCTGTGTTTGCCACAGACAATCTCTTCAATTTTAGAATCAGTGGCTTGCCTTATGACCTTACTTTTCTGAAAGATTAATAAAGAGTTGTTGTTGGGACCAGCAGTTAGTACTGCACCAGTGTCTGGCTCCTTGTGTGGGTTTTTTTTTTGGGGGGGGGAGGATTTTTGCCTTAGGGCATATGCACATGCCATGGAGAGACAGAGGCAGTGAGAGGGAAAGTGAGAAATCACCCTGATCCCTTTTCCTTTCAGGATCTTGGGCATGCATGCAGATGCACCTGGTGTGAGTTTTCAAGTCACTGGTTCTGGGACTCAAACCATGGTCAGCCATGTGGGAGTTCAGTGACATGACCACTATGACATCTGCTGGTCCTCAATAGTTTTTTTAATTGCCAGGAAAGCATGAGTGCTTTCAGAGAAAGAGAGAGAGAGAGACAGAGAGAGAGAGAGAGAGCACCCTCCCCCACAACAAGGCATCATTATGCCACAATACTTTTTCCTCCATTTCTCCATCCCATGAGGATTTGGGGTGTGCATGCACACATACCAGGTGTATTTTTCAAGTCATCATGGCCAAGGTTCAAACTGATGTTGGACAGCTCCCTATGCACAGGCTCAAACTGTTGTACCACGGTTTCAACCTAGAGGAAGAGAGATTGCGGATCATCTCATCCTGTATGCCTCCGAATGCTCAGATTGAACTTCAAGATTTACAAAGAAGTGCATAAGCCATCAGAAGACTAGAAATCACTGCAGGGTCATAAGAAATATGAGAAAGCAAGAAAATATGTATCCTCCAAGGGAAAAGAATAACTCTTCTTCATCCTCAGACAATACAATGGAACTCATGGAAATGTCAGATAAAGAATTTAGAATAATCATAGCGACAAAGCTAACAGAGATGAAAGAGAAGAGAGACAATGAACTCCAGAAGAGGCAGGAAAAAGGAGCCGATGAGTTCTAGGAGGTGAGGAAGTTCTTAACAAGATCTGAAAGATCGTAAGAATCAGATTGAACTGTTAGAGATGAAGGCTATAATACAGGAAGTCAAG
>NW_006204918.1:290169-310778 GCF_000334495.1 Tupaia belangeri chinensis
AAAATGAGAATATTATATGAGAAATACTAGATACCTTCAAATGTCCAAACATCCAGATTTTAAAAATTTTATAAATTGATTTTCCAGAAGTCAAAGAGACTAATAAGGGCATTGATAATCTATTCCATGAAATCCTGGAAGAAAACTTTACCAACCTAGAGGCATTAAAAAATCCAGACCCAAGATATACAAAGGACCTGAAATAGAATTAACACAAGAACAAGAAGATCTTCTCCAAGACTCATTACAGCCAGGCTGACCAAAACCACAAAGACAAGATACTAGGATTGGTGAGAAAGAAACATCAAGTTACTTACGAAGGATATTCTGTCAGCTAACAGTGGACCTCTCACTGGAAACAATGCAAGCGAGGAAAGATTGGGGAAATATATTCAAAGTGTTAAGGGAAAAGCAATTTCAACCAAGAATACTGTACCTGGCAAGATTATCCTTCAAATGAGAAGAAAAGACAAGGACATTCTCAGATAAACAAAACCTGAATTTACCAACACCGGACCAGCTCTTGTAGAAGTTCTGAAGGGTGTACTATACCAGAAGAACTAAATACAGACACATAGAAATAAGAGTTCAAAACCAACTAAGAATATGGCCAACTTAATGGTATGGACAAGTCTGGAGTTGAATATTATATCCTAGAACTTAATCGCAAAGATTGGACCACAACAGAAGATAGATAAAGTACCTGAGACTGACTAGTGAAATAGAATCTTATGACATTTGACTAAAACATTATTGATTTTCTTTTAGACTTTGTTTTCTGGATTTAAGGATTTTTGTCTTGTCTTGAGCTGTTGATAGGTTCATGTACCTACTATTTTAACAGAATCCCAACCTGTTTTCTGACTTTAAGTTTTAAGCAAATCTCTCTCAGCATTTCTTTTGGATTTATTAAAATTAAAATTAAAATTAATTTCCTTGAAATTAAAAAAATATACTAAAAATACCTATTTAATGACCACAGTAAGCTATATAGCATAAGCTAGATGCTACTTTATAGTATGTTCATTCTACTCAGTTTCACACCTAAAGTCGGACATGTATTCACAGGTATGTATATATCAGCTGACTTAGCTATTGAAAGTAGATAGATTATTTAAGATCTTTTGTGAATCAATAAAATGTGGGGGAAAAAAGAATGGAAAGCAACTGTAGACACCAGAGATAGTGTGAGAGGAAGGTGGGAAATGGCAGAGGGTGAGATATAGGGGGAAAAAAGTCTAGAAACTAGAAATGGAGAGTTTTTGATAATATGCATGATGAAGTCACTATGCAGAATATTCTGGATGGGAAACGACATTTTGTATGCACATGTATGATTAAGCCACTATGCAGTATATTCTGGATGGAAAATTCCATTTTGTATGCTGTGACTATGCCCAGTGAATGACTGTAAAATTAATTCATTACAAATAAAAATAAAAGAATAGAATAAAAATTTTTGTTTTTTTGTTTAAATTTTTACTTGTAAAGACCAACTGACGATTTCCAAGCTACTCACATGGCAGGCTGGAAACTGATAGTTCATCCACTAAATGTTAACTCTATTTTTTAAAAACAAATTATTACTACTATTACACATTTTTTCTTGAAACTGTCTACTAGTTCACTAACTAAACTATATTTCATTGTTGCTTACTCTGTATCTGAAATGTTAAATTCCAGGTGTTTCTTATTTACAGAAATTCACATATGCTTTCTCAGATCTATTTTAGTGTTTTCTATAAGCACTTGTTCCCAGTTTTTCTTCTTTAGATGTTTAGAATACATCTAAAATAGTCTACAAATTCTGACATTTACAGTATTTGTGTGCTTTCTGTCACGTTTTATTTTTTTTCTGGTTTTCAATGATAATATTTGTTTCCTTTATGATTTTTTTTAACTGTAAGCTGCTCATTTATCTAGAATTTGAAACGTGGAAGTTTTTTTTTCAGTTCATTTATTTATTTTTTCTATGAGTGAGAGGGAGATGAAGAGAGACAGCAATAGGATCTTGACGTTGTCCTCTACTCCCAGCCTCAGCCCGTCCCAGATCTCGGGCAGGAGTGGCCTGGGATACTCTGGAAGGTCTTCAGATGTAAGAAGGAAACCTTTGCACGTGTGTATGCACAGCATGGCATTTTACCGCTGCACCCGTGTATGGCTCCTTGTGTGGGTTTTTTTTTGGGGGGGGGAGGGGAGGATTTTTGCCTTAGGGCATATGCACATGCCATGGAGAGACAGAGGCAGTGAGAGGGAAAGTGAGAAATCACCCTGATCCCTTTTCCTTTCAGGATCTTGGGCATGCATGCAGATGCACCTGGTGTGAGTTTTCAAGTCACTGGTTCTGGGACTCAAACCATGGTCAGCCATGTGGGAGTTCAGTGACATGACCACTATGACATCTGCTGGTCCTCAATAGTTTTTTTTAATTGCCAGGAAAGCATGAGTGCTTTCAGAGAGAGAGAGAGAGAGAGAGAGAGAGAGAGAGAGAGAGAGAAACTGAGCAGACACCTAGAGAGAGAAAGACAGAGAGAGAGAGAGAGCACCCTCCCCCACAACAAGGCATCATTATGCCACAATACTTTTTCCTCCATTTCTCCATCCCATGAGGATTTGGGGTGTGCATGCACACATACCAGGTGTATTTTTCAAGTCATCATGGCCAAGGTTCAAACTGATGTTGGACAGCTCCCTATGCACAGGCTCAAACTGTTGTACCACGGTTTCAACCTAGACTTGTTTTTTTTTTTTTTTTTAAGAGAGATTTTTTGCTGTAGGGCAATGTGCTTGCCAGAGAGACAGAGACAGAGAGACGGAAAGCGAGAAATCACCCCTCAAGGCAGATGGTCACGCTGCAACCCCTTCTCCTCCATTCTTTTCTCAAGATTTTGGGCACGCATACACATGCACCTGACTTGAGTCTGAAGCGTCTGTGTCTGAAACTCGAACCATCAGCCATGTGGGAGTCTAGTGATGTAACCATTCTGCGATCCGCTGGTCCCACCAGCTGAAACATTTTCAATTCCTGCTTTGACGATGCACTTCTCTGGAGAGGGTCATACTGTCTTCTGTCAGTCATCAGGAAACTCTGCAAACCTAAGCACACTTTACATTTTCTGCTTGAACTTTTACCCCTGAGCATGCAAACAGCAAAATTCCAAGCAAAATATTCCTAGGATCGTTCATGGTTACAAATTCCCATGGGAGATTATTTTTACTTTCATTCTGTTCCAAGTTTAAATTTGATAAGTAATTTTGCTGTCCCTTCTTTATAATGAGTTCATTTTCATTCAAACTTTTCCTGAAAGTAGGGTTTGGGGGTATCAGACATCTCGTACATCGTATTCGTCTACCCATGACACACTAAAACTGTTCTTTGTGGTCACTGCGATCCCAAGGGAGGAGAAATTTCAGGCTCCCAAAATTTAGCTAAATACTTGAGAATAAAAACTCAATTAGATATACTTGTTTTGCTTCTCAGTTCCTGTTTTCAATTTATTTAGGACCTTCTCAGTTTATAAATATTTTTAGTTCATATATGAGAGAGCTTCAAAAACTTTATGGATATTTTAATTAAAGTTGGAGTTTATTTTGGTGCCCAAAATGGAAATTCTTGTATAGTTTTTCCCTAATACACATTTTCCATGAACTTTTTCAAGAGTTCTCATGTATGTATATTACTCATCAAGTGTGTTATTTTATAAAAGGATGATTTTGTTCTTTGCGTCAGCTAACACAATTTTGTATTCACTATTTCTTTCTCCCACTTATATTTGCTTACAGATGGTTAAATTAGATTTGAATTTTTAAAAAAAAATATTTATTTATTTAATTTCATTTATTTATTTATTTATTTATTTATTTATTTATTTATTTTAATTTGACCAGAGAGAGACACAGAGAGAGAAAGAGGGCAAGTGAGAAAGCAAGCCACCAGGTCCAGGACTCGAACCACAGTTGGCCATGTGGGAGTGTCCAGCACCTTAACCTCCACACCACCTGCTGGTCCCTAAATTAGATTTGAATTTTATTCCATTAAAATATGCATTCAATCATGTATATCAGAATATAATGTGGACTTAAAGTTATACTGCAAATAAACTTAATGGTTTAATTCATTCTCCGTTAATCAGTTTCATTATGTGATTAAGACCTGCTTATTCTTTACAATATGTTTTACTTAAAAATGTTTATGTCCACGTTAGAACAGAATTGCAGTGGTCCTCAGAAAGTCACTTTCCTGAAAACTGCAACAGCTTTTCATGGCATGGAGATACGTTTATGGTGGTGGAAGAAAGCTAGGCTGTAAGTCCCTATCAGGTCCTAGGAAGTCATTTTTATACAGTGCTGTAAAAATGTCAGCTAATGTGCTGTGTTGTGGTGATGTTTATTTAGTTTGCCCTGTTATTCTCTTCTGTTTTACCACTAACTAGGGTTTATTGCTGGAGTTATTTCTTTATGAAAATTTATGGCGCACTTTCCCGTGTTGTGTTCAGGACGCCAGAGTGCGATTCAGTAAGTGACGCAGCTGTGAGGACTCTCAAGGCCTCATCAGAGCACGTCACATCTGGGAGGCTGAGTTATAACAAAGGAGGCGGGCTGGCAGAATTCTGCTGGATGAAAAGTTCAAAACTCTAAGTAGTATATAAAAAGGAAAATAAAATGGAATGTATCTCATTGCGTCCATTTAGTAGCAGGACATTTTTTTGAATTAAATCTGTAAGAGGAAGGCTACTTAAATTCTATAGTGAAAAGGCAATAAATAACTCTAAGTAGCTGTGAAGATTTTAGGGTATGCCATATTTTTCTCCAAAAAAAGATGGACTAAATGTACTTAAGAAGAAATATAAAAATAACTGTTCGGAGAAATTTGGAATAGATATTTGGAGAAATATTTTTAGGATTCCTAGCTTTGTTAGTGACTTTTTACCCGTCAATATATATTCAAATTTATTCAAATTTGAAATAATCCTACATTTAAGGAGTAATCTTAAAATAACAAAAATAACATTTACGTTTTTCTGGATATGAAAGAAACTTCAAAATGCCATTGTTATCTATGGAAGATAAGTTTCTTATGCCTTAGCTTAATCTACACTGTATAAAACAAACTTTTATGCTATTACATTAGAAGGGCATTTCTTTTTAATATGTTAGTCATAATTCTTAAAAATGCCAGTACATTTTAAATGATGATAAATGTTTTGTGTGAAAAAAAGGTGCCTTTAGTAATCAAACTTCTGCTGAACAGAAAATTAGTAAAGCAAATTTAAGACTTAGGATCAAAGCAATATTTCATAAGTGTAGCAAGGGATTGATTATTGTTCCATGGGCAATAAAAAATTTACCCAATGATAATGTTACAGAAGTACATGTGTAGATATTTTTCTCATTACAATCAGTTGCCAGACTTCTAATTTAGGATGTAGTGATGAGCTAGCATGGGCTACTCACCCCCTGCCCTGAAACCAGACTTCCAAGTGTCCTAACCTAAAGTGGAAGAGAGGAGGTGACTGGCCCTCTTAAATTAAGATTAAAAGAGAAAGAAGAAAATACCCACTCACACCACCTCTAGGTCTTCGCGGAGTCTGAGCCCTTGTTTTGGGGAAGAAACAGAAGTCCAAACAGGAAGGGGACTAAGGATCATGGACAGGTAGAGTAGGAAGCGTTTTGTTTCCTTCTGTTTTTGTTTTGATTATAAAATGGATGGTTCATTGCTACGTAGTGGGCACTACGAGGCAAAAGAAAAGATCTGCCAAACGGCCAGTCCAAGAGGGAACTGCCCACAGACACCTGCCACGAGGCCATGACAGACACTCACCTGAAGTTTGTCAGTGCGTGCAGCAGAGGGAAAGACCCTGCCTGGGTAAATAAGCCATCTGAAATAACTAGAAGGATCCGTGTGTGCCCCTCACACAGGGCTGAGAAAGTCTTACCAGAGTACTTGGGAAATCTGGACTCTGTAGTAAGAAATAATTAACCCTATACTGACCAGGGCTCTGAACCCCTTAAGATATCATGAAAGTAAGACCCAAGAGAATCACATGGTTACCAAGGTCTTCAACTGCACTTCAAGAAATAGCTCAAGAATATTTATAAGAATAAAACACTAATCATCAACAATAAGGTAAACTGCATGTCTTATATCCATTTAAAAATGACCAGGCATGAAGAAAAAAATAAAAAGAAGGAAAGAAAAACAAGACCTATATGAGGAGATCAATCCATCGACTCTGAACCAAGAGTGGCTAAAAAAGGCTGATGGCACGTTCAAACTCTTTATGAGTGCTTTCAGGTGTTCCTAAGTTCAACTACAACAAGGAGCTACCACTTCATACTGTCTGGAGTACCTAAAACTGAAAGGGGTAGTAATGCCGAATGTTGGCAAGAATGTAGAGTCAGTGTAATGCTTGCACTGTTCTATTGGAATATAAACTATCATAAAACCCGGGATGGCTAGAATCGGCTGATGGCACGTTCAAACTCTTTATGAGTGCTTTCAGGTGTTCCTAAGTTCAACTACAACAAGGAGCTACCACTTCATACTGTCTGGAGTACCTAAAACTGAAAGGGGTAGTAATGCCGAATGTTGGCAAGAATGTAGAGGCAGTGTAATGCTTGCACTGTTCTATTGGAATATAAACTATCATAAAACCCGGGATCAGTAGATGGCGAAATGGTTACGGTGCTAGGTTCTCATGTAGCTGACTGTGGTTTGAATCCCCGACCTGGGACGTAAGACTCACACTGGGTGCGAGTGTGTGCCTGCCCAAAATGCTGAGAGGAGAATGGAGGAGAAGGGATTGTAGTGTGGCCATCCCCCACTGGGGGGTGATTTCTTGATTTCTGTCTCTCTGTCTCTGTCTGTCTGGTGAGCACATGTGGCCTATAGAAAAATCTCTAAAAAAAAAATCATAAAACTCAAATAGTGTGCAATTGTTTGTAACATTAATATGTATCTACCCTACAACACAACAATTGTCACTTTTAAGTGCTTATCTATCAAATATAAGTTCACATTACCTCCGAAAATGGTGGTAACATTTTTCATAGCAGATATGTTCATAACACCCCAAATCTGGAAAGATCCAAGATACATTAGGAAAAAAAGGAATAAACAAACGGAATACAATGGAAATGATGATGCAATGAGAACAATGCTAAAGAAGAATAAAACTCATTCATTAAAAAAAGAGAAACTGCTACCACAATCACAGCACAGATGAACATCAAAAACACAATGAAGACCTGTCATTTGTGCAAAGTGGAGGAATGTAGAAGATTTAGTGCCAAGTGAAGCAAGCCAGACTATGAAAGGCAGACAGACTGTATGTCCCTGGTCAATAGACATCGAATGTCTGCACTTTATGGCAGAAATCAAAGGACTGGAAAGTACAGTGTCCAGGATGGCAAGTGCGAATACCAGAGACTGCACAGGAGGGGCTGGATATGAGGTGTGACAGGGAGGGACTCAGGAATGGAATGGGGGCCAGCAGGTGGTGTAGGAGTGAAGGTACTGAACTCCCATATGGTTGACTGCGGTTCGAGTCTCAGACTTGATGACTTAAAAATGATGCCAGGCATATGTGCATGTGTACCCCAAACTCCAAGAGGATATTGGAAGAGAAGGGATTGTGGCATGGCCACCACCCTGAGGGAGGTTATTTTTCACTTTTCCTCTGTCTCTCTCTGGTGAGTACACATGCCCTATGGCAAACAACAACAACAAGAATAGAATGTTACTGTTAAGAATGATGTACATGGTTATATTTTTGGCTCCTTTGACAAACATTGCACTCGTGCTTTGAAAAACCAGATTATACACTGTAAAGATGTGCAATGATTCCATGTGAATTCAAAAGGCAGAAAAGTATATAGTGCATGATTTGAGTTACATGAGTTCTAAAACACATACCTACTCTAGTTTTTTGTTCATGTTATAAGTTCTGAAACACATACCTACTCTAGTTTTTTGTTCATGTTGTCCTATATCAGTGAACGATTTAATTTTATATAGTGAACTGTCATTTGTAATTAAGAAACAGGTAGCAATCACTTTTTATAATTTTATTTCTCATATATTCTCAACTATTGGCAATGATTTGTAGACCTTGGCCTTTTGTAGTTTATATTTCCAAGATAGTACTTTCAACTACTTTTCAAACTATGCACTTGTGACCCTTTTCCCCATCACTCCAGAGATCTTTCCCCTTTCCCAGGGGTATGTCTGCCTCCTCTCTAGCCCATATTAGAAACAAATGGAGAGGAAACTATTAAAAGAAGTAAGAAATCTAGAGCTCACAGAGACACCATCACCCCCATTACTTAGCCTTCTCGGTACTGGCTTGCTTATCTCCGCCAGCCTCCTGGCTTTTCCTGGTGGCTCTCATCACCCTATTCTATCTATTAACCAATTTCTCAACACTTACTCTGAACATTAAGCACTCTGCCTGGCTCTTAATTGATCTTTGCTTAAACCATTTATCTTACTGATAGAATTTCTAAGCCTCTACTTACTTTCATCTCTCCCCTAATTGTGTCAAGTAGATCTGAATTATCTTTTAGAAGGGATAAATGTAATATCATTGCATTTCCTGATAGCGACTCCCAGTGCACTCATTCTGCGTCACTAACTCGGGATGAATGAGCTCTATCTCACCACGTGAATTCTAAAGGGCCGATTTCCTTTTCCTGTTGAACAGAGCCAAGCAGCAACATACAGATCAACAAAGTTAAAGACTGAATAAAGAAATGGAAGGACAAAACTTCTATCTTCCTTTTACAAAGTCTCTGCCCTAGACACTGTATGTGTATTGTGATGATGAAAGTTCCTGCAGCTTCTGTGTATTTTTTCCTTCCAGTATGTTCTCTAGGTAGGTCCTCTGATGTTAGTTTGGGAACACAGACTCAAGCTGTATGTAGTGACTTCAAAATACACTTGGTAGTTATTCTTTCCCTTCATTTTTTTTCCCCTATGAAAATGTGACTGCAGTGGTGGGCAGGTGGCATGGTGTTGAAGGGCATTGGACTCTGATATAGCTGATTGCGGTTCGGGTCCCAGACCTGGAGGCATGCTTTCTCACTTTCCACACCCTCCCTCTGTCTCTCACTCTGTCCCTCTCTGGTCAAATTAAAATCAATCAATCAATAAAAGTTAAAATATAATAATTCTTAAAAAAATGTGTGACTGCAAAAATACTCTTAGAGGTACTCAGTCCAGAAGTACAGAAGGTTTGCTGGGCCTCCCACCCTGCTCTCTTGTGTGGTAACACAGCATTGACTGATAAACTGGTAAACATAAAGATAAAAAGGTTAAAAATGGTAACATCATATCTACGTGGACCACAGTACACAGGCAATGCACACAGTAAGGGCTGAAGCTCGAAACTACCTGGGTCCTACATGATCAAAGATAAGCAAAGATGGCCAAAACATCATTGTTTGACGAATGTGGAAACAGACGTGGCTTCTCCAGGTGGCCTGGCACTAAGTGATGGGAGCTGGGCTGGAGACTCCATGCTGTAACTTCCAGAAAACTCGCTCCTCTCTGTGTGTGTTATTACACTGGTCACTCTTTAGTCCTCTTTCATAGGTTTCTCTCTCTCTTTTTAATTGCCAGAGGGTGATGAGCTTGTCTGAGAGATACAGATAGGAAGATAGAGATAGGGAAAAAGCATGTCTCAATGGGATGTGTTCACATTGTAATCTCTTCTCTTCTATTTTGCCATGTGGACAGACTTTTGGGCCTGTTCTCACATGTGTCTGGTGTGTTTTTCAGGTCACCAGGGCCAGGATTCAAACCACAGTTGACCATGTGGTATCTGTCTCCCTCCAACACTATGGCATGGGGGGATGGTCCTATCCCCCATAGCTTTAAAATTAAGCAATTACTGGGGCCAGGAGTGGTGTGGTGATTAAGACATTGGACTCCTACATGGATGATCACAGTTTGAGTCTTGACTCCAGCAGCTTGAAAAATTACACTGTGTGTGTGTCCAAAATTCCAACAAGAGAATGGAAGAGAAGAGATTGTGGCATGGCCATTCCCTGTAGGGGGGATTTCTCACTTTCTCTCTCACGGTCCCTCTCCAGCAAGCACATGCACTCTGACAAAATCCTAAAATAAAATAATAACAATAATAATTAAAGAATGAGTTGGATATATCCTATATTTACTTCTAGCAATAAAATTGTGTGATATAAATACAAGATGAATTTAAAAAAATTCATGGACTCTGACTTAATCCATTTGGACCACTCTAAGAAAGTATGATAGACTGGTATATAAATGACGAGTACTTATCTCTCACAGTTCTGGAGTCTGGAAGTCTGAGATCAGGGCTCCAGAATAGTTGGGTTCTGGTGAGGGCTCTCTTTTGGACTGTAGACTTAAATTCTCATTGTATCTGCCATCCTAAAAAGGAAGGTTGAAGCAGAGCAAAGGAAGCAAAACAAATTTACTTAAAAGTTTTTTTAGAGGTTTTATTTTTCCTGCCTTTAGGGTGCATGTGCTCACCAGAGACAGAGATGGTGAGAGGGAAAGTGAGAAATCACCCCTCGGGGGGATGGCCGTGCCACAATCTCTTCTCCACTCTCCTCCTAGGGTCTTGGGCATGCACTCACATGCACCTAGCGATATTTTCAATTCACTGGGTCCAGGACTCAAACAGAGGTCGGCCATGAGGGAGTCCAGTGATGTAACTGCCACGTCATCTGATGGTCCCCAAAATAAATTTATTTAGGTCAAGATCTGAGGACAATGCCCAGGGGACACAGATTTTAGTTGCCTAGAACGTGCAACTAACCAGAAATGATGGCTGTTTTATATAATAGAGAGAAGGGCATGAAGAAAGGACATCACAAGAATTTCTGTTGGTCCATTTAAGTAGCACGGGCAACCGATTGATATACATTATTCTTTACATCACTGGTCCCCACCCTTTTTGGCACCAGGGACTGATTGGAAGACAATTTTTACCACAGGAGGGAACACTTTTGGAATTATTCAAGACCATTACATTTATTGTGTACTTGATTTCTATTATTAATACATTATAATAGATAACAAAATAACTACACAGCTCACCACAAAGCAGTATTCACAGCTGCTCTCCAGTGCTGGAGTCACTGCCTCAGCTCCGCCTCATCAGACATTAGAGCTCATAAGGAGCGTGCAACCTAGAGCGTTTGCATATCCAGTTCACTATAGGGTTTGCACTCCTGTGAGAATCTGATGCTGCTGTTGGGCCAACAGAAGTGGAACTTAGGTGGTAATGCCAGTGATGGGGTGTGGCTGTAAATACAGATGAAGCTCCAAGCTGGATTGCCTGCTGCTCCCTCCTGCCTTACACCGCTAATTCTGAGAACACTGTGATGAAGAGGAGGTGGGGGTCATACCATCACTACTTACAGTACCCATTTGTTCACCTACATTACAACATGTCTTTGAGCTATTCCTCAAATGGGAGAGGGATGTAACCAAGCCCTCATTGCTCATGCCCACTTTGGGTAGAGAAATTCCAACAATTTTTGCATTCCTTAGACCCCCTGAACTGCTCTTCTTTCTCTTGTGTTTGTATGCTGGAAAGAGAGCAAGAGCATTCTGTGGAATTCTTTTAATAAAGGCACTAATTCTACTCATAAAAACTTTATCCTCATGACCTAGTTACCTCCTAAAGACCCTATCTCCTAATGTTATCACACTGGGGATCAGGATTTCAACATACGAATTTTGAGGGAGACATTGAATTCATAACAGATTCACATTAGATTTAATTTTCTGGAGTAATTCACTTTTATACTTCATATGCTTAACCATATGGTCATATAAGGCTACTTCAAAAAAGTTGGCAGAAAAATGAAATTAAAGTATGGTTTTATTTTAATACACAGTGTTTCCAAAATCCATGTGTTTTTTTTTCATAATAAGCATTTTTTTCCTTTTTTTTTTTTTTTGAGAGGTTTTTGCTATAGGGCACGTGCGCTTGCCAGACAGACAGAGAGAAACAGAGAGACAGAAAGCAAGAAGGCCACACCGCCATCCCTTCTCATCCATTCTTCTCTTGGGATCTTGGGCATGCATGCACACGCACCTGGCGTGAGTTTAAGCCACCGGGTCCAGGACTCGAGTCGCAGTCGACTACATGGGAGTCCAGCGACATAGCCATTATGTTAACTGCTGGTCCCATAATAAGCATTTTTCATGAACTCTCTGGAGTCCCATTGTGTGAGATAAATAATTTTCTTTGGTTCTAAATTGGGAGAAATACAGGTAGTTTAATATTGTAATCATAACCCAAAAGCTCATTTTTGAGCCTAAAATCACCTTTCGATACCTTGCTTATATCCAACCTTCCCTACAAGTTAATTCCGTTAATGTAACCTGTAACATGGAAAGAATAAACTCTATAGATTTTTTACGAGCATACAACAGCAGATATCCCTAAAATAAATAGTACATGAAAGTTTTTTCTTCATGTTTATGCTTAAGGAAGCTTTATTGGCTGCCTTTCTAAGAGAAAATTTTTCTTTTACTCTTTACTGAAAAGTTTTAAAATAAGTCTACTTGCAAAATTATATTCTCAAGGGACCAGCAGGTGGCGTGGTTGTTATAGGTGCTGGATTCCCACATGACTGACCATGGTTCGAGTCCCAGACCTGGCGGCTTGCTGTCTCACTTTCTTTCTCTTTTCCTCTCTTTCCCACTCTGTCCCTCTCTGGTCAAATTTAAATAAGGAAGTAAATAAATGGATAAATAAAGTTAAATAAAATAATGAAAAAAAATCCTATTTAAAAAAATATTATACTCTCAATAGACATAGTTTATATTCATCATATAACTGGAAAATGAGTATATTTTGATGAACTAATAAACATTTGTTAAAATAATTATTTCATTTTATTAATTGTCATTGTTTTATTTTATTTTTGAAGTTGACCAGAGAGAGACAGAGAGAAGGAAAGTAAGAAAGCCATTGGATCTGGGATTTGAACCCTTGTCCGCCATGTGAGAGTCCAGCTGCCTTAACTACCTTACCATCTGCCGGCCCCAATAATAAAAATGTTAAGACTCAGCCAAAAGCCAAGATGGGTAAGTACTGTTGCAGTGGATGTACACGGTGGTTTATAATAGATATTTATAACAGAATTCTCCTGATTGGTTTGATTCTATCTGAACGTTTATCCCGTCTGCATATGTTCTGCTCCAGCACTCTCCTGCGGCAATATGGCAGCCTACTAGTGAGTGAAGCTGGGGGAAGTCAGCCTTAGCTCTGGAAATACTGTCATCAGCAATCCTCACATTCCTTCTTGATATAAGGACCTCGGTTACTTTAAGAACTGAAATGCAGCACTTGCCCTTTTAAACTCAGAGGCTGTAAATCTACAGTTAAATAAATAAATGTAGTAAAATGAGTTCAACCTCATCAAATCAATCTAAAAAGAAAAGCAGTAAATGCAACTCTGATTAGAACTGTTACCTTCCTGGATGCTGCTATAAATAGTCAGTCAAAGAACAAACATAAAATAATGGAAAAAAAAATGTATTGAGGCCAGCAGGTGGCATAGCAGTTAAGGTACTGGATTCCCACGTGGCTGAATGTAGTTTGAGTCCTGGATCAGGCAGCTAAAAACTCACACCGGCGCGTGCTTGTGTGTACCCAAAATGCGAGGAGGAGAATGGAGAAGGGACTGTGGTGTGGCCGCCTCCTGGGTGGGGGGTGATTTTTCACTGTTTCTAAGTCTCTGTTTCTCCTGGAGCACACATGCCCTATAGCAAAAATATCTCTTTCTCTCTCTCAAAAAAAAAAAAGTATCAAATAGGATCAAAACACAGCATCTGGAGCCAGTTGGTGACATGGAGTTTGAAGCGACTGAATCCCACAAGGTCAACTGCTCCATTTGAGTCTTGGACCTGGTGGCTCAGAAAACATGCCAGGTGCATGTGCATGTGTGCCCAAAATCCTAAAAGGAGAAGAGAGTAAAAGGGATTGTGGGGTAGTCATTACCCATGGGGGGTGCTTTCTCTCTTGCCCTTTTGCTTACCCTTTTCCTTCTTTATGCAGTGAGTGCATGCACCCTGGAATAAATCAATAACGAAGACAAATACAACAACAACAAAACAAAGGGAAGACACAGATATCTTTTAAAGCTTTACTGTGTAGTTTTCACTGTTTTGTTGTTTTGTGCTCACTGAATGGCCAGTTGAATTAAAGTTAAGAATGATGCTATGAGCATTTATTATCATGGATTATAAAGACACAAGCCCTGTCTATGACTGAATGTCAAGGAAAACAAAACAGATCAGGAAAAGAGTTAATGTTTTTAACTTAGATTTGTAGGACAGGATGGAGGGGCAAAACTCTACCTCACAAATATGGTTAGAAGAAAGAACTTGGGCCAACAGATGGTATAGCAGTTATGTCACTATACTCCCACATGGCTGACTGTAATTCGAGTCCTGGACTTATGAAACTCATGCCATGCACATGCGTGTGTGTGCCAAGATCCCAGGAGGAAAATGGAGAAGGATTGCAGTGTGGCCATCCTCCCTGGGGGTGATTTCTCACTTTCTTTCTCACTGTCTCTGTCTTTCTCTCTGAGTACACACAACATAGGCAAAAGCTCCAAAAAAAAAAAATCCAACAATTTTTGCATTCCTTAGACCCCCTGAACTGCTCTTCTTTCTCTTGTGTTTGTATGCTGGAAAGAGAGCAAGAGCATTCTGTGGAATTCTTTTAATAAAGGCACTAATTCTACTCATAAAAACTTTATCCTCATGACCTAGTTACCTCCTAAAGACCCTATCTCCTAATGTTATCACACTGGGGATCAGGATTTCAACATACGAATTTTGAGGGAGACATTGAATTCATAACAGATTCACATTAGATTTAATTTTCTGGAGTAATTCACTTTTATACTTCATATGCTTAACCATATGGTCATATAAGGCTACTTCAAAAAAGTTGGCAGAAAAATGAAATTAAAGTATGGTTTTATTTTAATACACAGTGTTTCCAAAATCCATGTGTTTTTTTTTCATAATAAGCATTTTTTTCCTTTTTTTTTTTTTTTTGAGAGGTTTTTGCTATAGGGCACGTGCGCTTGCCAGACAGACAGAGAGAAACAGAGAGACAGAAAGCAAGAAGGCCACACCGCAATCCCTTCTCCTCCATTCTTCTCTTGGGATCTTGGGCATGCATGCACACGCACCTGGCGTGAGTTTAAGCCACCGGGTCCAGGACTCGAGTCGCAGTCGACTACATGGGAGTCCAGCGACATAGCCATTATGTTAACTGCTGGTCCCATAATAAGCATTTTTCATGAACTCTCTGGAGTCCCATTGTGTGAGATAAATAATTTTCTTTGGTTCTAAATTGGGAGAAATACAGGTAGTTTAATATTGTAATCATAACCCAAAAGCTCATTTTTGAGCCTAAAATCACCTTTCGATACCTTGCTTATATCCAACCTTCCCTACAAGTTAATTCCGTTAATGTAACCTGTAACATGGAAAGAATAAACTCTATAGATTTTTTACGAGCATACAACAGCAGATATCCCTAAAATAAATAGTACATGAAAGTTTTTTCTTCATGTTTATGCTTAAGGAAGCTTTATTGGCTGCCTTTCTAAGAGAAAATTTTTCTTTTACTCTTTACTGAAAAGTTTTAAAATAAGTCTACTTGCAAAATTATATTCTCAAGGGACCAGCAGGTGGCGTGGTTGTTATAGGTGCTGGATTCCCACATGACTGACCATGGTTCGAGTCCCAGACCTGGCGGCTTGCTGTCTCACTTTCTTTCTCTTTTCCTCTCTTTCCCACTCTGTCCCTCTCTGGTCAAATTTAAATAAGGAAGTAAATAAATGGATAAATAAAGTTAAATAAAATAATGAAAAAAAATCCTATTTAAAAAAATATTATACTCTCAATAGACATAGTTTATATTCATCATATAACTGGAAAATGAGTATATTTTGATGAACTAATAAACATTTGTTAAAATAATTATTTCATTTTATTAATTGTCATTGTTTTATTTTATTTTTGAAGTTGACCAGAGAGAGACAGAGAGAAGGAAAGTAAGAAAGCCATTGGATCTGGGATTTGAACCCTTGTCCGCCATGTGAGAGTCCAGCTGCCTTAACTACCTTACCATCTGCCGGCCCCAATAATAAAAATGTTAAGACTCAGCCAAAAGCCAAGATGGGTAAGTACTGTTGCAGTGGATGTACACGGTGGTTTATAATAGATATTTATAACAGAATTCTCCTGATTGGTTTGATTCTATCTGAACGTTTATCCCGTCTGCATATGTTCTGCTCCAGCACTCTCCTGCGGCAATATGGCAGCCTACTAGTGAGTGAAGCTGGGGGAAGTCAGCCTTAGCTCTGGAAATACTGTCATCAGCAATCCTCACATTCCTTCTTGATATAAGGACCTCGGTTACTTTAAGAACTGAAATGCAGCACTTGCCCTTTTAAACTCAGAGGCTGTAAATCTACAGTTAAATAAATAAATGTAGTAAAATGAGTTCAACCTCATCAAATCAATCTAAAAAGAAAAGCAGTAAATGCAACTCTGATTAGAACTGTTACCTTCCTGGATGCTGCTATAAATAGTCAGTCAAAGAACAAACATAAAATAATGGAAAAAAAAATGTATTGAGGCCAGCAGGTGGCATAGCAGTTAAGGTACTGGACTCCCACGTGGCTGAATGTAGTTTGAGTCCTGGATCAGGCAGCTAAAAACTCACACCGGCGCGTGCTTGTGTGTACCCAAAATGCGAGGAGGAGAATGGAGAAGGGACTGTGGTGTGGCCGCCTCCTGGGTGGGGGGTGATTTTTCACTGTTTCTAAGTCTCTGTTTCTCCTGGAGCACACATGCCCTATAGCAAAAATATCTCTTTCTCTCTCTCAAAAAAAAAAAAGTATCAAATAGGATCAAAACACAGCATCTGGAGCCAGTTGGTGATATCAAATGGTATCAAAACACAGCATCTGGAGCCAGTTGGTGACATGGAGTTTGAAGCGACTGAATCCCACAAGGTCAACTGCTCCATTTGAGTCTTGGACCTGGTGGCTCAGAAAACATGCCAGGTGCATGTGCATGTGTGCCCAAAATCCCAAAAGGAGAAGAGAGTAAAAGGGATTGTGGGGTAGTCATTACCCATGGGGGGTGCTTTCTCTCTTGCCCTTTTGCTTACCCTTTTCCTTCTTTATGCAGTGAGTGCATGCACCCTGGAATAAATCAATAACGAAGACAAATACAACAACAACAAAACAAAGGGAAGACACAGATATCTTTTAAAGCTTTACTGTGTAGTTTTCACTGTTTTGTTGTTTTGTTCTCACTGAATGGCCAGTTGAATTAAAGTTAAGAATGATGCTATGAGCATTTATTATCATGGATTATAAAGACACAAGCCCTGTCTATGACTGAATGTCAAGGAAAACAAAACAGATCAGGAAAAGAGTTAATGTTTTTAACTTAGATTTGTAGGACAGGATGGAGGGGCAAAACTCTACCTCACAAATATGGTTAGAAGAAAGAACTTGGGCCAACAGATGGTATAGCAGTTATGTCGCTAGACTCCCACATGGCTGACTGTAATTCGAGTCCTGGACTTATGAAACTCATGCCATGCACATGCGTGTGTGTGCCAAGATCCCAGGAGGAAAATGGAGAAGGATTGCAGTGTGGCCATCCTCCCTGGGGGTGATTTCTCACTTTCTTTCTCACTGTCTCTGTCTTTCTCTCTGAGTACACACAACATAGGCAAAAGCTCCAAAAAAAAAAAAAAAAAAATTAAAGGAACCAGCAGTTGGCATAGTGGTTACATCACTGGACTCCTACATGACTGACCATGGTTTGAGTCCCAGACCTGGTGGCTTGAAAATCATGCTCTGTGTGTGTGTGTGTGTGTGTGTGTGTGGTGTGTGTGTGCATGCCCAGTATCCTGGGAGAAAAATGGAGAAAGGATTGTGGTGGCCATCCCCCCTGAGGGGTGTTTTCTCACCATCTCTCTCACTGTCTCTGTCTATCTGTCTCTCTGGAGAACACATGAGTCATAAGGAAAAATCTCTAAGGGAAAAAAAAAAGAAAGAAAAGGGCTCTGTTGGGCCTCTGGGTTCAGCTCTGGGCTCTGAAGCCCTCTCCCAGGGACCTTGCTCCAGACCCCTGTGTTAGCCAGGTAGGCAAGCGCCTCTTCCTCCACTTGCTCTTCTCTATCTCTTCTTAAATAAATAAATAAACCAGCTTGTACCTTTCTCTTGTTAATTTCTCTCTTCTTCTCCTACCCAGGATAGAAAGTGGCCAGAAATCTTCACCTAAGTCTCTGTTGGTCCACTGTTGGGCCTTTGCATGGCATGTTTGCCCGCCACACAGTTTTCCATTTTTAACCCAATTTCATTTTCCATGAAGTGATTTATTTTCTTTTCATTTTTCTTCTTTTGTCTTTTCTTTCTTCTAGTACTTTCCTTCTTTTTTTTTCTTTTCTTCCTATTTCTATTGCCTATGTTGTTTTGCTTTTACCTTAACTTCCTGTTTTACTGCTCAGCCCTTACCTATCATCTAGAGACGACTAGGTGCACAGTAGTTAAACATCTGAACATTGTGAATTTTAGAGAAATCATTGCACCTCACTGTAGTAGTTGCAAAAATAGTGAAATACCCCTTTATAAATCCAATCACAAAACACCTCCTTGATTCCCACATTGGAGGACATAGTAGAAGGTAGAAAGTAGCACCATCTTCTTTCACAATTGGGGAAACACACGAACTCACAGTCACAGAATCCTTCTCCAACAAATTGGTCAGAAGTGAACACATTACCAAATGACTAAAAGTCGGAGAAGAGCCTCAAGGATGAGAGAATCAAGTAGTACATCTCCAGCAAGATAACACCATAACTTGTAATTTTTCCAAGTAGGGAAAAATCAGAGGCTATTACTGAAATGTCAAAAAAAAGAATTTAGAATATTTGTAGTAACAAAATTCTATGAGATGCAAGAGAAAAGAGATGTTGAGCTCTGAAAGATGAAGAAGTCCTTCCACGATATGAAAGAAGAATTGGACAGCATAAAAAAAGAATCAAACAGAACTGTTAGATATAAAGGATGTAATACAGGAAGTTAAAACCTCCACTGAAAGTATCAAAAGCAGGCTGGACCATGCAGAAGATAAAATTTCAAATGTAGAAGACAAAATCAATGAACTAGAAAAAAATATAAAAAATTCTGAGAAAACAGCCAAGAAAACTGAGGATAATATATGAGAGCTACTAGATACCATGAAATGCCCCAATATCCACATAATTGGTCTTCCAGAAGGTGAAGAAACTAAGGGCATTGATAACCTATTCCACAAAATTCTGGAAGAAAACTTTCAAAGTCTAGAGAGGCACTCAAACATCCAAACCCAAGAAATACAAAGAATCCCAAGTGGAATCAATCAAAGAAGATCCTCTCGATGCCACATCATAGCTAGATTAACCAAAATGACAGATAAAGACAAGATACTAAGATTGGCAAGAGAGAAATGTCACATCACATACAAGGGCTATTCCATTAGGGTAACACCAGCCCTCTCATCAGATACAATGCAGGCAAGGAAAGAATGGGGAAATACATTCAAAGTGCTAAATGAAAAACATCTTCAACCAAGTATACTATACCCAGCAAGATTACCCTTCTTATGGGAAAAGGAAATAAAAATGTTCTCAGATAAACAAAACTAGATAAAATTTATCAATTTCAGACCAGTTCTTCAAGAAATTCTGAAAGGAAAATTATACCAAGAAAATTAAAGAGAGACAGACAGCAATAGGAGAACAACAACAACAACAAAAAATCAAGGAATATGGCCAACTTAATGGTAGGGATAAGTCTGGAAATATCGATAATAACGTTGAACATCAATGGATTAAATTCTCCAGTCAAGAGACACAGACTGGCTGAATGGATTAAAAATCAAACCCTCCATCTACTGCCTACAAGAAACTCATCTCATGGATAAAGATATATATAGACTAAAAGTGAAGGGCTGGAAAAAGGTATTCTAAGCAAACTGAAACCAAAAGAGAGCAGGAGTCGTCATACTGATATCAGATAAAATAGGCTTTACAACAAAAACCTTAAGAAAAGACAAATGGGGGCATTATATAGTAGTAAAAGGGCTAATTCACCAAGAAGATATAAAGCTTATAAATATCTATGCACCGAACTCAGTAGCACCTAAATATGGAAAGGAAAGACCGGTAGATCTAAAAGGAGAGATAGACTGTAACACAATAATTGTTGGAGATCTCATCACTCCATTATCTCCTTTAGACAGGTCAACGAGACAAAAATAAGCAAAGAGATTCAGGACTTAAATGATAGCATAAATCAGAAGGACTTGATAGACATCTATAGAACTTTCTACCCAAAAAACACAGAATATACATTTTTCTCAGTTCCACATAGTACTTTCTCAAAGATTGACCACCTGGTAGAGCACAAAACGATCCTTTTCAGATTCAAAGGCATAGAAACTATATCAAGCATCTTCTCTGACCATGATGGAATTAAACTCAAGATTAATTTCAAGAAACAACCCCAAAAATACA
>NW_006204918.1:311004-312000 GCF_000334495.1 Tupaia belangeri chinensis
AAAAATGCCGAGAGAAAAAAAATAATAAAGATTTGAGCAGAAATAAATGAAATAGAGCATAAGTGAACTATACAGAAAATAAATGAAAACAAAAGCTGGTTCATTGTAAAAGTAAACAAGAATGACACACCATTAGCTAGACTACTTAAGAAGAGGAGAGGAAAAAAACCAGATAAATCAAATTCAAAATGAATCAGGCAACATTACAGCAAACATAACAAAAATACAAAACATCATTAGAGGATACTATGAATGACTATATGCCTACAAAGAAGAAAACCTGGATGAGATGGACAAATTCCTGGACACATATAATCTACCGAGATTGATTTAGGAAGACATTGAAAGCCTGAATAAACCTATAAAAAGCAATAAGATTGAATCAGTAATAAATAACCTCCCAAAAAAGAAAAGTCCAGGTCCTGATGGCTTCAGTGTTGAATTTTACAAAACTTTTAAAGAAGAGGTAACCCCATCCTACTCACTCTGTTTCTAGTGATCCAAAAGGAAGGACCCCTTCCAGGTTCATTCTATGAAGCCTCTATTAACCTCATTCCCAAAAGGATTCCCATAAGGATATGACAAAAAACGTAAACTACAAACCTATATCTCTGATGAATATAAATGCAAAAATTCTCAACAAGATATTTGCTAACTGTATTCATATTCAACATTGTATAAAAAAGGTTACTCATCACAACCAGGTGTGCCTTATTCCAGGGATGCAAGGGTGGTTCAACATACACAAAATCATACATGTAATACACAATATCAACAGAAAGAAAGATAAAAACCATATGATCATTTAATCAATGTGGAAAAAGCATTTGACAAAATACAACATTCCTTTATGATTAAGACTCTCCATTAAAATTGGCATAGAAGGTGGCCGGGCCTGCGTGTGGCTGCCGGGCCTGCGCGTGCCCGCTGGGCCTGCGCCTGTGCCTGTGCGTGGCCGCCGGGCCTGCACGTGGCCACCGGGCCTGAGTGTGGCCG
>NW_006204918.1:312411-324061 GCF_000334495.1 Tupaia belangeri chinensis
AGGAGGATGGGACATAGCAGAGGGTGGGGGATGGGGAATCAAGGATGGCAAAACAAAAGGCAAGATAAGCAGGACATAAGAATTGGAAAATTATTTGCTGAGAACATGTATGTTGATGTGCTTGATTGAGCCAATGCACAGTGTATTTTGGATGGAAAATTCATTTGTGTGTTGTGATGGTGTATAGTGAATTAATGTAGAGAATGAATAAATTTAAAAAAATATTGGCATAGAAGGATTGTTTCTCCGCATAATAAAAGCCATCTATAATAAACCTATAGCTAACATTATATTGAATGGGGATAAGTGGAAAGATTTTCCACTAAAAACTGGTACAAGACAAGGCTGCTCACTTTCTTTGCTCCTATTCAATATGGTACTGGAAGTCCTAGCCAATACGATCAGAAAAGAGAAGGAAATACAAGGCATTCCAACAGGGAAAGAAGAGCTGATATTATCTCTGTTTGCAGATGACATGATTGTATACATGAAAGACTGAATAATATCCATGAGAAAATTTCTTGAAGTAATAAGTGCATACAGTAAAGCTGCAGGATATAAAATTAACTTACAAAAATCTGTAGCATTTCCATATACAACCAACAAGCAGACAGAGACAGAACTGAAGAAAGAAATCCCATTTACCATAGCCACAAGAAGTGTGAGGTACTTAGGAATAAAACTAATTAAGGAAGTCAAAGACTTCTACAAGGAAAACTATGAAAACGTTTAAAAAGGAAATTGAAAAGGACACTAAAAAGTGGAAGGACATCTCTTGTTCCTGAATTGGGAAAATTAATATAATCAAAATGGCAATCCTACCCAAATTAATCTACATGTTTAATGCAATCCCTATAAAATGACAAGGAACATTCTTTACAGATCCAGAAAAGACAATCATAGAATTTCTCTGGAACCATAAAAGACCTCGTTTTGTAAAGCCATCCTGTGCAAGAAGATTGGAGTAGTTGGCATTTCACTTCCTGACCCCAAAATATATTACAAAGCTGTGATCATCAAAACAACATGGTTGGCACAAAAACAGAAACGAGGACCAATGGGACAGAGTAGAGACCCCAGAAATAAACCCCAAAACATATAGCCAACTGATCTTTGACAAAGGGTACCAGTCAATCCAGTGGAAAAAGGGAAATCTCTTTAGCAAATGGTGCTGGAAAAACTGGATAGCCACCTGCAGAAAGATGAGTCTAAACCCCTATCATTATTAACAAAAATCTACTCAAAGTAGATCAAAGATCTAATCTTAAGACTGCAAACAATAAAACTACTGATGGAAGACACTAGGAAACTCTGGGAGACATTGGGGTAGGCAAAGACTTCTTAAAATAAGACTCCCAAAGCACAGGCAATAATCCCTAAAATAGACAAGTGGGACTATATTAGACTAAGAAGTTTCTGCACAGCAAAGGACACCCATAATTAGTGTGAATCGACAATCCTCAGAATGGGAGAGAATTTTATTAACTGTGCCTCAGATAAGTGACTGATAACCAGAATACACAGGGAACTCAAGTGGCTTACCCAGAAGAAAATGATTAACTCAATTAAAAGATGGGAAAATGAGTTAAATAAACAACTTTCTCAGGAAGACATAGAAACAGACAAAAAGCATATGAAAAAATGCTCAACATCCCTCTTTGTAAGGGAGATGCAGATCAGATTCACAATGAGATACCACCTAACCCCAGTCAGAATAGCGAAGATGAAAAAAACAAATAATGACAAGTGCTGGAGGGGATGTGGTGAAAGGGGAACACTCCTACACTGTTGGTGGGAATGTAAATTGGTCCAGCCACTGTGGAGAACAGTATGGAGGTTCCTCAAAGACCTTCAGATAGAACTACCATATGATCCAGCAATTCCACTGCTGGGTATCTACCCAAAGGACAGGAGAATGCTCAGTTGGAAAAGTGTTTGCACAACTATATTCATTGCAGCACTGTTCTTGATTGCTAAGACATGGAACCAACCCAAATGTCCACAAACAGAAGAATGGATTAAAAAATTGTGGCACATATACTCCATGGCATACTATTCAGCCATAAAAAACAACAAGGCTCTGGAATTTGATAGAAAGTGGACAAATATCATAGATTTATTGCTGAGTGAAGCAAGTCAGGCTATGAAAGAGAGACATTGTATGCCTCCACTTAACATATACTGACTGTCCACACTCTATGGTAGAGACCGAAAGACTGGAGAACGTAAAAGCATTAAAAATTGTAATGGACACTAGAGACAAAGTGGAAAGAGAGTGTGGGAGTGGAAGAGTGTAGGAAGGGAAATTTGGGGGGAAAATAGAGAGGTAAGACACTTGAGGGACGCAGATATGGTTTATTATCTGTTGACAAGAATGTGTTTAGTATTCTCAACTTGGCTGAACTGAAGTGTACACCATGCTTGGTAAAGTCTCTTTACAATATAAATGATGTATAGCAATTAAATGTATGAATAATAATACTAATCATAAATTAAAAGGAAAAACTCAAAAAAATAGATAAGAATCATTAAATAAGGTGACAAATCCTAAATACTGGTTTGGTTCTTAAAAGATTAATAAAATGGGCACATTTATGAATTGAATAGCCACGAAAAATAAAATCAGGGAAGACACAAGTAAACAAAAAGAAGAATTAATTCACTCATTGTTCATTCGAGTCATCGTTTATTCACTATGCTTAATGTTCTTCTGTACGGTGAGTATGTAGTAGAAAAAATGAGAGCAAAGTCTATGCCCCCATGTTCTTGTAAGGAACTGCAATAAGAGTAGGAGGAGATGAAGTTTCATGGAGTAGACGTGAGTGCTGTGTTGGATGAGACCCGTGGTGCCCACAGAGCAGGCACCAGGAGGCGTGAGCTAGCTTACAGCAGCAATTGTTTTTTGAAATTTTCTCCTTCCTAGGAATCAGGTATCATCTTTGCAGACACTTGCTCAGGCTCCAATCTGCCCCAAGTGGATCAGAGTCCTCTGAGTTCTTATTTATTTATTTACTTTATTATTATTATTTTTAAATTTGACGAGAGAGAGAGAGAGAAAAAGAGAGAGAGAGAGACAGAGAGACAGAGACAGAGAGGCAGACAGAAAGTGGAAGTAAGCTGTCAGGTCCAGAATTCAAACCATGGTCAGCCATGTAGGAGTCCAGCACCCCAACCATGACACCACAGGCTGGCCCTGTGAGTTGCAATTCTAAGTGGATAATTCAAGAAGGTCACAGAAGAGTGACATGTAAAAAACATGGACCGAATGGGGAGTGAGTGCAATGGACAACCAAGCGAAGACTCAGAGAAAGAGCCTGCAGGATGAACTAGGGAGCAATACCAGGGATAGAATAGGAGATAAGCAGAACAAGAGTGTATTATGAAAACTACGTGCCAACCAGAATCTAGTGCCATCCATGTATTTTCCAAATGTGTTGAAGTTGTAGCTGATATAAGTGGATTTCTAGAAAAACAGAAAATGCCCACACATCTAAAAGAGCAAAATCCCTGAACACACCAATCCATTAAAATAATTGAAAGACTTCTCCCCAAGGAAAAGCAAAGCCTAGGTGGCACTCCCGGTGACTGCCTGAAATTTCAGGGAATCCCTGCACTTGCTTGCCTGCACTGCCACATAGATCCGCGTGGGGTGAGCAGCTTACAGACCACTGTCACTGAACTCCTGCCTTAAGTCTTCCTTCCTTTTCCTTGGGATGAATTTCTAGGTCATTTCAATGAATAGCATCATAATTGATTATCTTGGTGCAAGAGAGAGAAATGGGTAGAACGTAACCATTTAAAAATGTAAGCTTATACCAATCCTTTGATACATGGCATGCATTCATCTTTATAAAATCCTTACATGATTTTTGTTTCCTTGTTTTTAGTTTCTAACCTTTACTAATGAAGACAAATGAACTCAGTACAAAAAATACATTAACCTCAGGAGTGTAGAACCCAAAGCCAGTTGGGAGAAGACTATTTCTGGTGTTGTGAGCTTGTGGATGTGAAGAGCGGGCTCCTTTTTCTAGGAGTGGAAGCAGGAAGCTGTTTAAAGTATGGATGTGCATGCAGTAGGAAGAAGGATAGAGTGAGCCGTGAGCTTCCAGGCTGAAACTGCTTCAGGACATATCCAGGCTGTTCAGAGGGGAGTTGGAAGATTTTTCCTTTACAGTAAGTTACTGATGGGCCAGACCCTATACCCTAGTGTTTAAGAGAGCCAGAGTCCATGTAGGTGACCACAGTTAGAATCTAGGCCCTAGAAGCTTGTAAAACACGTCAGATACATGTGTGTGTCTGCCCCAGATCCCCAGAGGATGGAGAAATGGAGGAAAAGGGATCGTGGTGTGATTATGCCCCATTGTGGGGGGATTGTTTTCTGTCCCTCTCTCTTTCTTTCTGTATCTCTCTGTTGAGCCTATATACCCTCTGGCAAACAAATAAACACATAAATAAATAAGTACATTTAGTTAGTGAAGACCCAGCACATAACTCATTTCACTAGGATGATGCCCACTACCAACCACCTGCCATCTTGATCTAAATAATGAGAATATCTTTTTGCAGCAAAAACATTGGGCAATAAGGGCCCCAGGATTTTGGGCAGACTTTTCTCTTGCTTCACTCTACTGCCAATAAACAGATTCAGTTTTTCAAAGTTTGAGGTGAAAGAATGCAATTCAATCTGCCCACTTAGGGGAGTTAGAACTTATTATTTCCCACAATAGAGTTTAGTGGCCCACAATGGGCTGGAATGAGAATAGTAAATGAATATATTCAAAACATTTGATTTCAGTATTATAAAGTATTATTCTGATTCTAATATCTAAATAGTTATTTTCAGTTAAGTGCAAAAAAAAAGTGTAACAATTAGCCACGATTCTATATCTCCCAACATACCAGAGTTACTAACCTTTTGGTAGATATTTTTCCCAGAATTTTACAAACATATTTTATTATTCATTGAAGGCTTTGTTATCCTGCACTAACAGAAAATGAAAAAATACAGGCCCAGAAAAAATATGGTGTAGAAGTTAAGGCGTTGGACTCCATATGGTGGACAGTGGTTTGAGTCCTGGACACAGAGGCTTGAAACTCATGCTGGGTATGTGTGCATGCATGCCCAAAGTCCCAATAGGATGGATGAAGAAGGGATTGTGACATGGCCATAGCCCCTGGGTGGTGATTTTTCTGTCTCTCTGTCTCTCTCTGATGAGTAATATGCTCTATAAAAATCTCATCAAAAATAAAAAAGAAAGAAAAATAGATCAATAAATGTTCTTGCACTAATTACACGTCTGTGATAGAACAGCTTGTGCTCAACTTCACATCTTTAGTTCAGAACCCATGTGAATGACCACCCTCGTGAGGGCAGAGGGATGTGAGAGGCAGAAGCAGCAGGCTATGTTGCTTCTACCCTCTGCCTGGAAACAGCGCATGTCACTTCTTACATTTCATTGGCTAAATCAAGTCACCTGACTGAGCATGGTGTTGAAGAAGTGACTGGGAGAGTGGCCTAGCTAGGGTGAGTAACATTGACTCAAAAACGAACAGCTCATCCCACGATGACAGAGCAGCTTTGTGGGGACTGAGTCAGGGTCCATAGCGGCAGGGATGTTCCTGTGTGAGGATGAATCACCAAACCAGGCAGACCCTCACAGGATATTTTTATGTGGACATTTGCATGGGACCTGAATATTCACTGTACGAATAATAGAATAACAGCCTTTTAGGGTCAACTAGACTGAATACAGTAAATTTGAATGTATAATATATTAATATCTAGAAATAATTTTGCTACTTAGAATAATTCCAGTGTATTTTTATTAGGACATTTTTAATCAAAATAAACATTTTGTAGGCTCAGCAGTATAGGAAATGATTTGAATTTAGCAAGAAAACATGCAGCCAATTGAAAAAAAAATGAAATACTGTATCATAGCAATTTAGTCTAATCTGTTCACAGCAGTTCTTCTTACTGTCAAATCCCATTCCATTCACTTCATGATAAATTATACCTCTCTAGGTCAGCAAAGAGCATTTAAATAGAAATAATTTCAATAATTTTCTGATGTAGCTCATTTTCCCCCTACATCTTGAATTATTTTATCAGGATACACACCACTGAGAACTCAAGTCCTACCACCGAATTATTTACTAATTACAGTTTCATACCATGTAGCTGCCCATGGATCAGCTCCTTGGATATTACACCTTTAAGACAGTTTCTATGTGGCTAATGGCATTCTTTATTTCCTCTAGTTCAAGCTTCCCTTACCTGAACCAATACTGAATACATTATTCCAGTCTCACAATTTCTGATAAAGACAGACACTAAATCATAAATCAGTTTCTATTTATTTTCACATAGATTGGATTTAAATACTTGTACATTTAGAACTTCCTAGGTTATAATTAATTTTAAGTCTCAATGTACTCATTTAATTATAGACTAAAAATAAACAATTATAGGACAGATAAATGGAAATTGAACTAAGTCGTGTTTGTCATCCTATGCAGCATTAAAGTGCTTAAAATTCAAAACAGCAAAATAGTGTTGCCAGGTCTAACATATTTGTTTTGCATGGTCAAAATTTTAGCGTATACACAAAATATTTTACAGACAAAATACTTTTCCCCCTTTTTTCATAATAGAGCCTGTGCATGCACATGAGAATGAGAGAGAGAGGGAGAGGCAGACACAGAGATGATGACCTTCTGAGGGGTCTGGCCTTGCTGTGACCCCTCCTCCAGCCTGTCGGCTCTCGGACACTCAGAGTGTGTACTGCTCACCAGGCCAAGGAGTCAAACCATGGTCTCCATTTAGGCACTGTTTTGTATTCTTTCTTTCTTTTTTTCTTTCTTTTTTTGAGAGATTTTGTGTGCATGTGTGTGTGTGTGTGTGTGTGTGTGTGTGTATTTTTCCCCTATAGGACACGTGTGCTAACCAGAGAGACAGAGAAATAAAGTGAGAGATCACTCCCTAGGAGGGGTGGCCATGCCGCAATCCTTTCTCCTCCATTTGCCTCTTAGGATCTTGGGCACACATGCACATGCACCCCGCATGAGTTTTAAGCTGCCTGGTCTGAGACTTGAACGCAGTCAACTCTGTGGTAGTCCAGTGATGTAACCATCACATCGTTCTGTTGCTCTCGGGAGTCAGCTTCTCTTGAGCCGCACATTACTGCACCACAGAGCAGGCCTGATGTACACTGTTGTTGAATGGCTACTTATTTGTTTTAAAGCTATAGAAATAATCAAGAAAAAAGGAGGGGGGCTGGCAGGTGGTGTAGTGGTTAAGGCGCCTTGCTCCCATTTGGTTGACTGTGGTTCAAGAACTGGACCTAGAGACCAGCAGTTAGGGTAATGGCTATGTTGCTAGACTCCCCTGTAGTAGACCACAGTTCAAGTCCCGGACCCAGTGGCTTAAACTTGCACTGGGTGCGTGTGTGTGCATGCCCAAGGTCCCGAGAGGAGGATGGAGGAGAAGGGATTGCGAGGTGGCCATCCCCCCGGGGCGTGATTTCTCGCTTTTTGTCTCTATGTCTCTCTCTGGCTATAGCAAAAACCTCTCCAAAAAAAATAAAAAATAAAAAAAAAGAACTGGACCTAGTAGCTTAAAAAATCATGCAAAGCACATGCATGCATACCCAAAATCCCAGGAGGAAAATGGAGAATGAGAGATTATGGCATGGCCATCCCCTCAGGAGGTGATTTCTCACTTTCCCTCTCACTGTCTCTCTTTGGCAAGCGCACATGCTCTATGACAAAACCTTAGAAAAAAAAAGAAAGAAAGGAAAAGAAAAAAAAGAAGATTTTGTTCAGTAGTTGCCTAAATTATATCTTTTGTAGATTTTCTGACTTTATTAAATTAGTTACTGATTAATTATTTACATAAAATATTAGCCTATCAAACTAAAAGTAAAGGATCAAATTTAAACCATTGGGTAGATAAAAACTGTTGAATAGACAGTTACGGTTCTTCAGGAATTTTTAAGAAATTGCTGAAGAACTTGCTATCATCGGCAGTATTACTGTGAAACCAACAACACCGTAATTACCTCGAGTTTCAGAAAGGAATTCGGAGTTCCTGTACTGACACACGATGCCATTGACCCTAACTTATTCAACAAAGAAACATTAGAAAAAGAACAAAGAAGATGTAATTAACGCAATGGCTTTATCTGTTTTTGAAATATGTAGTGCAGTTAACAATGGGTGTAGATTCGTTTCCTGATTATTACTGATGTAAATTTTGTTTTACAGAAGAAAGCCCTGTTATAAATGACCCAGTCTGAATGTTGACACTGTAGGCTACGTCACTGGCTCTGGGCCTCAGAAACTTGGGAAGGCAGTCTAGGAGCAGAGGGGTCCAATTGAGAACTGAGGCCCTTACTTGGCATCCTTCAACCATTCTGACCTGCCTATCTAAATATTGCAAAACGAAATAGGCATACGTTCCAATTTCAACTGTGATTTGAGTAAGGGCGGAAGTTTTCCATGTATGCTGACATTTCCTCCATCTTTTCACTATTACATTTCTTTTCTGAGAAATGAATCTGTTCATTCCACAGTTAGAAGTAAAAGCATTAAATGCAAATGTTGGAAAGGGAGTGTGACCAGGAAAGGCTCCACTTACGGTGTGCAGGGGGTTCATCGATTTCAGGTGGAGTATGGAGGAAGAGGCGGATCCACGTCCTTTTGTTAGTGAGGACATTCTAAGGCAGGGTCTCCAGTTGGAACCTGTGCAGTTACGAGGCAGGGTAGTGTAGGTGAACTAGGTGCAAGGGCCAGGAGGGCCAGACACTGTGTTGGCAGTGCAATCTGTAAGTGTGCTTTGGGGATATAAGTAAGAATTTTACAAGTTTTCTCAATCTCTGGAGCACAGTTGGCTCTAAATGAAAATGTGAAAAAGTAGTTACCATCAGCACATTCTGTCTTCCTTGTGTCTCCTTTCTCCACTCTGATGGTTGGCCTGTAGGTGCTGCTAGCATTCCTTGCCCGCCTTTGATGTCCAACAATCCTGATTCAAATAGTCAATACTGAATCACGAGTCTGATATAATAATAAGTAATTTCATACCAGTAGGTGCAAAGATTTCTTTCTAGAGATTTTTGCATCTTAATACAGAATAATGTTTAACCTAAATAGATCTAATGTAATTTTAGGCATCATAGGTGGCCTTGTTAAGGAGGTATTTGGGAACAGTCAATTTCTAGGAACTTACAAATAGTTGTTTACTTAGCTTTCACTCAATGTAGGCTAAGGACTTTAAGTAAAATAAAAACTTAAAAACAAAGTATTCTTGAGATTGTTCCCATAGAATAGTGATTCAGAGAGCCAGATTGGGACCCGATGGTGGTGCAATGGTTAATGTGCTGGACTCTCAGGGGCAGAGCTTGGCTTTAGTCCTGGATCTGGTGGCTTGAAACTCACTCTGGGTGTATGTAGATGTGAACCCAAATTCCCTAGAGGAGAAGGGAAGAGAAGGGATTGTGGTGTGGCCATCCTCCTTGGGGGGTGATTTCTCGCTTTTTGTCTGTCTCTTTGGCAAGCACACACACTCTACAGCAAAAAATTTCTCTCTCTCTGTCTTTCTCTCTCTCTCGTCAGACCCTCCATGGTCAATTATGATTTGAATCCCAGCCCCAGGAGCTTGAAAAAATATGCCATGACCCCAAACCTCTCAGGACAGAGAAATGGAGAACAGGGGGTCACGGTTGTACCGTGCCCCACTGGAGGGTGCTTTCTGCCTCTCATTCCCCCTTCTGTCTTTCTGGAGAGCACACTCTGGCAATTAAAAAAAAATTAAATGAAATATAAAATATTTGTAGCATAAGGGCATTAGGCAATTGGCATTGAGATAGTTAATATGCAAATAAATAAATAAATAATAAAATTTTAAAAAAGATAGTTAATATGCTTCAACAATAAACAAACATCTGATGAATTTTTTTCACTGCCAGTAAGAGAGCTGCTTCCAAGCTGCAAATCTGAGCAACTCACACAAATTATTCTGGAAGAGCTTTCGACAGGTTTCCTGAAATAACTGCCCCCAGCTCCACGCAGGGCCTTGGATACCATGCTTAGAATTTTGCAATGTGTATCTAGTTTTAACTTTTAATTTATTTACTAAAATAAATGTTTTTATTAATTATTTTAATTAATTCATCATTTTAAATAATTTCAAATAGAATTTTAAGTTGAACTACCTGACTTTTCTTCTAATTTTTCTATACTTTAGACTGCCTGACTCTTTCACTTGAGATCATATTATTATATGAATGAACAGTTTCACTGTATTCCAGGGCAATCAAATATACGATGAGAAGACATTTGAGTTTACTTCCAGAATTTCAATTCTATGCAACTCAGAAAATTATTCTATCGTATACTTCGATTTTATTAGAGCAAAGACTTCTGGCTCATGTTCATAACCCTGCATTTAAGAGAAAGATTCCAATGCATGCCAAGACTAAGAATTAGCAGAAGCTGTGGCCTCTCCGCAGCAAACAGCCCTAGAGAAACTGTGGAGAAAAACCTAATGTGGATGGATGCATAACAACGTGCAAGCTCCCTGGGCTGTAAGAGGGCTGCTTTGAACTGGTATTTCCAGGCAGGCAAATGGCTCTAGCTTAGCAAAAGGCTTTAAGCTCAGCTGCTAGAGCATACACCAGAAACAGCAGTTTAAATAGCAAAGACACTTTGCTTCCCCTTGCTTTACGATTTGTGGCTGAATTTGGCAATGGCCATCCATGCCATTGAAGGCCAAGAGCTCAAATGGCCTCTCCCCCCACTGGAGGTGTCCGCAGGAATAAAATCCAAGCAGAGCACAAATCTCGATGGAGTGAAGAGTCAGAGAAAACTAACTGGTGAAGAGTGACCCACCTTGCCTCCCTTCTTCCAGCCCTTTCCCTTTAAGCTTCCAGGGCTGATGGATCACAGTGTAAGGAGACTGCCTTTTTCTCTTGGTGTTTGAATGGAGAACACTGATCTGAAAAGCTACATAGTGTGCCGAAAACAAATAGCAGTGACTAACTCTGGTTTCTGGCAACTTGAAATTGTCTTCAGAAACCCCGTCCCTTCTTAAATGCTTGACTTCTGAGAGTAGACCTAGATTGGCTCTTTCTTCTGCCCCTCCCCAACTCATACCAAGAGGTAACCTGGGCCATATAGTTATAAAAGATGTTGTATTTTACAGAGCGCCACACCCATAAGTCCATAGATTATAGATATTTTTACCATAAACAAGATTAATAAAATACCTCACATAAAGCATTCCTGAGATAAGAATTACTCTCCTAGAAAGTACTACTAGTTTACTTACCAGGAAGTCTCTATTTACATATTTACAATATCATCGAATCATTCTTTTTCCAAAGAATCTTCCAGACGTTGGGACCAGCAGTTAGTGTAATGGCTATGTCGCTGGACTCCCATGTAGTCGACCGTGGTTCAAGTCCCGGACCCGGTGGGTTAAACTCACGCTGGACGCGTGTGTGTGCGTGCCCAAGATCCTGAGAGGAGAATGGAGGAGAAGGGATAGCGGCGTGGCCATCCCCTCTGGGGGGTGATTTCTCACTTTCTGTCTCTCTGTCTCTCTGGCGAGCGCACGCGCCCTGTAACAAAAACCTCTCTAAAATAAAAACTC
>NW_006204918.1:324834-327094 GCF_000334495.1 Tupaia belangeri chinensis
GCTTAGCAAAAGGCTTTAAGCTCAGCTGCTAGAGCATACACCAGAAACAGCAGTTTAAATAGCAAAGACACTTTGCTTCCCCTTGCTTTACGATTTGTGGCTGAATTTGGCAATGGCCATCCATGCCATTGAAGGCCAAGAGCTCAAATGGCCTCTCCCCCCACTGGAGGTGTCCGCAGGAATAAAATCCAAGCAGAGCACAAATCTCGATGGAGTGAAGAGTCAGAGAAAACTAACTGGTGAAGAGTGACCCACCTTGCCTCCCTTCTTCCAGCCCTTTCCCTTTAAGCTTCCAGGGCTGATGGATCACAGTGTAAGGAGACTGCCTTTTTCTCTTGGTGTTTGAATGGAGAACACTGATCTGAAAAGCTACATAGTGTGCCGAAAACAAATAGCAGTGACTAACTCTGGTTTCTGGCAACTTGAAATTGTCTTCAGAAACCCCGTCCCTTCTTAAATGCTTGACTTCTGAGAGTAGACCTAGATTGGCTCTTTCTTCTGCCCCTCCCCAACTCATACCAAGAGGTAACCTGGGCCATATAGTTATAAAAGATGTTGTATTTTACAGAGCGCCACACCCATAAGTCCATAGATTATAGATATTTTTACCATAAACAAGATTAATAAAATACCTCACATAAAGCATTCCTGAGATAAGAATTACTCTCCTAGAAAGTACTACTAGTTTACTTACCAGGAAGTCTCTATTTACATATTTACAATATCATCGAATCATTCTTTTTCCAAAGAATCTTCCAGACGTTGGGACCAGCAGTTAGTGTAATGGCTATGTCGCTGGACTCCCATGTAGTCGACCGTGGTTCAAGTCCCGGACCCGGTGGGTTAAACTCACGCTGGACGCGTGTGTGTGCGTGCCCAAGATCCTGAGAGGAGAATGGAGGAGAAGGGATAGCGGCGTGGCCATCCCCTCTGGGGGGTGATTTCTCACTTTCTGTCTCTCTGTCTCTCTGGCGAGCGCACGCGCCCTGTAACAAAAACCTCTCTAAAAAAAAAAAAGAATCTTCCAGACGTTAATAAAATGGATTACAACATAGCTGCTTAACCTCTCTTCCTTTCCATATCCCTTAAAAACCTGTTAGAATATGTCCTGGAATACTTATCTCAAAAGGAGTTATAGTAGGTAATAAAAAAAAAAAAATACTATAGAGTGTGTGTGCTTGCCAGAGAGACTGAGAGAAACCAAGAGACAGAAAGCAAAAAATCACCCACTGGAGGAGAGGGCCATGCCACCATCCCTTCTCCTCCATTTTCCTCTTGAGATTTTGGGCATACACACACACATGTGCCTGATATGAGTTTTAAGTCCTGGTTACAGGACTCGAACAGTGGTTGACAATGTGGGAGTCTAGTGATATATTACATCATCTCTGGTCCCAAGTAGGTAAATTGTGAGGTTTTTCTTTTTTCTTTTTTCTTTTTCAGTTTGCTATAGAGTGCATGAGTTCAAAGGAGAAAGAGACAAAGAGAGAGAGGAGATTGAGAAAGCACCCCCGGGGTGGATGGCTATGTTGCAATCTCTTCTCTTTTCTCCTTTGGAGATTCTGGGCACACATGCATACGCCCAGTATGTTTCTCATGCTACAGGGTCTGGGACTCAGACTACACAGTTGACCACGTGGGATCCAGCCACCCTAGTCACCACACCACCTGCTGACCTTAAGCAATGCATTCTTGCTTGTCCAGAACTTTATTCATTATACCCGTCATTGATTAACAATATGTCTGAGCGCGTAAAATCTGGGACTCAAAATCTCCCTTTCCTTTGGCTTGTTTTGCATCTGCTGTTTGAATCCATTGCCCTTTGGTGTTCTGGGAGAAAATGTTACAGCTGAGAAATACAATGACCTTATTTTCATCAAATTGTAGTTAATCTGGATTAATCTAATTATAGAAATCTTAGGTATATTGTGTTATCTTTAGAGTTCTGATCATTTTAGGTTTTTTTTTTTCCTTTTTTTTTTGGAGAGGTTTTTGCTATAGGATGCGTGTGCTCACCAGACATACAGAGAGAGACAGAGAGACAGAAAGCGAGAAATCACCCCCCAGGGGTGATGGCCACGCCGCAATCCTTTCTCCTGCATTCTCCTCTCGGGATCTTGGGCACGCACGCACATGCGCCCAGAGTGAGTTTAACCCACCGGGTCCGGGACTCGAACTGCGGTCGACTACATGGGAGTCCAGCGACATGGCCATTACACTAACTACTGGTCCCGTGTTCTGATAATTTTTTTTTTTTTTT
>NW_006204918.1:329566-338049 GCF_000334495.1 Tupaia belangeri chinensis
TTCGCTATAGGGCGCGTGCGCTTGCCAGACAGACAGAGAGAGACATAGAGACAGAAAGTGAGAAATCACCCCCCAGGGGGGATGGTCACGCTGCAATCCCTTCTCCTCCATTCTCCTCTCAGGATCTTCGGCACGCACGCACACTCACCTGGCATGAGTTTTAAGCCACCGGGTCCAGGACGCAAACCGCGGTTGACTACGTGGGAGTCCAGCGACATAGCCATTACACTAACTGCTGGTTCCCGTGTGTTCTGATAATTTTAAAAAGCACCTGAAAATATGAGTTTCTTTTTATTAAAAACATTTTTTTTAGAGGTTTTTGCTTTAGGGTACATGTGCTTACCAGAGAAAGAGAGAGAGAGAGAGAGAGAGAGAGAGAGAGAGAGAGAGAGAGAAAGAGACAGAGACAGAGACAGAGTAAGTGAGAAATCGCCCCACAGGGAGGATGGCCATGCTGCAATCCCTTCTCCTCCATTCTCCTCCTGGGATCTTGTGTACTCACTCACGCACTGGCGTAAATTTCAGGCCACTAGGTCTGAGACTCGAACTGTGGTCATGCACGTGGAAGGCCAGCGGCATAAGTGCTATACATTGCTAATAACCAGTGGCTTTTTTTTTTTTTTAACTCCAGTTCCTTTTGTGCTTTAATTTTTGGGGTTGATTTCCTCCTTTTCTCTGAGGTGACTTCCATTACTCCTACAGGAACAGGGAGTTCTAACTCTTTTCCAGTCTGTTCTCCCTCGTGCCTTGTGTTGCATCACTCGGGGACATCGTCGTCCTTATTCTTATCCTGGGCCCGGTGTCCTCATCAGCTCTGCTCTCAGATGAAATCATTGCTCACATCCTCCGAGACTCTGCAGAGGGGAAGCAATGCGGCGCCTTCTCAGGAACTGGTTTGGTTCTCGTTCCTTCTACTCTTTTCATCTTTCATATGCTCAGGGCAGGGAAAAATTGCTTCTGCTAATCCAAGTATTGTTTCAGGCCTCTTATTTTTGAACTATGACTTTTGGAAATAAAAATTCAAGACTTTGGATCTTTATATAATTTTTTAAGTGCCAGAGGTCATGTGCACTTGTGAGTGAGAGAGAGGAAAAGAGACAGAGAAAGGGAGAGAGAAAGCAAGCATTCCACAGTGGGGTGTAGTCATACTGCAATCCCTTCCTTCCATTTCTCCTTCCTATCAGTATTTTGGGCACGTATGCACACACGCCCGACATGTTTTTCAAGCCACTGGGCTGGGACTTGAACTATGGTTGGCCACGTGGGATCTAGCTCCCAACACATAGTACTTAACTACTATGTTACAGGTCGGTCCAAGGACTTGGATATTTCATTGTCTGTATTTTTCCATGTTTTCTCTTTCTGAGGACAAAGCCTAAGCAGGGGAGAAAGGTGTTGGAAGAAGGGTTACATGTGTCTCATTACTTCGTTGGCGTTACTCATCCTGATAACTCGCAGTCTTCTTCTTTTTTTTTTTTGGAGAGGGTTTCTTCTCTTTCTTTCTCTCTTTCTCTCTCTCTCTCTCTCTTTCTCTCTTTCTTTCTTTCTTTCTTTCTTTCTTTCTTTTTCTCTTTCTTTCTCTTTCTTTCTTTCTTTCTTTCTTTCTTTCTTTCTTTCTTTCTTTCTTTCTTTCTTTCTTTCTTTCTTTTTTTTTTTACAGGGTGTGTGTGCTTGCCAGAAAGACAGAGAGATAGAAAGTGAGAAATCACCCCCCAGGGGGGATGGCCATGCCACAATCCCTTCTCCTCCATTCTCCTCTCGGGATCTTGGGCACGCACGCACATGCACCCGGCGTGAGTTTAAGCCACCAGGTCTGGGACTCAAACCACAGTCAGCTACGTGGGAGTTCAGTGACATAGCCATTATGCTAACTGCTGGTCCCCAGTCTTGTTTTTTCTATCTGTTGTCTATGCTGTTTCTGTTTTTGGAACTCTGCCTTTATGAATTTCCATTTCAGTTTGAACTTGTTTTTTAAAACAAAATCTTGCCATGCCATGAGCCTCCTGCCTCAGTCTTTCAGTGGGGACTACAGACACACCACTAGACCCCTCTCTTTCTCCAGACTGGGTCTTACAACGTTGCCCAGGCCAGCCTTGAACCAATGATACTCTCCCTCAATCTCCCCAAGTCACTGGGATTATAGGTGTACTCTGCCGGGTCTGGTCTTTAGGTGGGTCTGAGAATCAGTCCCAGGGCTCCTGTGGTCCTAGCCTACTGAGCACAGAGATTTAGCAACTCAGACTTTCCAGGCTGGGTCTTAGCATGCATTTTTGGTACATATTTTGGACAGCAACTCCTTCTACTCTGATTTACCCATTAGCTCAACGCTGTCATCTTTCTGTCTTGCAAAAACTTGTCTGTATGTAAAGTATTCAGACTTAGGCTGACATAATCTCCCATTACAGTTTTGTGACAGATCTATTCTGTTATATAACATGTTATAGTTTTTTAACCCTTTAATTGGGGCATAACACACAATCAAGCACATAAAATACATTAATTATAAATATACTAGTCTAAACTGTACCACTCAGTTTTTACATATACTTAAACTACGTAATTCCAGCATCCTAAAGCATTCTCTTTAGTATTAACTGCCTCCCCTGTTTGCTCACCGACCAGGTAACTTATATTCTGACTTTTATCACTATAAATTAGTTTAGTCTACATTAGAACTTCATATGAATGAAATCCTAGGTTATGAAATCTCTTTGTAACTAGCTTCTTCCCCTAAACATAAAACCTGTGACACCCACCTTTGCTGCTGCCAATACAAAGGTTTTCTTTCAGTTTTACTGCTGCTTAGGTATACTGTATAGATACACAACCATTTTTATTTAAATTAAAAATGGAGCAGGAACGGACCTCAGCCCTTATGAGATGGTTATGCGATTCTCCTAATATATCAGTTTTATTGTATACAGTTGTACTACCACCCTCAGGACACTGAGTAACTTGAGAAGAACAATATGTATGATCACTTTTCCTGTCCCTTAAAAACATATCTGACATAAAACATAATTATAATGTTGAAACTCAATTTATATTTGTTCAAAAGTGGAAATTATGGGTACATTTCTGCAGCAAAAAAGAGGTCAAATTAAAATTATATCAAACAATATCAAGCTTTTTTCTTCCTAGACTGTTTCTTTGCTACCACAATGCATAGTGGGCTAACCCATGGCTTGGCAGGTGAGGGGGCTAGATCCACCATGGACCACCCTGTGGTTCATACTCCAGACCCAGAGCATGGAAAATGCATCAGGCACTTGTGCATGTGTGCCCCCAAATCTCAGAAAGAGGCAGAAATGGAGGAGAAGGGATTGCAGGGTGAGCACGCCCCACAGGAGGTGCTTCCTCCCACTCCCGGTGTCTGTCTCTGACCAGCCCACGTGCTCTTTGGGAAATTGAAAAAAATGTATAGCAATTTAAATGTCGTGTTTATGTGCACGGTTTATTTCTCAATCCAGATTACACACCATTTGGGGCATTCATTTAAGGTCTAGCGGCACTGAAAAGAACCCTTTAGAAATGAAACCTTGTCAACCTATATTGTAGGTGCTTCCAGAGAGTATGTAATATACTGATGCATTGATTCAGTAGAGAACTGCTTCAGGGGAGAAGAAGTCTAAAAACATTTTCAGGGAGAATTGTTACTGTTGAAAATCCATAATGATTGCTACTGAAGCTGTAAATTATAAGATAGTCGAACTTTTCCTTGAATGATCTACTTTCATAAATGAATTGTAATACTACTTATTCTAACATTTTGACCATGTGTTAGCATGTCAGAGAAGAGAGATGGAATAATCTTATTATTTCTTTTGACCAGGCCATGTACGGGAATATCGTTGGCTCCACAGAGGCGAACCAAGGCGGGGAATAGGTGTTAGCAAATATCCTGGAGCTGTTATTTGCTCTCAAGGAACACATACCAAGCTTTTTGTTTTCCGAAGATTATTTTACCTTTTTTCTCCTTTCATGTAAATACATTCAATAACTAGTATTTGGGGGATGGATTTTCTCGATACGAGAAGAGATTTCAGTTAAGACAGCATCTGTTTCTAGTGCATTAAGTTCAGACACGTTAAAATCTGGGGATGTGTGGAGGGAAAACAAATGCTATTAAAGTGTCTGTGTCTCTGTGATATCCCCAGGGAGATTTCTCTCAGCTGAAAAGTTAGCTTTCACAAAGCTGCTTCCAAAGTGGTTTGCCTTGTGCTAATGGAACTTTAGTGGAAATAAAACTCAATGCATGAGGCAAAATTAAAAAAAAAAAAATCTACTCTAGACTTTTGAAGGACTAAAGTAAAAAGTAGATGTCAAAACAAGTGTGAAGGATGCAATAATTAGAAATTTCATGATTAGTAATAAGTTATTATTTTTCATTATTTCCAAATAGGAATGATTGGAAATTTATACCTTGTCTGAGGTAATATCTGATGAGGGAACAGTGCTGTCTTCAGCTGTGACTAAGATGCCATTTCTATCGTCATTGATGGAGATGATTTCGTATTTACACGTGAACAAGATATTCAGCAGCGAACAATAGGATGTGGATTGGATTATTATTCACATCAATAAAGTGAATAATCCATTATTTAGAGAGAAGCAATAGGGATTACACCAGAATATTGTAATAACTGATCATAAGTAAAATTCTCTCTTTCTTAAAAAGGATGATGAGGAACCAACAGATGGCATAATGGTTGTGTCGCTGGACTCCCACATAGTCCACCATGGCTCAAGTCCCAGACCCTGTGGCTTAAAACTCATGCCAGGCCCTTGTGCATGTGTGTCTAAAATCCCGAGAGGTGAAAGGAGAAGGGATTGCAGCATGGCCATTCTCCCTCAGGGGGAGGAACTTCTCACTTTCTGTCTCTGTCTCTCTGGTGAGTGCACGTACCCTAGAGCAAATTATAAACAAATAATCAAAAGACAAAACTTTATATGATTTTTATGGTTAAAATATTTCTTTAGGTTTCCAGGGATTAATGCAATAACTGAGATTCATTTTAATCTTCTGTATGCCATAGATAGAGCAAAATAGAAACCAATGTAGCCTTAAAAAATTTGATAGAATGTCTGTGTACCCACTAGAGAGACAGAGAGTGGGAGAGGGAGAAAACTTGCGCCACGGGGTGTGGTCATCCCACAATCTCCTCTCCTCCATTCCTCCATCTTGTTGGGATTCTGGACATGCACTCACATACACATATACAAGATGTGTTTTTCAAGCCACCAGGGCTTCAATTTGAACCACTATTCACCTTGTAGGATCTGAGTCCCTTAAACCATCGGCCACAGTCTGGTTCCAACCTCAACATTCTATTTTTTTAAAAGAGATTTTTGCTATAGGGCATGTGAGTTCATCAGAGAGACAGAGAGAGACAGGTGGAGAGCAAGTGAGAAATCACTCCCCTTAGGGGACCGCAGTTCCTTCTCCTCCATTCTCCTCTCAGGATTTTGGGCATGCACAGATGCATGCCTGGTGTGAGTTTCAAGCCACTGGGCCTGGGACTTAAACTATAGCTGACCGCTTTTTTTTGAGAGATAGATTTTTGCTATAGGATGTGTGTGCTCACTGGAGAGACAGAGACAGAGAGACAGAAAGTGAGAAATCACCCCCTAGTGAAGGTGGAGATGGTCATGCCACAATCCCTTTTTCTCCATTCTCCTTTCAGGATTTTGGCCACGCACACAAATGCTCCCGGTGTGAGTTTTAAGCTGCTGGGTCTGGGATTTCGAAGTGCAGTGGACTACATGGGAGTCCAGTGATTTAACCATTATGTCATCTGCTGGCTTCAGGGGGGATATTTTTAAGTAATGGAGACCTAATTGATTCATGAATAAGTTCAAAGAACAGCTGTGTGTGGTCATTCATCCCTGATTTTCAGCCATTTTATTTGCTTCAATGTCATATGTAAGAATAAATGCACTTCTAATTTTCAGATGGGTTTTGCTAGTTTAAGATGGTAAATATCAGGAAAGTATGTAGACAAATGCTTGAAACATAACAAACGTTCACACTGCTTTCAGTGTTTGCTATTTTAAACTAGATGCTTTTTATTCACAAGCAGACATATAGTAAATGCTCATTTATTAACGGTGTTTTCACTAAAGTGTAAATCATTCCCTGAAACAATAAATAATATAGGATTGAGCACAAACTCTTTAGGGAAATATCTGTGAATAAGAAAGATAGGACTCTAATTTTCAGATATGACTCTGCTTGAAAATCACCAAAATGTGTTGTAAGTCCCTCTGCCTAGAGGCGGCCATCCCTTGAAAAATGTCCATTTTTTTTATATCCTCCCATCTAAGGGAACAATTTACTACAAATTACTTGATGGAATTTTAAATAACACTAGCCTCAAAATAAAAGAGTTTTTGGAAAATAGCCAAATGAAATGTCTCCCTCTCCCAAACGAATCAAAATAAAGCAACAAACCTAAACAAATCCTTGCATATTTGAGTTACTTAGATGGGAAACACCTTTAGAAACATAAACTCTGAAGCTTTGCTCTGTTGATAAATGGATCCTATATCACAGGAAATTTGGCCATCAGTTATTCACACAATAATTTATTATGCTAACAAGAAGGAAATCGAGAAATGTCACAAAACAATATTTCTTGCAGCAAACGCAATGAATGATGGTCTCGATCTTATTTAAACTGAATTCAATAACTTGTTAAAATTTAACATAATGGGAAGTTAATGTTGCACTTACAAAAACAGGTCAAACTAATTTGATTCTAAAGACTATTCGATATACTCTTCTGTTCTGTAAGTATCTGTTTTCTTGGGACTGTGAGGTATAATAATATAGCAAAATGTGAAAATAAACTAAAAGGGAAAAGTATAATTGAAATAGAAAACAATATTGAGAAAAGTAAGCAAATCCAATTTATAGTCATTCATGGAATAAAAGGAATTCTTACCAGCCAAATTCCAGAAATTCAATCATGTTTGCGTTTTATTTGAGCTATATGACGTGGTGAATATACGCTTAGTCCTAGGGTACAAACCTGTTTTGTTTCAGTTCCCCTCAGTTATTAGCTGTGGTTTGGGGGAAGTTACTTGTCTTCTACCTTGCCTTGATTCCTCAATCATAAAATAATAGTAGTGCCTACATTTTTTTAAAAAGAATTATTTATTTATTTAATTCCATTTACCATTATTATTTTTTAATTTGATGAGAGAGGGAGAGAGAGAGAGAGAGAGAGAGAGAGAGAAAGAGAAAGTGAGCAAGCAAGCAAGCTGCCAGGTCCAGGACTCAAACCACAGTCGGCCATATGGGAATCCAGTGCCCTTAACCACCATACCACCTGCCAGCCCCAGTAATGCCTACTTTACAGTGCTGTCATGAAACTCACAGCCACCGATAAATGAAAACATACAGAGCAATGCTTGGCATTTAGTAAACACGGAATGAAAGGGAAACAGTGTTGTTAGTGGTTCCTCAATTACGCGGAGTTTCTTTTCTAAACTAACTAATGTGAATTTTAATTTTGCCTTGGACATTTTAGCTTCTTGGAAATCTAGTCAGACTGGCTAGGCTCAGACCCCAGGACTGCCAATCATTTCTCTGTAACCTTGGACAAGTTACCTAGATCTTCTTTGCCTCAGTTTCTACATTTGCAAAATCGGGATGGGAGTACCAAATTTTTAGAGCTGTTGAGAGAATTGAATTTATAATTTGCCATACAAATACCTTGACTAGTATATAACTTTAACCGTTATTGTCACTCTTTTTCTTTAAAATTACTTTATTCCTACCCATATTTCCCTCTTCCTGTCTTACAGACAGTATGTGTTTTGTATTGTATCAAAGAAGACAGAGGGCACTTCCTTGTTAGAAGTTTTTTGTTATTTTATATTTAAGAATATTTATAAATCTGCTCTTCAGTATGACTCCTTTCCAAGATTAAAAAAAAAAAAGAAACATGACAATCTCTAGGAAGTGGACAGGTTTTATCAGGCTGGAGAGTATCACTGAGGTCTCAGACGTTTTTTAGATCACACTCGGCCTGTTCGCTTTGCTCATGAGCTGACTGAATCCTCTTTCATGTTGATGGCTGGAGGGAGTTTTGGGGTTCCTGCCTCTGAACCCAACATACTGCAATGTTGCGAGGCTTTAAATCTTCCTTAGCTCCAGTGATTACGGCCGTGACCAAATCTGAGGAGGAGCGGAAAAAACTTGAATTCTTGAAATAAGATATTGCCAAGATTCTCCTGGTGGTTAGTAATAATTATTACTTTGTTTTTTTTTTTAATGAGTTTCTATCCGTGACACAAATAGGAATTTCTGCTCTTACTAGACTCTGGAAAGGGGGTTCACACTTCTTTTGACCCATCATTCTGATATTAGGAAAAGGGTCAGGTTAAATACAATTCTTCCTCTGTGTTTGGTTAGAGGTCACATGGCCTTGCCAGAGAGAAGAGAGAGAGAGAGAGAGAGAGAGAGAGAGAGAGAGAGA
>NW_006204918.1:338146-339558 GCF_000334495.1 Tupaia belangeri chinensis
TCTTTCCCTCCTTTCAGGATCTGGGGCATCCATTCTCACGTGTTTGTTGTGTTTTTCTAGGGCTGTCAAGTCTGGGACTCAGACCACGTTGTTGGCCATGTGGAATCTGGGTAGTTAAACCACAGGCCACAGAGTGGGCTCGACTCTTCCTCACTCATCGGAACTGCTCCGCAGTGCATGGTACTGCACATTCTCTCACTTTAGAAGCTCTCTGAGGTAGTTCTTTCTCTTTGAGGAGACAACACACAATTGCTCATGTATGCTGATGGCAAACACAGGACTCATTTATGTGGAAGGATAAATTATTTGGAAACTTAATTCTGACCATAGGCCAAGCAGTGCTCTGCAATCTAATTTTATCAGTGTTCAAATAAACACTTTTTATACTCCTGGAACTTCTGTGTTCTTTTCTCTCATTATTTCTTTTGTCTCCTTGTTTTTCTCCTTTATTTCATTTTTCTTCTTTCTTCTTTCTTTTTCCCCTTTTCCTTTTATTTTATAAATATTCTTTTTTTATAATTATTTATTTAGCTTTATTTATTTATTGTTCTTATTCAATTTGATGAGAGAGAGAAAGCAAGCTGCTACGTCCGGGACTCAAACCATGGTCCTCTGTGTGGGAGTCTAGCACCTTAACCACCACACCATCTGCCGGTCCCCTTTTATAAATATTCTATGTACATTTAAAATAATGTTTGGGTAGTATTCTATAAATACAAATGACATACAGTTGGTTAAAAAATTCTTAAATATTTTATAGTTTCACTGATGTTTTATGTGTTTTTTCTGTTAGCTACTGACAGAGAAATGTTAACACAACTCCGATTAAGGTTTGTTTATTTTTTCCCCTTATCTCTGTCAACTTTTGCTTTAAGCATTTTGTTGTCATAATATTAGGAATTTACTAGAAACTTATAAATGCATGATTGTTATCTTTTCCTGTTCAACCGACCATTAATTGTTATGCAGTTTCCCAGAACACTTTTTTCCTTCAAATATATTTTGTCTGATATTAATATAATCAAACCAGTGCTTCATTAATGTTTTCTTGGTATTTCTTCATATTTTTCCAGCCTATTTGTGTCTTTAAATAGTAACTCTTACAAACAATATACATTGAGCCTTTTTGAAAATCTTCTTCTTTTAATTGGGGTGTGTAACTCATTTACATTTATTGAAATGACAGTTGTATTTAGGTTAAATTTTTATCATCTTTCTCTTTGATTCCAATTTTATAGTCTTTTTTTTGGTTCTTTTGTTCTCTTTATTTCCTTCTTTTGGGTTAATCAAGTTTTTAAAAAAGTATTTCCTTTATTAGCATTTTATCATTATATTTTAAAGGTTTACTCATTGGTTCCTTAGACTATATATATATATAGTCTAAGATTTTGTTTGTGTATGTATGTATATAT
>NW_006204918.1:348645-351325 GCF_000334495.1 Tupaia belangeri chinensis
TTGTGTGTGTATGTGTATATATATATATATATATATATATATATATATATATATATCTTTCTTTTTTTATGTTTTTTTTGGTATTTATTCTTTTACTTTTCTTTTAATGACTTAATTGGAATTAATTCTTTTACTACTTTCTATACAATGCAGTACTCATAAAATGGTAGGTTTTTTTTTTTTTAAAGACATGTTTTCTATAGGGTGCATCCATTCATCTTGAGAGACAGAGAGAGACAGAAAGCGAGAAATTACCCCCCAGTGGGGTGGCCATGCCACAATCTGTTCTCCTCTGTTCTCTGATCAGGATTTTGGGCACACACACACACACACACACACACACACACCTCGTGTCAATTTTAAGCCACCAGGTCTGGGACTTGAACCACGGTCGACTATGTGGGAGTTCAGTGACATAACCATTACACCCTCTGCTGGTCCCAACCATAGTTTTTTGTAATCCTCTTTACCTGTGAGATATTGTCATATGTTGTACTTTAATACATCTTATCATCTTATCAACATTGATGTTGCATCTCTGAACAGTTAATATTATTTTACATTTAAAAATTATATTTGAGTATTTCTAAAATTATTGATGGAACATGTTGATATGCACAAGACAGAGAGAGAGAAATTGGCCATGGCATGATCTCCTTCCTCCAGGCCTCCAGCCTGCTGGGATCTGAGGCGATAGGTGCTTTAGGCTAACTGGGCTGGAGAGCTGGTCTGCGACTGGCGTGAGGCTTCCCGGCCTGCGGTCGGCACAATTCCAGCTGTGCCACAAAGGCCGGACCACGTGCGACCTTGCTAGGGCTCGCTAGTCCTCCCTAACATTCTGTCTACTTTCTCTGCTGTGGATCTATGTAACTTACGGAAAGTACCCTTGCCTCTAGTTCGCTTTAAGATTTGAAATTTTATTTTGAAATTTTCTTTTTGACTTATAGAACATCCAAAGATAGCACATAGAATTACCATATATCTTTTCCCAGCTTCTTTAATGTAATATTTTACACAGCTAAGGTACAATTTTTTTTGAGAGGTTTTTGCTATAGGGTGTGTGCGCTCGCCAGAAAGACAGAGAAAGAGAGAGAGACAGAAAGCGAGAAATCACCCCCCAGGAGAAATGGTTATGCCACAATCCCTTCTCCTCCATTCTCCTTTTGGGATCTGGGGCACGCATGCACACGCGCCCAGCGTGAGTTTAAGCCACCGGGTCTGGGATGTGAACCACCGTCGACTACATGGGAGTCCAGCGACATAGCCATTACACCATCTGCTGGTCCCACCAAGGTACAATTTTTAAAATTAAGAGAGTAACAAAGATATGGTTATTAACTGAACTACATATTCAGTGACACGTTTTCTGTTTTCGCGTCAATGTCCTTTTTCCATCCAAGAATCCCATCCAGCTTACCACTTTGTATTTAGTTGTGTCTTGGCCTTCGCCAATCTCTAACAATTTCTTGGTCTGTGTTTTATGACATTGAAACTTTTGAACAGTACTAGTCATACATTGTGTAGAATATTTCTTATTTTGGGTTTGTCTGGCATTATCTCATAACTACATTCAAGGTTACGTGTTTTGGGAGAATGCCACAGAGGGCTTATACCCTCCTTATCCTTTCAGATGTTGAATGACAACTTATCACTGGTGACGTTAACCTTGATCCACTGATTAGTACTATACCTGTCAGCTTCTTCCCCTGTAAAGTCAGCATTTTTCTCTTCCTATAGGAGTTCGCCCACTTTCAAGGAAAGCAAATAAGTTCCACCCTTAGAGGGAGAATTGACAAATATTTTATGCATACATATTAAAAGTCCCACAATAATTAAAAACATTGTTGATGGAGGTTATTTGAAACTGTGCAGAGTGGCCATATTTTTTCTTAAAAATCTTACCGAGCCATTATAATATTAATCATTGGATTTTTGTCTTCAGTAATTATAAATGTAGTAATTTCATGGTAGGATTTCTATTTACCATATTCCTTTGACAGTAATTTGTTATATTTTTTAAAGTTTTTATTTATTTATTTTGAGAGAGTGTGTGTGTGTGTGTGTGTGAGTGAGAGAGAGAGAGAGAGAGAGAGAGAGAGAGAGAGAGAGAAGAACCTTCTACAGAGCCTCATCATACTATGCTTCTCTTCCCCCGAGCTCCGTCTTGTCAAGGTCGGGCATGCACATTCACCTAGTATGCTTTCTGGTTGACTCCAGATCCGAACCTGCGTCAGACATGCAGCTTCTTCTGCAGTCCTGTTTGCTACTGTCTACATCACCAGTGACTGATTGAAATTATTACAGGGATGGATTATCTGTTTCTATTTATTTAGCTATTTATTTACTCTTTTATTGTATTATTGTGGGCTCATATATATTACTTGTATTCTATGGGTTATAATCACATATTTTTCCAGCTTTAGCCACTGGAAATTGGGAATCTATGTCATTTTGACATGTATAATCTATTTTACTTTTTTTTTTTTGAATTGTAGTTTTTCTTTTTTTTATTTAAATTTATTTATTTACATTCATTCACTGTACATCATTACGACATGCAAAATGAGATTTTCCATCCAGATTACACTGTATATTGGTTCAATCAAGCACATCAGCATACATGTTATCATCAACAAATAATTTTCCATTTCTTATTTCCTAATGTTTTTCTTTTTTTTTT
>NW_006204918.1:352429-357101 GCF_000334495.1 Tupaia belangeri chinensis
GAAGGCCGGGGCATGAGCCCCCCAGGGGGGGGGCCGGCCATTCAGCGGCGCGGCTGCGCGCCGGGGCGGGAGCCCCCGGCTGTCCCATAATCTATTTTACTTTTTAAAAATTTTACTAAAAATTTAGCACCTTTTTTGGGGGGGGTTGTTGTTGGTACCATAAGAAGTTCCAGGCTTATCTCATAATTTTGTCTATTTTTGGTTCCAGTCCCCAAGTCTGCCTAAAGCTCTGGTTCCTTTTGCTAGAGAGTCATATTGAGAAAATAATTTTGTTAGAGTCTGAGTTTTAGTTGTTCATTAAACCTGAATCTTTTATGCAGATTTGTTGTATTTATTCTCTGTTCTTTGTTCTAGATTTTCTCCTGCAACAAATTATTCATGTGAAACTTTTAAAGCACATAAGATAGTGTTCTCTATCACTGCTACTTCAGAATACACACTGTCAACTAGTTTTTTTTTCCATAATGATCTAGATGACATGCAATAGGCTCCTGATTTGGTTGAACTGCACTGACCTGCAACCTATCTGAAAAAAGCACTGACTTCTCTTCTTGGAGACAGGCTACTTGACTACAGGTCACATGACTGCCAAAAAGAATGAATGAGTCAGTGACAATGAGGATGTCTTTACGTTTGAAGTCATATAAAATAACCATTAAGTATTAATGAAAACGTTTGCATATCATTTTCACGCCGATCAATAGTCAAGTTAGCAAGAACGGGAAGTTAGGAATTGATGTGTGGTCAAGCTCAGAGGAAATTTCATTCAGTGATGGCGTCTGTTGAGATGAGAATTCCTTAAGAAAACACAATATGAAGGACTGGAAAAGTACACTCGAGAGTGAACAACACAGGGAAGAAGACATTGCAGAGGGAAAAAGAGCTGTTTAGTCTTAGAAACTGTAGAAGCGTAGAGATAATAACTGTTTCAATATAGGTTTCTGACAAAAACAGAAGCACAGGAAAATTCACAACAAATCAAAAGAACAGTGGTCTCAAGTTTTGAGAACATTCGTTCTGCTCACCAACATGTGCTGTCATCAAAAAAAATTGGTCATTTAGAATTACAGTCATTTTTGGGAATGAGCCACATGTTAACTAATGAGCCAGGCCGTGCAGATGCGGTGAACATTGTGGACTCTCTGACCATTACGCTCACCGCCCAGTCCAAGCCGCAGGTGGGCATGTCGTCTCAACCACCCTACCAGCACTCCTCCTGGGAGCATGAACGATAGACAGGAGTTAGGAGGGGTGGAAACACAGTGGTCATTAAACTTTTTGTTTTTAAAGGTTTTTGCTATAGGGCGCATGCGCTTGCCAGACAGAGAGAGACAGAGAGACAGAAACACCCCCCAGGGGCGATGGTCACGTCACAATCCCTTCTCCTCCATTCTCCTCTCGGGATCTCGGGCACGCACGCACGCACACGCGCCCAGTGTGAGTTTTAAGCCACCGGGTCTGGGACACGAACTGCAGTCGACTACGTGAGAGTCCAGTGACATAGCCATTATGCTAATTGCTGGTCCCTAAACTTTCTGACAACAGCTAATGACTTGTGCTAGACAAAGAATATTGCTACTGTGATTCTGGCTGTTTCTTTCTTTCTCTTTCTTAGTTTTTCTTTCTCACTTTAAGATTTATCGATTCATTTCTTTACTCCATGAGTGAGAGCAACAGAGAAAGGAGGCAGAGAGACAGCACCTTCAACAGGGTCTCGATGCCACACTCCAATTCCAGCCTCAGTTAACTCTGGGTCTTGGGCTGTGCGTGCCCAGCATATTCAGGGAGGTCTCTGGATGTGAACTTGAAACTCCCATGTGGCTCAGCCTCAGAGAACACCTTGTTTTTCTGTTATACACCATCCACTATTACCCTGGTTTTTTTTTTTCCTTTTTTTAAAATTTTTGGAGGGTTATGTACTCACCACTGGAAAGCAGAGAGAGTGGCAGAAAGAGAGACAGAGAGCAAGAGAAAACATTCCATCTCCCTTGTGGGGTATTGCCACAGCACAATCCTTTTATCCCCTGGTTTACAAACACAGTGTGTTTTTCAAGCCACTGCTGGGTCTTGAACTATGGTTGGCCAAGGGGAATCTAACTTTCTATGCACAGTGCCCCTCTTGTGCAAACCTCCCCTTGCCTCCCAGCTTTTTTAAAGGTCTGGTTATTCCAACTTTCCTTTGACATCATGCCCTTCCCAATGTCTTACACGTGGATTTTTTTTTTTTTTTTAAGAAGTCATGGAGCCAGCCAGAATCATCCAATTGTTAAGAGGCATAGTAGGGCAAAGACAGAAGGAAGGGCATTTAATGTCTGCTCGAGCTGTGACATTTGTCTTCTCCCATCTTTGGACATATGAGCTCCTGATTCTTGGGTTTTCAGACTCAAGCCAAGACTTTGGCCCTCAGCAGACTGTCCTCAGGTCCTTGTTCTTCCGCCGAATCACATCACCAGCTCTCCTGGTTCTCCAGCTTGCAGAACTGATGGTGGGCCTTCATGGCCTCCATAATGGTGGGAGCTAGTTCCATATCAATCCCCCCTACCCCTAGCTGCATGTCTCCTATTGGCGCTACCTTTTTGGAGAACCCTAATCCAGACACGGTGTCCAAATTACAGCTGCCACTTTAATTTTTTCAGTTCTGCTTCTGTGTTATCTTTGAAATCTCGCTTTCCTGGTAACAGAGATGCACTCTCGGGTCTGGAAACCTCATCAAGCACGGCCTTGGACCACTGATTCCAGACGCTGACCCAGTACTCAAACCCTCTCTTTTCCCTACGTGGTGGGCACTCTCATCTCCGCTGTGGAGACACACTCTCTGATTCCCTTTGCCTTGTGTCTCCTATCACAGTTTCGTCCTTTTGATTAGACTTTTATGAAAGGCAAATTTCTTTGAGCTTTCCTTGCTACGATTGCTTCTAAAATTTATGGTTCTAGAAATTAAAGTCAGGCTACTTAATTGAAGTGAAAAAAGTATACAGGTATGAGAGTAATTTAGAAAGCAAAATAGATTGTACTATCTCCAAAAAAAATTAATGTACAAGAGGGGTCAGCAGGTGCGTGGAGATTAAGGCAGCTGGATCTCACGATGGCCAACTGCACAGTTCGAGTTTGGGACCCAATGGCTTGAAAATCATGCTGGGTATATGTGCATGCCCAAAATCTAGAAGGGGATGGAGGAGAAAGGATTACAGCATGGCCCTGCCCCCTGAGAGGAATGATTTCTCATTTTCCCTCTCTATCTCTCTCGAATATATACACCCTATAGCAAAACAAAACAAAGTACTAGAAATGAAATACTAGGCAATTCTTATGTAAGCATTTCTGAAAATGTACTACGTAATTGAGGTGGGAGATAGGCACACACACACCTAGTTAGGGTATAGGCCCGTACAATGGAGTTACTTTGTAAGATGGAGTTGCTGTAGTCAAACTTCCATGGGGAACATCCACTGGAAACTGCCTTCTCACAGCTTGTTCCCATCAAGGGCTGCTTACAGCCAGAGCTGTCTACAGCCTGCTGGAGATAATTACAGCAAACTAACACTTTCCGTATCGCTGTTACATTCCAGAGTGTAGCCTTTTTTGGTCCAGAGGTACAGAGCAAAGGACTTAGAGCAATAATTCACCATGAGCTATCGTTTGAGAAACGGCAACACGGCATATAGACTTGCACTTACATGATAAAGAGAGTCTGATCCAGGCAGCATCATATAGCCCGGGCCACAAGGGAAATGCACACAAGAGTCCCTCTCTGCTGAGAGAAAAACCACTTGCCTCTGGGGCCAGGAGACGGCATAGCAGTTATGGCACTGGACTCCCACATGGGCACCTGCGCTCAAGTCCTGGACCCAGTGGCTTGAAAATCACGTCAGGCGCATGTGCGTGCGTGCCCGAGATCCTGGGAGGAGAATGGAGGAGAAGGGATTGAGGCTTGGCTATCCCCTCTGGGATAAGGTGATTTCTCACCTTTCCTCTCACTGTCTCTCTCCCCTCTCTCCACTGAGTAAATGTGCTCTAAGGCAAAAACCTTTAAAAATATATAATAAAAAATAAAACATCCTCGGCTCAGCCCCTCTACAGCAGCCCTCTTTTGGAACTCCCCTCTCCTAGGGAGCTTTCTCTCTTTCCATAAACTCTGCTTGGTTGCTCCTTTCCTTGCCCACATCTCTAGTTCCTCGCGAGCTTAAGAGAAGAACCTGCTCATCTCATGGTCCTGAATCCGGCCCTGCTCTTGGGCCCATGCAGCCCAATATCCAGCATCATCCTCATTCTGTAAGGTTGTTAGAAGTTGAAAGGATGTTTATGGGTTTTCTCATTGCTGACAACCATATTCCTTTAAATGCCAAGTTAACCATTCCCTATAAATGCAGGTCGGTTCATTCGTGTGGGACAGCCTTCCTGATTCTGGATTGTTCCATCTCTGAGAGAGCCTGGAGTCAAGACTGTGCTGCAGTCCTTCTCCCTCTGTGCTCTGGGCTCCTCATGCCTGGTCTCCACTGTGGTTACCCAGCTCCCTGGGTTAAACCCTCACATCACTGTGACAATAACCTGCCTTTTTGAGGCTTTGCTACCAGTAATTGTTAGAAATCTTCTGCTGGATATCTACCAGGATTGACCCCCTCAAAAGGCATTGTTTTAACCTATGGTTAATCTTTTTTTTTTTTTTTTAGGG
>NW_006204918.1:357121-373817 GCF_000334495.1 Tupaia belangeri chinensis
TGCACTCACTAGAGAGACAGAGAGACAGAAAGCGAGAAATCACCCCCCCGCCGGGGGCGGGGGAGAGGATGGCCACACTGCAATCCCTTCTTCTCCATTCTCCTCTCAGGATTTTGGGCACGTACTCTCTCTCTCTCTCTCTCTCACACACACAGACACACACACACACACAGAGCATAAGTTTTAACCTGCTAGATCTGGGACTCTAACTGTGGTCAACTACTAGGGACATAACCATTAGGCCATCTGCTGGACTCATAACCTCTGGTTAATCTTAATCACCTCCTGGACTCATGTTCCTTAGATGAGCATCACCTCACCTGCTTCCTTAAAAAGGCTTTCATCATTACAAATATCTGAATTGGACCGAGAAGACCATTTCAGTCAGTTCTGCTGGCTTTGAAGCCAGAAGAATGGCAAAACGGTGAGCCCAAAGTAATGAATAGAAAATTCCATATGTACTGGCACTTAGACAACGAGGCATGAATGTTCTGCTTCTGCCTTGAATCTGGATATTTAGGTGAAGGCTTAATGAAAATGTGAAAAAGGACCTTGTTGGGGACAAAGAGTTTCTCACACAGTGGGAATTCACCAGTTGCAAGGACACTTCCTCCAAGCGAACCAGATTTGTGTCTTCATCCTTGTGGGCTGGTTGTAGTACTTAGTTTCATTATTAGAAAATGATTTTCAAAGGGCAGCGTAAATTTGTCTTATAAAAGGATAAGCAGACAAAAGGTCAAGAAGCCACTGCCAAAGAGATTGTTTGCTGAGAATCGAAGACAGTCTTCCCATTTTAAAATGGTATCCAGGGAAATTTCCATGAACGTCAGAGCCAGAAGAATAAAACTGAAAGTGAAACTGGTAAAATTGGCAGGTCGGCAGTAGTATGCTGGCAACTGGGCAGGCAGGAATCTCTCATCTGTCTCCACTTTAAAAAAAAAGAGAGAAAGAAAAAGAAAAGACAAAAATGCAAGTCCTGCAGCAAACACCACAGCAAGAGCAGAGTAACCAATTTTACACAACAAAAAGTATTGTTTATGGAGCTCAAATCCTACTGCAACACATGCTAGATTCATGAAGTGAATACAACTGTAAGAAAAACTGGGTACGGAAGAGGATGTGGCCTGATAATAGCCACACAGCACGCTCCAGCCACATCCTCAGTCCATCCAACAGTGGATCAGGGGAGAGCCTGCAGCAGCCAGACGAGTGAGTTTTAATTTTCTGCAAGGTTCAGAATATTTCATAAATACTGGGATGAATCTTACTGACAGCACAGAGGCAGCTGTTAGAACTGGAAGTTGTTATAGAAATCAGTAGGTTCATGAAAGAGATTTGAAAACCACCTACACGGTTAGGGTGGGACAGTGATGAAAGCATGCTCCGCAGTGTGAACAAACTTGCGTCTGGGTAGACTACATGTATAGGGGTAAATATTAAAGAAAATCGTTGTACCGAACATAAGGGAGTGAGGTTAAAAGGCTACGTTATAACAGTTTTCTAATATTGCAATGACAAAGTATCACTAATTTAGTGGCTTAAACAACACAAATTTCTTATGCTATCGTTCAAGGAGTCCAAATTTTGTAATCGGTCTCACTGGGCCAAAATGAGGTGTCAGCAGGGCTGGATTCTTTCTGGAGGCTCTGCGGAAAAAACGCACAGTTTTACCTTGTTCTTCTTCTAGAGCACACCCGTTTCTTGGAACACAGTTCACGTTCTCCATTCCCGCATCCATGTAAAGCCCAGTCCTTGGCCACCAGCTCTCTGGTTCCATCTCCCCCGCGTACCCTGCTCCCGCTGTGTTTAAGAACTCTCGCGATTACATTGGGCCTGTCCTGGTACCGTGGTGTAATCTCATCTCTAGGTAAAGTACAATACGTCATAACCTTAATTAGAACTGCTACCTTAATTTTTAACCCCTTTGCCACATAACTCAAATATGGCTCTGGACTCTGAGAATTTAGACTTGTTCATTTTTGCTTGAAAATTGTTCTGCTTACCGAAGACGCTATAGTTAAGACTGGTCATAATTTCAAAACTCTATACATTATTTATTATGAGAATCCGAAGAAAATTTTGGAAATTTAAATCTTTGGAAAAATGTTTTTGTAAAACATTTATAAATAAATAAAAATATACTCCTGTGATATTTGCTCATTTTATTTCTTTCTTCTTAACTTTTATAATTTTCTTATAGTTTGCCATCTAGATTCTCTGGAATAGTAGAAAACAATAGTGATAGTGAAGAAAAAGACAAGACAACTTTTTAAAAAAATCAATATAAGTAATGTAAAAATTTATAAGGTTTCCAGATGTAAACACATAGAGAGTATGACATACACACACACACGCACACACACAAACACAGATACACACATATATATGTAACGTAGTTTGTATTTGTGTGTGTATAAAGTGTGTACAAAAATATATACGTATATGTTTTAACTGCTATTTGTGTTGTGTATAATTATATGTACTACATCTAATTATATACATTTACATATACCTATATATAATTTATATGTATAAAATGATATCTTGAAACAAGGCCTCATATACATAAGAAGAGAAGCTTCATTTATTAATTATTAAATGACGTGTAAAACAATATTCCTTCAAGTAGAATTGTAACATGGAATGACTGAAAACAATCTAAAAAGACTATTGAGATGTATGAGTTAAATTCCTTAAGCTAATGAAAATTAATTTATACTTATGCCAGAGGGTATGTGTGCTTTCTAGAAACAGAGAGAGAGAGAGAGGGAGATGCTTCCTGCTCTTCCATGTCTGCATCCTGCAGGGATTTTGACCATTCATACACACATGCCTAGCATGTTTCTAAGGCCACCAGGGTCAGGATTTGAGCTGTGTGGTTGGACATGTGGGATTTGTGTTCCTTAACTACCAATCTATTGGGACAGCCTTTAAACACATGTTTTTATTTTTTAGAGATAGTTTTGCTTTTGGGCTCATGTGCTCGCTGGAGAGACAGAGAGAGATAGAATGACAGAAAGCGAGAAATCACTCCTCAAGGTGAATGGCCATGCTGCAATCCCTTCTCCATTTTCCTCTCAGGATTTTAGGCACACATGCACATGTGCCTGGCGTGAGTTTTAAGCTGCTAGGTTCAGGATTCGAACTGCAGTCAGCTAATGAATCCAGCAATGTAACCATTATGTGTAATCATCATACTTAACACAAATCCCTCTCAATTTTTTTTTTTTCATGTCAGTGACTCAAATGGAAATGCGTCTAGGATTGGTGTAAACTATCCTGATGGCTTTTTGTTCTAGGACTAAATTTAGATTTAGCTTAGGAAAGGGAAAATAAAGCTACTTTTACACAAACCCAAGTCTATAAATATACGTTTTAAATACATCCATACATGTACCACACTAACAGACATTCGCATTATTTAAGCATGGAAAACACTATATTAAGGATAATGTTAATAGGATTTACCTCTGGTAAATGAAATCAGATATTACCGAAAAGAGGGATTTCACTTTACAATAATCCACACTTGTACACTATAGCATGAGTGTGACTGATCTTAAAATTTAAAAATTTCAAAAGAATTCCACTTAAAAATTCAGTAATAAGCTGGAAATGATCATTTCTTGGAGTAAGAACCAGAACTGAAACTTCTAATAATTTAGACAGTGACATGACTAGCAAACAAAGGGAGCTCTTTAAAAAAGCACAGGGTGGTCAGCAGATGCCATTGTGTGGTTCAAGTCCCAGACCTGGCAGCTTAAAAAATCACGCAGGGTGTGTGTGCACGCATACCCAACATCCTGAGAGGAGGGTGGAGAAGAGACTATGAGTGGCCATGCTCTCTGGAAGGTCATTTTTCATGTTTGCTTTCTGTGTCTTCTCTGGGGAGTGTATGTGACCTATGGCAAGACATAAAATAATAATAATAATAATTTTAAAAAGGCAAGGAAAAGTCATAAACAGTGATGGAACAGACGCAAAAAACATGGGACATGGGGGGGGGGCAAAACAGAAAACTAACAAAGAAGTCAATGGTACTTCTTCAGTAGGCCAAATGGCATGAATTGGAGCAATTATCAAATACTAGAGTTTTGTCTTTTCTGATCTGAATTTGTTTATGCAAATTGATGCATTCACACTATTCTAGGCAAAAATCCATTAATGAGCCACAATTACACACCTATCCTCTGCTTTAAAAAACCCTGAAGGAATTTAGTCGTGTTGGATCTTTACCTATAAAAAATGCATACATTGGATTTTTCTTTGGATTATCTATGAAAAATTCCACATAAATTGATTTCTAAAACTTAAATGCAGTAATCAACCACTGTCATAGTTTTCAGAAAAGTCAATTATTTTATTTTCTTTCTTCTTTCCCCCACCTCCACCCCCCAGACTTGGATTCATATGCTAGGTAGACTTAAAAACAGTGAAGTATCTAGAGCTACTGTCAATATCCCACAGTCAATGGACCTATATGATACTAGTTTTAACTGACGAAGTTAAAAAAATCCTAACATCATGTTACCTGATTGTGTAGCGTCACGGCCTAAGTACTTAGATTGAGTACCGTCGTTTTTACTTCAGCAAGATGTGCCTGGCAGAGTCAAGAGCTCTGCGTTGCATTCTTTTTTTTTTGGAGAGGTTTTCGCTACAGGGCGTGTGCGCTCGCCAGACAGAGAGAGAGAGAGAGACAGAAAGCGAGAAATCACCCCCAGGGGGATGGTCACGCTGCAATCCCTTCTCCTCCATTCTCCTCTTGGGATCTTGGGCACGCATGCACATGCGCCCGGCATGAGTTTTAAGCCACTGGGTCCGGGACGCGAACCACGGTCGACTACGTGGGGATCCAGCAACATAGCCATTACACTAACTGCTGGTTCCCTGCGTTGCATTCTATACATACAGAACTTCCACTTCACAGTCGCCCACGTGCAGTGTGATCTAGTTTTCTTTTCTTTTCTTCTTATTTTTTTTTTATTCTGCATGGCCTGTACTCAGCAACAACACAGTCATGGTCTATGGTGCTGCTTCTGCTGTGGAGAGGTGAAAATTAATATGATGAAACTTTATCGTTATTAATACCAGCCAGTAATAACATATGTGTATATATATGTGTGTGTGTGTGTGATCCTCTGAGGGGTGCTGTGTCTCTTCCTCATGGAAGAAAGAAAGAAACTTGAAAAAGTCCTCACACTTTCAATACGCCATCAGACAGTCACTACAGGCGTCTGCTTTTTAATTCCAGAAGCTGCCTCTGACGGCAGAAAGTGACTATGTCTGAGGGTGTTTCTAAGAACGTGCAATTTGTCCTTCAGAAATGCTCTGCAGTAAGATAATTACCATAGTCAAAGACGGTCCTTGGAGCTTTTAATAAGGTAGTTTGTCCTTTCTGGCGGCATCAAAGGAATCGTGGATGTGTCTGAAAAGAGTGGTGGTTCAATAAAAATATTTTTGCTGGAGTAAAAGTTGGGGGGACGATGGTTTTCAAATCTTAACATCCATTGCCATTACGACTTCATGAAATAGAAAAGTCCTCTGTTCTGATTTCTACAGAAAACGAGAGGCTGGAAGCTTTCTAAGCTCTTGTTTGTGAAATTTCCTTTCCTTTCTGGGAGGATTGATAGTTTGTTCGGTCTTTTCGGATATTGATCAGAAAATGTGCTCGGTGGAGTGTGAAGTGGGCAGAAGGAAAGACAATAGGAAAAACAGTCCTACAGTAAGATGAGGAACAGCACCTTCGCAAAAGTTAAAGTTGCCATGGCAACACAGGGGAGAGGACCCTCACTGGCAGAATTAAGTTGCTTACACCAATAGGACACGGACAGGCACCGTTTTCCCAAGGGCAGGAATTTGTGTATTTTCTGTTTTATTTGAAGTGCCTTCATCTTTGCTATGAGTCCAGATCACTCTTTGGAATTCTGAGTCTCTGTAAGGTTATTTTTTTGCTTAAATGATTTTGAAGATAACAGAAATTCTAGGGTTGAAATTGAGGTTTTCCTCTGTTACAAGAGGCAAAAGTAAAAGCCAGAAAATGACATACAGAAAGTCACGTTTTGGGGCCAGCCTTACAGCCTACTGGTTAAGGCAGCTGGCTCCCACATGGCCAAATGCATTTCAAATTTTGGCCCCGGAAACTTGAGAAACATCCCAGGCACATGTGGGTATGTGTTCCAAATCTTCACAGGATGGAGAAATGGAGGAGAAGGGATTGTGGGGACCACTCCCCACCGGGGCGGGGTGCTTTCTCCTTTCTCCTCTTTCTCTGTCTCTCTCTGGCCTCTTCTCCCTCTAGCAATTAAAAAAAGAAAGAGAATGTCACATTTTAATTTTCAAAGATAGTAACTTTTTTTTGCATTTAATATCACTAAAATCAGAATGCATCTTGATATGCCATGTATGAATCGCCAGTGTTTAAAAATCAACTAGTCGTATGTCAGATAATAATACATGTTATTTACTTATTTATTGTTTCCCATTTCGTTTCTATTCAAAAGTTTACTCACAGGCAACACTTTAAAATTAAGTTTTTAAAATTAAAGGCCAAAACTAAAAACAGCTCGCAAATATGACACTGCTACAACAAAAATTGCCTCAATAATTTAAACCCTAAAATGTCCATCCTGGGGAAATAATACGTTATAACTTTAGATGTGATGAGCTAGAGTGTTTTGAAAGTGTGTAATATTTCTTTGGTTTACGATTTATTCGTTTTCTTTTTTTTTTCTTCCTTCCTGTGACTGCTGATATAGTTGCCTGGTGATCTGGTGATTTTTTTTCAATTTGAGTATTTAGAGTTTGAAGGTGAACTCGTTAGCCAAGTGCGTGCCTGTCGGCCTCACTCGGTGTGGTACAGCACCAGGTGACCGAAGGCCCTTTGTAGACTCTCTGACAGATTTGAGCTAGTCATTTTCTAGAAAACTATATTTCAGATGTTTAGGTAGTGTTAGCAAATTAAAAACTCATTACCTCCTTCCTTAACCTCAGTAAGGTGGAACTAAGTTTATTTAAAATTATCTGTATGTGTTTCTGTGTTCTTCATAGCTTATTCTCTTATTTTAAATTTACTGAGTTTTCAAATATTTCTTGGTTCTAAAAGAGTGAGGGAAGATGACCGATTTGAAAAACCGCATAACAAAGGGGCCCTGAAACCTAAATACTAAAGAAATACTTAGGATGCTGCCAAGCATGTAGACACTGGCGGAAACTACAGATTTAATAAAACTTTTCAGAGGGGTAGCATTAGTTCAGGCACAGTTCTTAATATTTTTTCACTGTATGTAACATAATTTATACAAAACACATGCATTTCTAATAAAATCAATTAAATAATATACAATTAACAATCAGCTAATCATCTCCATTTTTTTTAAATTATTTTTTATTTTTTGGAGAGCTGTGGGCTAGTCCCATGGCCGACTGGTTAAAGGAACTGGATCCTACACGGCCAACTGTGCAGTTCAAACCCCAGACTCAATGGCATGAAAAACTCACTGGGCATGTGTGCATGCCTACCCCAAATTTCAAAAGGATGGAGAAGGGATTGCAGCATGACCATGCCTGATTGGGGATGCTTTCTCCCTCTCCCTGTCTTTCTGTCTCTCTGTCTCTCTCTAGTGAGCATACATACCCTCTGACAAAATTAGAAAAAAAATCACACACACACACACACACACACCAAAAAGAGAGTTTTTTTTTTCCTGCTAGTTTAGAAATCATATTTTCTTTTTCTTTAGGGTGAGTACAAATTATCAGAAGTTGGAGGATAATTTTATCCCTTTCTAACGCAGTTAGAATTCACTTAAATGATCTGTGTCTTCATCGTATGTGGTTCACTTCCTGTTTTTGATTTCTCCTGTTTTGTTAAAATGCAGTATGTTCTTTCTATGATAGGTGTCACTGAAACTTATTCCTTGATCTGAGCTTGAATTTTTGCTCTGTTATAGCCACCGTTTTTTTAGTTGGCAAATAGTTTATACTTACTTATTTACTCTCATTTAAAAAATATGAACATTTCAGTCATTATATTTTCCTGACTCTTCACCTGTAATAGATAAAAATTGGTCATGGGTAGAGTACTTCTAAATTGCTTGCTTGGGTCTCTAACTATTGTACCTTGAGAAAGAGGAAAAAATCTGGCACTGCTCTAAGTCATGTATATAATACTCTCTTTACCAAGTGCTTCCCTTCTTATATAATTTAAAAAAAAGAAAAAGTTTTATGTTAGGTGTTAATATCATGCTCAGTCTAGACAATTGGATCTTTTTTTTTTTTTGGGGAGAGATCTTCACTGTAGGGCGCGTGCGCTCGCCAGACAGACAGAGAGAGACATAGAGACAGAAAGCGAGAAATCACCCCCCAGGGGGGATGGTCTCTAACTATTGTACCTTGAGAAAGAGGAAAAAATCTGGCACTGCTCTAAGTCATGTATATAATACTCTCTTTACCAAGTGCTTCCCTTCTTATATAATTTAAAAAAAAGAAAAAGTTTTATGTTAGGTGTTAATATCATGCTCAGTCTAGACAATTGGATCTTAGAATCAGTCATTTGTCCAAACTCATGCAGCTATTGTTAAAGATTTAAAATGAAGCTTGTTCTAAAGTTTGTATTCTCTCTCTTATTTCTGCACAATGTTATCTGTTCACTGAAGTGAATTTATGCTTTTTTGCTTTCCGTCTGTGTGTGTGTGTGCGCCTGGTCAAAATAAATGAATGAATAAATAAAATTAAATAAATAATTCTTCTAAAAAATCATTATTTAGTACTTTGAATAATAATATGAATTTACTAAAGAACTTAAAAAGTAGAAGGGACATTATTGAGTTTTCATCGGAGGCTATCCCGGGTAGCAATGTCGAGACAGGTATGATGCAAGACTATAATAATGGAGGAAAGAAATTGTGAAAGCCAGGCCGGGATCAGTTCATTAAGATGATTAATGCATGAATTATAGTATAATAATAATAATAATAATAATAATAATAATAATAATTCTAAACCACAAATTATATGATAAATTTATTTGTATCTCCTGTATTATTATTTTTGTAATATTTACACTGTGTGTAGTATTTGTAAATAACAAAAGACTAGGTAATTTAGACAATCCTTTGCAGAGAATAACTTGAAAAACTGGACTAACAATGAAAACAAAAATCTATTTTAAAAGGCATCAGTGTGTTAATAAAGAAACACTAGTTCAGGATTCAAGGAAAGGACAAAACCATGACTGACAATTCTTGATATTTTGGACTATTCTCCTCCTGGGACAGTTGACAAGCAGGCTGAGGTTTGCTTTTCATCATCTCACAGGACTGATGCAATAGGGCTTACAATCCAGGTCCCACCAGAAGTAGTGGTCCTCGGATACACTCTTACCTTTTGGTTGGGACCTGAAAAATGACAGCCTCAAAGTAGAGTAGAAATGGATAGACCTTTGCAGGTTGGGCAGCTCAGCTCTGCATTGTTTTAATCTTGGACATTGAACTGAGTTGATCCCAGACTGCCACTGCAACCAGGCACCTGACAAAAACAGCCCCATTCTTCTCTGGGAGGTGAGATCTTAGGCCCCAAGCAATTTTCTACGATTTTAAAAATGTGAAGTCTGACATAAAGAAGGAATCGGGTAGAAAGGGACACAGGACATCATAGGTGACAGCAAAAAAGCATATAATACAAGCAGACTCATAACAAAGACACGAAGTCTGCAATACCTCAGTTTATCTTTTAGGGTAGAAAAGAAATGATTGAGAATTTTTGAAGAAAACTGGAAACTTGTTATAAACAAAATATATAATTAAGAACTATGAGAACTATCATATTATTACTCGAAGTACCAAAGAATGATTTTTTTAAAAAGAATTATTTATTTAATTTTAGTTATTTATTCATTCATTTTAATTTGACCAGACACACACACACACACACACACACACACACACACAGAAAGTCAAAATGCAAGCCACTATGTCCAGGACTCAAATTGTGGTTGGCCATTTGAGAGCGTCCAGCGTCTAAACCATCATGTCACCTGCTGACCCCTGAAGAATTATTTTTAAAAGAAGATGAAACACAAAGAAAGAATTCATAAACTGAAACAGATCAGATGGACAAAAGAGGACATATCAAAGAGATCACATATAAATGATACGGTAAGAAAATTTAAACCATATAGTTGGATTTGTAGAAAGAGAGAGGCATTAGACAAATGTGATATTTGAAGAAATGATTTACTGATATTTATCAAAATACATAGAAAACATCATGCAGTAAGTTTAAGACCAGTGAATGAGAAGAACCAAAACCATAGGACAAATTTCGCAGTATCTTATACATAGCTTAGAGCAGGGGTCTCCAACCCCTGGGCCACAGCAGGTATTGGTCCTCTCCCAGCAGGGTGTGAGCAGCAGGTGGACAAGAGAAGCTTTGTGTATATGTAGAGCCACTCCCCATACCTGCATTACTGCCTGAGCTCCAACTCCCATCAGATCAGCAGCAGCATTGAATTCTTATAAGAGCACAGACCCTATTGTGAGCTGTGCTTGTGAGGGATCAAGGTTGCATACTCTTTATAAGAATCTAATGTCTGAGGTTGTGAGGTAGAGCTGAGGTGGTGATGCTAGCACTGAGGAGCAGCTGCAGGCACTGCATTATGGTGAATTGTGTAATTATTTCATTATATATTACAGTGCAACAATAATAGAAATAAAGAGTGCAATAAATGGGAGGTGCTTGAATCATCCTCACATCATTCTGAAACCTCCCAGTCCCTTCCCATGGAAAAATCACTTGCCATGAAACTGGAGCCAGGTACCAAAAAGGTTGGGAACTGTGGATTTAGAGGATCTATTAGAAAGTAGCATTTTCATCCTCAACTAGACTGTTGTGAAGTGTATACATGTTGGGTAAATTCAGCTTACAAGCAAAGTTATGTATAGTGGTTAAATGTATAAAATAAATAATAATAATAAAAACAAGTTATAGGGACAACATAAAGATCAGCATTGCCAGGGATCCTGAGTGGCTGCCAAGGGCACAAGGGAATTTCTTGTGTCATAATTGTAGTTGTGGTAACATTCTACAGCTATTAAAACCTATCAAGCTAAAAAATAAGTAGCATTTTTAAAGGTCACATGGTGGAGTTGTCTTACTGACACTTCTCTTTGGTCACAGTTAGTGTTTACCTTATATGCATCTTCTGTTATACACATCTTCTATAGCCATTATACAAGTCAGAATGTACTTTTTCCTTCATTTGTATATTATAGTGGACCCAAAACCATTTCTTTAGAAAAATCTTATTGCTGTCACCCGGTATCTGGTTTGACTCAAAATGGCTTGTGATGGTTTTTAATTGAGAATTGTGCTAATTAATATCTACTCGTCCTTTCCTAGAAATTTTCAGTGAAATTTCATTTGGGGCTCGCAGACCTCCTAAAGTACAGAAACCTACTTAGCTTAGATGTCTTCATCTGTTTTCTATTGCTCTAACTGCCTCATTTCTTGTCCTTATGTGCACATCAAAACTTAGTCCTAGGGGGAACCAGCAGTTGGCGTAATGGCTATGTCTCTGGACTCCCACGTAGTCGACCACGGTTCGTGTCCCGGACCTGGTGGCTTAAAACTCACACCAGGCGCGTGTGCGTGCGTGCCCCAGATCCCGAGAGGAGAATGGAGGAGAAGGGATTGAGGCATGACCATTCCCTCTGGGGGGTGATTTCTCGTTTTCTGTCTCTCTGTCTCTCTCTGTATGTCTGGTGAGCGCACGCACCCTATAGAGAAAACCTCTCAAAAAGAAAAATAAAAAAACCCTTAGTTCTTGGGGCAGGCCCTGATGACCTCAGCACATCCCAAGGTGTGAACTCCAAGACTGGGTAACTTATCCAGGAAAGAAATGTATTCGGCTCATAGTTCTGGCAGTCCCAGACAGAAGGGCCACATCTAGTGAGGGTCTTTATGTTGATGGAGATCCCTGCAGAGTCCCAAGCTGGCACAGGACGTCACATGATGAGAGGACAAGAGCGGAATGATCTCTGGTCTTTCTCCCTCTTATATAAAGTCACCAGAATTTAATCATGGGGGCCACACCCTATCGCTCACTGACAACTTTGAAGCTTCGCCTCTCCCTCTTCCCCTTCTGAACTACACCTAGGAAATTAAGAAAGCCCAAGAACTTCCAAGCTTGGCATTGACAGGGAAGTTCAAATCATGCAAATCCTTTCTGGAATTCATCCTCTAATTTAGTAAAAACCAAGCCATCCACTTCTCTCATCATCATTTCACTTTAGAAGGAATCCGAGTCCTTTTCTAGGAGAATTCTTTTGCAATTGACTATGTGAGTAATGAATGTTACTCACGTGTCTGTGTGTCATTCTTCCTGACATCCATAACTTTTAGGCACAGAGCTACCCAGCTTCCAGTAGGGTATGCCAGGCTCTCAAATAAAACAATTTCTGCTATTGACTTAATTCCACTGAAGTGAAAGAAGACACTCAATCTGATAGGTTTAGATAATGGTTTATCCCCCAAAGATTTATGTTTTAGAATTTGATCCAACACTTTCTGCTATTGACTTAATTCCACTGTAGTGAAAGAAGACACTCAATCCTGATGGTTTAAATAATGGTTTATCCCCCAAAGATTCATATTTCAGAATTTCATCCTAGTGGAAGAGTGATTAGCTGTCCTCCAAAAGTCCATGTGTTGGGATTTGGTTTTATTTTAAAAGTGTTAAGTAAAAACTGAATGCCTCATAATGTCCCATGATGGGGCCTTTGGGTGTGATATTTGTTTGGCCATCAAATCTGGCCCCTATGACTAACTTTCGGTGTGTATATAACGAACAAGGCAGAGGTTGCATAGATACGGGCCAGAACAAGGAGAAACTTACGGACAACTGCTCTGTTATGCAGTCCTAAAAGCCACATGGCCAACCAAGGCTTTGGCCCCATGGACCACTTGAGCTGAAATACACTGGATACACAAGCACACAAAGTCTCAAAGAGCTGGAGAACTGGGGGAAGGAGATTGTGGCATGATAAGACCCTCTCAAGGGTGCTCTCTCTCCTTCTCACACTCTTCCTTTTTCTGTCTCTCTCATGTATGGATATGTTGTCTATCAGAAATCAAATTTAAAGTATGTCTTTTTAAAAAGAAAGGAAAGAGAAAAGAAGTAAAGAAAAAAATTGGAAATGTTTTCAGAGATGCTCTGATTTCAATTCATTAAATTAGATGTAAACATTTTCACTAAGATAAATACCACAAGGCACTCAGTGATGGAGATTTTTGATCATGTTAGAGATTAGAAGAGACATTTTTGGTAGTATAGGACTTTGAATAGCCCACTGTGTGTTTGGGGGATGAAAAAGAGTACTGAATACTCACATAGCTCATGTCTTAGTAAAATATATTGCTGACATTATTGAGCTTTTCAACTCCAGCCTGATTTTTCCAATTGATACTAGTTTGTAACATTTTTAACACTATTTTGTATCATTCTTATTTTTAAAGGAAAAATTAAAGATGATTAAAAATAAATAAAATATTTCTTTCATTATGTTAATATGTACGAGAGATAAAATTTCCCTATTTCAACCTTTCCAACATAAAAGGAGTCTTTGTATAGTGTGGTAGAGACCGCAAACGATATGATTATGATGCTATATATGATTTCATATGCAGTGTAGCATTGATCCTCATGCAAAAACGTGAGCTTGGTCTGGCCAGCAGATGCAGTAGTCTATGGATGGACATAGGGCTAGCCCACAGTAGTATAGCTAAAATGTGGCAGAGCTAGGACTTTAGAATTGCTCTTCTGATTTCAGATCTCATGGGCTTATGATGCCGATTGCTTCTCATATCCCTGGAATATCCGAATTTTTAAAAAAAGTTTATATAACATTATTAAACATCATTAATTTCCTCAGGACTCTGTCATAATTATGTCTATTACACATTTTAAGAATGTTAGGGTAGAGAGAATCTCAGAGGTTTGGGGTTATATTCTAGGGCTATCTATAAATCTACATATTTTAAAGCAACTCTAATATCAAAATAACTTCTATTATTCCACTGAAACTTTTGAGAAATAGAATGATAATGCCTCAGAACACCATGGAAATAGTAAAAAAGGAAATTAAAAAGAAGAACCTCTTGGGACCAGCAGATGGAGGAATGGTTACATCGCTGGACTCCCTTGTAGTGGACGGCGGTTCTACTCCCGGATCTGGTGACTTAAACTCTTGTTGGGTGCAGGTGTCTATTGTGGCCAAAATCCCAAGAGGAAAATGGAGGAGAAGGGATTGTGAAGTGGTCATCCCCCCCTTTGGGGGGGTGGGTTGATTTCTCATTTTCTGTCTCTGTCTCTGGTGAGTACAAGCTCCCTATAGTAAAAATATCTTAAAACAAAAACATAAACATAAACCAAAACCAAAAAAAAAAAAATAAACCCAAAAACCTTGCCCAGCATGAGAACTGAGCAGCCCTGAGTTGTAGCTAACCTCCCTGGCTCATAGCTAGAAAGGACAAGGACACTGCTAGGAGACATATACATATGAGGTGTCTTCTAATTTCTGGTACCAACATGAGGGCTGAGCAGCCCAGAGTTGTAGCCTCCCTCTTCCAACTCACCTCCCAAGCCCATAACTACAAAGGTAGGAGAAGAAATTTTTTTCTATATTCTCGGGTATTTTTTCCCCTCTTTTTCATCCTTCTTCTCTTGCCTTTTTAAATCCTTTCTTTTTTAATCCTTTCTTTTGCTAATTCTTTCCTCTCCCTGCATAGGACAGGGGCATTGCAGGGAGACATCTACATCTGAGGTGCTCTGCTCATCTCGCACACTGCATCTATGCAAAGCGCAGTTATTTTTCTTAAATTTTTCTGTCTATTGTCTCTTGTTCTTTTCTTTTTTTTTCCTGTTTTTACTCTCTTTTTCTACAGGCATTTTTATGTACAGGCAATTTTTAGTAGCCAAACCTCTGACTTTTTCTGGGCTTAGAGCTGCCTGTACATAAAAATGCCTGTACACTCACTGTGTAAAAGCTCTTCTATTATTCCACTGAAACTTTTGAGAAATAGAATGATAATGCCTCAGAACACCATGGAAATAGTAAAAAAGGAAATTAAAAAGAAGAACCTCTAGGAACCAGCAGATGGAGGAATGGTTACATCGCTGGACTCCCTTGTAGTGGACAGCGGTTCTACTCCCGAATCTGGTGGCTTAAACTCTTGTTGGGTGCAGGTGTCTATGTGGCCAAAATCCCAAGAGGAAAATGGAGGAGAAGGGATTGTGAAGTGGTCATCCGTCTTTGGGGGGGGGGTTGATTTCTCACTTTCTGTCTCTTTTACTCTGTCTCTCTGGTGAGTACAGACTCCCCATAGTAAAAATATCTTAAAACATAAACATAAACATAAACAAAAACAAAAACAAAAACAAAAAACCCAAAAACCTTGACCAGCATGAGATCTGAGCATCCCTGAGTTGCAGCTAACCTCCCTGGCTCATAGCTAGAAAGGACAAGGGCACTGTTAGGAGACATATACATATGAGGTGTCTTCTAATTTCTGGTACTAACATGAGGGCTGAGCAGCCCCGAGTTGTAGCCTCCCTCTTCCAACTCACCTCCCAAGCCCATAACTACAAAGGTAGGAGAAGAAATTTTTTTCTATATTCTCGGGTATTTTTTCCCCTCTTTTTCATCCTTCTTCTCTTGCCTTTTTAAATCCTTTCTTTTTTAATCCTTTCTTTTGCTAATTCTTTCCTCTCCCTACATAGGACAGGGGCATTGCAGGGAGACATCTACATCTAAGGTGCTCTGCTCATCTCGCGCACTGCATCTATGCAAAGCGCAGTTATTTTTCTTAAATGTTTCTGTCTATTGTCTCTTGTTCTTTTCTTTTTTTTTTCTTCTGTTTTTACTCTCTTTTTCTACAGGCATTTTTATGTACAGGCAATTTTTAGTAGCCAAACCTCTGACTTTTTCTGGGCTTAGAGCTGCCTGTACATAAAAATGCCTGTACACTCACTGTGTAAAAGCTAAGAGACAAAATGATAAAGTAAGATAGGAGAAAAAGAGAGATAAAGATTTCAGAATATTTATAGTGACTAAACTGAGAGAAATGCAAGAGAAGAAGAGAGACAACAAACTCCAGAAGATGCAAGGGAAAAGGGACAATGAGTGGTGGTGGTGAGGAAGTTCTCATTCAATATGAAAGGAGAAATACACACCATAAAGAAGAACCAGACAGCACTGTTAAATATAAAGGTTTTAATACAGGAAGTCAAAACCTTCTCTGAAAGTATTAAAAGCAGATTATACCATGCAGAAGGTAGAATCTCAGATTAGAAGATAAAATCTCTAACCTTGAAAAAAATTACCAAAAAGACTGAAAAAATACCCCCCCATGAGAATAATATACAAGAAATACTAGATACGGGAACCAGCAGTTAGCGTAATGGCTATGTCGCTGGACTCCCACGTAGTCGACCGCGGTTCGTGTCCCGGACCCGGTGGCTTAAAACTCACGCCGGGCGCGTGTGCGTGCGTGCCCAAGATCCCGAGAGGAGAATGGAGGAGAAGGGATTGCGGCGTGACCATCCCCCCTGGGGGGTGATTTCTCGCTTTCTGTCTCTATGTCTCTCTCTGTCTGTCTGGCGAGCGCACGCGCCCTACAGTGAAAATCTCTCCAAAAAAAA
>NW_006204918.1:374028-382788 GCF_000334495.1 Tupaia belangeri chinensis
AAGGGAGTGCTATACCAGGAAAACTAAAGACAGACACACAGAAATAAGAAAACATACAACAACCAAGAAAATGGCCAACCTAATGGTAAGAATGAGTCTGGAAAGATCAATAATAACATTGAATGTTAACACCCAGGATTTAAATGAGAGATCATATCACAAAAACTCTGCAAATTCAACAGAAGAGAGGTTAATTACATGAGATTGTACAGTAGAAATATAATTTTATGACTTGTGACTAAAACATTACTGATTATTTTTCCTTTGCTTTTATTTTTTCAGATTTAAGGATTTTTGTGTTCTTTTGAGCTATTGATAGGTTCAGTAATTTGCTAATTTTTTTTTTGGAAATTGAAACAAACTTTTTTTACTTCCTAACCCCTCTCAAATTGGAAAATATTCTTATTTTGCAGCAGAATGGTTATTTGCATAAGTTCAGTAATATCTGTTGCCTTGCATCAGAACTTTGAAATACTGGTTACTGCCAAGGCTTCTACTGGAATGTCATTTCTGAAGATATGACCAGAAAGCTAAGGAACGGAGGTAGATACCAAGAAAGCCAATGCAGAGAAGCTCTTGGAGACATTGCCTGGTACCGTAAACAGTTTTGCCAGGCAGGTAAGTAGAGAATGTCATTTCCTGACAGGTCCCAAAATCTTTCAAGTACAGGTACTTAAAAGGACAGGCAGATGGGAGTCCCTGACTTGGCTCAGTAGCATTGGAAGGTTTTTTAAAGAGTCTAATATGAAGTTCCTTATAAGAGGTTCCAGCAAAGCCAACTAAATCAGTTAATATCCTTATGGGGCTTTGTGCTAATAACAGACCAAACTGAGACTAAATTTATTTTTAGTTTTTGCAAATAAGTTTATGTCTCTTCGGTAAAAGTGAGAATGGAGAGAGAAAAAACAATGTTTCAGAAGAAAATTACAGTGCACTTGTTACTAAACTTTACCTTTGTCCATATCTGTTTTTTGAGTTTTTAGTATCTGCCAACTGTATAAACAGAATACTAGTCTTTTTTCTGGCTTTAAGTCTTAGGCAAATTTTTCTTAACATGGTTGGATTTTGACTTATTAAAGCTAAAATTGCTTTTCTTGAAATTAAAAATAAATAAATATATATTCACATATATATGCATATATGTGTGTGTGTTTAATGACTACAGTAAGCTATGTAGCTTCGGCCAGCTGCTACTTCATAGTATGTTCATCCTACTCGCTGAGTTTTTTGCCTAAAGTCAGACATGGGTTCATCGGCATGTCTATATCTGCTGCACTTGCTACTGCAAAGTATTTAGATTAGTCTAAGATTCTTTGAGAATCAATAAAATATGAAGAAAAAACAAACTATAAATGGCTATTAGTGAGGGATATTATCAGTAGTTGACTAATATTAACTAATATTGACCAATATTGATTTGTTAATTAATATTGTTGGCCAATATTATGGTATATTCATTCATACAATCAAATTTATGTAGCCATTAAGATATATGTATGATCTCTATGTATAAAAATGCTGATGATAATGTATATAAAAAAAATCTTTTTTTTTTTTTTTGAGAGGTTTTTGCTATAGGGTGCGTGCGCTTGCCAGACTGACAGAGACAGAGAGATAGAAAGGGAGAAATCACCCCGCAGGGGAGATGGCCACGCAGCAATCCCTTCTCCTCCATTCTCCTCTCAGGATCTTGGGCACGCACGCACACGCGCCCGGCATGAGATTTAAGCCACTGGGTCCAGGACGCGAACTGCGGTCGACTACGTGGGAGTCCAGTGACATAGCCATTACGCTAACTGCTGGTCCCTATAAAAATATCTTTAGTGAAGAAAATAATAATAAATAAAATTAACTTTAAAAAGAAAAAACAAACCCTTAATTTAAATGCTCTTACTAGTGAGTACTTGTCTTTGGTCTTAGGTTAGTATACAGTAGAATTAGAAGTCTACTAAAAAAAAATCACAAAACTCTTTTTTAGAGAGTTTTTTTTTTGCTAAAAAGGTGTGTGCACTTGAGTTTTTAGTATCTGCCCACTGTTTAAACAGGATATGAGAGAGAGAGAGAGAGAGACAGAGACAGAGAGAGAGAGAGAGAGATCACTGCCCCAGGGGGATAGGTCATGCTACAATCCCTTCTCCTCCATTATCTTCTTGGGATTTTGGGCATGCATGCATATGCATCCAGTGTGAGCTTTAAGTCTCTGGGTCTGGGACTCGAACTGTGATTGACTATGTGGGAATCCAGCAACATAACCATTACACCATCTGCTGGTCCTAAAAATCATGAAACTTTTTATTTCAGCAAGTTTATTTGGTGTCTACATTGTTATCAATAAAGGAGAATGTGTTTGTAAAACTCTTGAGAAAGACGTACAATAGTTTATAGATAGGCATATTGATACTCATTGATGTAATTACTACTTGAGTTTTCAGATTCAGCTGGAGTTATTAAGGATTCCAAGAAAAAGCCACACCATTTCATAGCAGGATTTAGTGTTTCAGCAAGTTTATTTGGTGTCTACATTGTTATCAATAAAGGAGAATGTGTTTGTAAAACTCTTGAGAAAGACGTACAATAGTTTATAGATAGGCATATTGATACTCATTGATGTAATTACTACTTGAGTTTTCAGATTCAGCTGGAGTTATTAAGGATTCCAAGAAAAAGCCACACCATTTCATAGCAGGATTTAGTGCCATAACTATATCAAAATGGATTGGAAAGTAGCAAGCATTAGAGATGAAACAGAGTTTTTGTCTGACCTCAAGTGCGTGAAGATGTTGAAAAGCTGCCTTGCATAAACACTGGTACCATTTTATCAGTCATGGAACTGGTTGTGGAGAATAGAAATAAAATTTTGGGAACTTACTAGAAAAGCAGATTCGTATTTCTCTTTCTTTTCTTTTCCTTTCTTTTCTTTTTCTTTCTTTTTCTTTTTTTTCCCTTTTTTTTTTTGGAGAGGATTTTGCTATAGGGCACGTGTGCTCACCAGAAAGACAGAGAGAGACAGAGCGAGAGAGAGTGAGAAATCACCCCCTGGAGGGATGGCCAAGCCACAATCCCTTCTCCTCCCTTCTCCTCTTGGGATCTTGGGTACGCACGCACACACACCCAGAGTGAGTTTAAGCCACCTGGTCCAAGACTCGAACTGCGGTCAACTACATGGGAGACCAGCGACATAGCCATTATGCTAACTGCTGGTCTTGTTTCTCTGTATTTTCTTAAGCACACAAAAAATCGACAAACACACATCCATCTTGAATTTCCTAAAAGTGATATTTGGTTGCTCCCTCTCACATTTCCTGTGGTTAGAAGGATAACATTTTTCAAAAGTGAATAGTACTAGAAACTTCTTAATGAAGGGAACAGCAGCTCAGTTACGTGCAACACAGAGAAATGACTGCTTCGCATCAGTAAATGGAACCAGATTTCGTTTGCACATCAGACGTCGCATGAAGCATTATTTTCTGAATTAACTTTATTGAAAAATGTCAGAAGCAATTCTTTAATGAAGCGTATTATTCCCAAAGCATTTACTTTTTTCTATACCCTCCCCAAATCTTAATAGCTTCGACACATATCCCCTGACCTAAGAATACTTTTTAGATAATTCAGTGTTAGTATTTCTTTAAGTTAACTGTGTTTAACAATATTGCTACTTAAAAGTAAAATGAGGATCAAGTATGGTTAAGCTTGATAAACAATCCATAGAACTTGACTGAGAGAAAGGGGAAAACTTTTCTTTCCTAGATGTAAGACACTTTGAGCGCATTTACAAAAGTCCATAAATAAGGTCCTCAATAAGTCTTACGTTCTAAAACAAAGTGAGGATTCTTTAAATATTTAAAAAGCTGGTTTTGATGGTAATCTTCCAAAATAGCTCTGGTCTTTTTTTTTCAGTCTTTTTTTCTTTTTTCCCCTAATTTCCTAACTTGGACCGTCTTAAAATTTCTCCAGGTAGACTTGTTGTTCCTAGCATTTCACACACAAAAGACACCAGGACATCTTGGGGAGTAAAGTAAAAAGTACAATTTAAGTGGTGAGACAAAACCTCATTAAAGAACTCATTTGAAGAAATGGCATCTCTACTCTATTACACACAAATTGCTTCTAGGCACTAAATAAGCTCTCTCTGAGAAAAAAGCAAATCAGTCATGTTGATTTTGTGAACATTTATCTTCAGTTCTTTAGTGCAATTAGAGGAACTAGGAAGGCTGCCCTACTTAAGATGAAAGACATGAAAAATCTCCACTTTTTCTTTTTTTCATAAATTAAAATGTATTTAAATGAAAAGGGACAAATGGAATCTTTCACCATTTTCAATGCTACTTAGATTTAGCTTTCCTTTTCAATGAAAAGATTTGGACAATATAATATTTTAATGCTACATGTGAATTGGAGGATTTAAACCTATCAGTCTTTATGTCAATGCTACTTTAAAATTTATTTTTAAGATCTTTTTTGTTTACCAAAATTAATGTTAGAAAAATTTTCAAAACTCATGGATGACCCTGATAAAAGGGAAATAATTACTGCTCACATACTCTGAAGGATTGGTCATATACATGAAAGACTCTTTTATATTGGCCAATAGCCAGATTTCTCAGCTCTTAATAGATCTAAATATTTAACAATACATTTAAAGCAGTAAGTGATAATGGAAAATAAAGGAGTAAGTAATTGTTTCGTGAGATGATCACAAAGAAAATTCTAAGTATTTTAATAAATATGAACACCCCCCAATTATTTTAGATGACAAAAATAGGGCTCTATTAAAATGGGGACTATTTGTCTCATTTATAGATCCAGTATTGGCCTTTAAGGAGAAGCTTAAGGAAATTAAACTTGCAAAAATGCTTGAGAACATTCAGCAATATAAACAAGGTATCTAATTTCTGCCAGGTGGTATCACCACATAGCAATACTGAAGAATTGTCTTTAAGGGTGATAATGAAAAATATTCAAGTTCTGCTACTTCGTATTTTTGTTTCACACAAATTATTTATAAATTATTTCAGTAATTTTCCCTTAGGTTTCCATTTTTGTGATGAGCAATTCAAAAAATGAACTCCTTTTCAGAAACAGAGTCCTGGGACCAGCAGTTGGCGTAATGGCTATGTCGCTGGACTCCCATGTCATTGACCGTGATACGAGTCCTGGACCCGGAGGCTTAAACTCACGCCGGGTGCATGTGCGTGCGTGCCCAAGATCCCGAGAGGAGAATGGAGGCGAAGGGATTGCGGTGTGATTTCTCCCTTTCTGTCTCTCTGTCTCTCTCTGTCTTTCTGACGAGTGCACACACCCTATAGCAAAAACCTCTCCAAAAAAAGAAGAAGAAGAAAAAAAAAAGAAAAAGAAACAGAGTCCCAAATTCACATGATTATAATATTTTGGGTGACTCTTCTCAAATACAGCATACTGAGTATGTATACACTTGCAGCCAGCTGTAAAGGCATGGATATGTTCCAGTTCTCAGATCACAATACAGTGAGTTAACAGTGCAGGGGGTATAGTTGGAATGCTCTCAAAGGTAAATCTTTGTAAGCATGGCTTGGAATTATGCTATATTATTCTTATTAATATACAGAGTTTCTTTCCCCCAATATTACACTGAGGTTGAAAAATATTAGCTATGGCTTTCTAAAAATACTAGAACACAGAATATTTAGTCCAGGACTTGGGCTTTTGAAAACGAAGGTTAAAAACAAACTAGAAATATAAAAACCAAATGACAAAAATAACTGAACAGTTCTTTTGAGTTATTAGAACCTGTATTATAACATTAATGAAGCATGTATGTTTAGTTTAAAGATTTAAAAAATAAGGATATTGTGTTAAAAACTAGAAAATAAGGTCTTCATACTGTCAATATATCAGTCATCATTAAAAAATAATTAAAACTCACAATTATTTTTATTTTTATTTTTTAGAGAGATTGTTTTGCATGTGCTTGCCAGACAAAGAGAGAGAGAGAGAGACAGAAAGCAAGAAATCACCCCCAGGTGGGATGGCCACACCACAATCCCTTCTCCTCCAGTCTCTTCTTGGAATTTTGGGTATGCACACACATGTGCCTAGCTTAAATTTTAAAGTCACTGGATCTGGAACGCGAACCACGGTCAACTATGTGGGAGTTCAGCGATATAACTATTAAGTCATCTGCTGGTCCCCACAAAATGTTATTTTAGATTGCCTGCAGTGTCTGCACATAGTGGCTGGGCATTAATACTTGTCCAAGGATTTCTTTGATTCGGTTGTCATGAACAGCAAGTAGGGACAATATAGTTTGTGTAATTCCAGCTAAAGAAAGTTAAAGAAATTTGGAATTCATCTGATAAATCGCCAAGTAGCCCTTTGTTTTTATTTTGAAAATTTGGCATAAAAATCATACTTTTTGAAGTAATTCAACAAATGTAAGAACCATATTTCACAAATGCAGAACTTGATGCCATTGGTTGAGATCGAAAAGGAGTAAATGGCTTGACTTTCATGACTGGGTCTATTTTCTTTCTTAAAGTTTGCTCTCGGGTGTGTGCACTTGCTAGAGAGAGACAAAGACAGAGAGGGAAAGTGAGAAATCCCTCCTCAGGGGGGATGGCCATGCTCCAATCCCTTCTCCTCTCAGGGTTGAGGGCACACAGGCACATGAGCCCAGTGTGATTTTTAAGCCACCGCATCAGGGTGTTGAACCTCTGAGTTGGTCAGTTCGAATCCAGCCGCCTTAACCTCTATGCTGACCTATGACTAGGTCTGTTTTTAGCTTAGCTGGTTCCAGTGCGAACTGAAATATCTTCCAGACAGAACTCTCTGGGACTGACCAGGATTTGCTCAATTTTCCGAGACATTAGGGGAAGAGCAGAGACAGAGATGCTAGGAAGTCTGCATTTGAATCTAATAGCTTAGGTAGATGAACAAATCTGAACTCAATTTTCTACACTGTACAGTGTGCACAAGGATATTATACTGAAATGTTATTTAAAGATTGGGTAAGAACATAAATAAATGATCTACCATATATTATAAGCATCACCAAAATAATAGCTGGACTTAGACAGGGGTTTTGAATAAGGAAAGCATGCTTGGTTGAAAAGATAGGGAGGCAAAACAAACAAACAACAAACAAAAAAAACAACAACCAAAAAACAAAAAAGAAGAGAAAAGCGAACCTCTGATTCTGTAATCACTAGGGTCTAAGGTAAAAGGACCACAAATTATACTTCCACTTATTTGATACTACATTCAAAAGAAATACTAAAAATGTAAAAAAATTATATACTGTAAAAATAATTTGTACTTTGATCTCACTGATAGAGATGTTTTCCCTTCACCCATCCCAAGAAGGGCAGTCAGTTTTTTGTGTTCTTTGCTTCAGGAAATTTCGTGTTGCCAAATACAAAGACGAAGTTGAATAGCAGTAGAAAATACTTCATTCTCTTTCTTCACTGAAAATGAAAACCAGCTGAGAGAGTGACAGTGGCAGTGCAAGGTGGAGGGGGGAGGACATTGGTTGTATGAAACCAAGTATAATAGGCATCTACTGGTATTTACCAGATTATTCCAAACCAGTGTTTTAAAGTGTATTTAAATACAATTATTATTTTATATTTTTGTCAGTCAAGAATGTGGGCACAACTTAAATGAGGTCTTTGCTTCATGACTCACAAAATTATGAAGTGTTAGTTTGGAATCTGAGGTCTTATCTGAAGGCTCAAATGGGGAAGGACCCATTGGTTTTTAGTACTCTTTGATTATGCATTGGTTATTGGATTGAAGACCTCAGTTTCTCTCTGACCATTGCCCAGAGCTGCCCTCAGTTTCTTGCAAATGGGCCTTTTCCACATGGTAGCATGCTTACTCAAAACAGGCAAACCAAGAAGGCAATGCGTCTTACACATTGGAGGTCACAGTCTTTGATAACTTAAGTGACATCCTATCTATCACCTTTGCTTTAAAAGCAAATTACTCACTCAAGCTAAAATCCAAATAAAAAAATTACACAAGACTGAGCATATTAGGAAGTGTGGATTATTAAGAGACACCTTGGAAATGTGTCTACTACATAGGAAAGTTTTGATAGAAATTGCATTGAGTGTGTAGATCATTTGGGGTAGTATTATCATCTTAACAATATTAAGAGAGCCAGACAGTCCACCACGATTTGAGTCCCGGGCCTGGTGGCTTAAACCCACGCCAGGCGCGTGGGCATGTGTGCCCAAGATCCTGAGAGGAGACTAGAGGAGAAGGGATTGCAGTGTGGCCATCCCACTGGAGGGTGGGTATTTCTCACTTTCTAGGGCCAGCAGGTAGCGTGGTGGTTGAGGCGCTGTACCCTCCCACATGGCTAACCATGCATGGTTCAAGTCCTGGACCTGGTGGCTTGCTTTCTCACTCTCTTTCTCTGTGTGTGTCTGTCTTCCTCTGGTCAAATTAAAATAAATGAATGAATAAATAGAATTAAAAAGAAAGAGGGCCAGACAATGACAGAGTGGTAAAACACATTGCTCTTTGGGGTAGATCTACATAGGAAGGTTCTGAGTTTAGGTCAAGAGGCCTCCCTAATGAGACCAGCAGTTAGCATAATGGCTATGTTGCTGGACTCCCATGTAGTCGACCACAATTCGAGTCCCGGACCCGGTGGCTTAAAACTCATGCTGGGCACATGTATGTGCGTGCCCAAGATCCCAAGAGGAGAATGGAGGAGAAGGGATTGCAGCGTGGCCATCCCCCTTGGGGGTTGATTTCTTGCTTTCTGTCTCTCTC
>NW_006204918.1:382819-398115 GCF_000334495.1 Tupaia belangeri chinensis
TGGTGGCGGTGTGATGGCCTATATAAAAAAAAAAAAAAAAAAAAAAAAAAGGAAAAAGAAAAAACTCTCAAAAAGAAAAAAAGAGGCCTCCCTAATAATGTCAGGCAAAGGCATATCCATAACCAGGGAGGGCAGGCTGAAGTTGTGAATCAAGTATCAATAAGCTGGATCCTCTCTCTTTCTCTCTGCCTTACTTGCTTAAGGAAGAAATGAATTAAAAAAAATTCCCACAATATTTAGTTTTGGAGATCCATAAACACAGAATGTCTTTCTATTTATTGAGGTCTTCTATAAAATTTTCTTATATTTGTGTTCATACGTATTCACTTCAAAATATTTTCTAATTTTCTTTTTTCATTTATTCTTTGATCTGTTGATTATTTTAGAGTGTGCTGCAGAATTTCCATATATTTGTGAATATTTCAAATTTTCATCTTTTATTAATTTTTAATTTTATCCCATTATGGTCAGAGAATATGCTTTGTATAATTTTAATCCTTTAAAATTTTTGGTTGACAGCTTTTTTCCCCAGTACTTTGAATATATTATACCGTTTTCACCTGTTTTAATGATTTCTGATAAGAAATTTACTGATAATTCAATTGAAATCCTTGGAATGTGATGAATTATTCTTTTGCTCCTTTAAAGATTCTCTCAAGATTATCTTTGGTGTTAACATGTGATAATGATATGTCTAAGTGGACATCTGTTGTGTTTATCATCACATTTAAATGAGTTTTATGCATTTTTTTGAGTTTTTGGATGTGTAAATGACATTTTTCATAAATTGGAGAATTATTTTGCCTTTTTTTTTGGGGGGGGAGAGGTTTTTTCGCTATAGGGTGCGTGCGCTCACCAAACAGACAGAGAGAGACATAGAGACAGAAAGCGAGAAATCATCCCCCAGGGGGGATGGCCACACCGCAATCCCTTCTCCATTCTCCTCTCGGGATCTTGGGCACGCACGCACACATGCCCGGTGTGAGTTTAAGCCACTGGGTCCGGGACGCGAACCGTGGTCCACTACGTGGGAGTCCAGCGACATAGCCATTACGCTAACTGCTGGTTCCCTATTTTGCGGTTTTTTTCCAAGTCCAATTTCTACCTCTTTCTCTCTCTTTATCTGCATCCGGGACTCTCATTCTGCATATATAGGTGTGCCTGATGATGCCTTCTAGATCTCTAAGGCTTTATTGACTTTCCGTCATTCATTTTGCTTCTTTCTTTTAGACTGGATTATTCCAGTTGAACAGTTTGCAACTTCACTAATTCTTCTGCATGTTAAAATCTGCTATTAAACCCCTTTAGTAACTTTTCCACTTTAGTTATTTTACTTTTTAGCTCCAAAATGTCAATTTTTCTTTTCAATAACTTCTCTTTTTATTATGTTCTTCAGTTATTGAGATACTATTACCGTAATTTCATTTAGTGTTCTATCCATGGCTCACTTTAGTTCTTTGAAGACATTTAAAATAACTAATTTATATATGTTTATTACATTAGCAATGATTAATGTCTAAACTTCCTCAGGGATTGTTTCTATTGGCTTTTCATTCTTTCTCTATATATGGACCATACGTTCTTATTTCTTTATCTAATAATTGATTTTTTTTAAATCTTAACATTTTATGTTATATAATGTAGCAACTCTGGAAGTCAGATTCTCCCCCTTCCCTAGGAGTAGACAATTTGCATTGACAATTTTCGTTATTTTTGCTATTTTTATTGTTGTTTGCTTGTTTAGTAACTGTCTTAAACTAATTCTGTAATGTCTGCTTTTCTTGTCATGGATGGCCACTGGTGTGTGTGCTCAATTAGCTAATAGTCAGCTAATGACAAGACAAAGGCCCTCGAATCCCTAGAAATAATAAGTGTCCTAATCTTATTGAAAGGCTCTCTCTCTTTCTCTCTCCTGTCTCTCTCCCTCGCTCTCTGTGTTAGAGCATGCTATCAATATTCAACCAGGCTGTTAACAGTTCTGCTTTATGCTTCATTTTCTTGTGTACAACCTTAAGGGAAGAAATAAGAACTTAGGGCCTGCTTATATAACCCCACACATTTGTGACTTTATAAAATCTTTTTTTTTTTTTTTAATGTAATGTAACCATTAAACCATTTGCTGGTCTTGGGCCGAATTCTTAAGAATCAATAAGTTTCCAAAATCCTAATGAACACCTCAATTTCCAGATCTTTTTTTAAGTTTTTTTTTTTTTTTTTTTTGGTTAGTTTTTTTTACTCCTGTTATCACATGATAAAGCAACGAAGCAACTACAATTTTAAACAACATCCACTCATTATTTTCAACAAATGTCCTAGGGAAAAGACTATTTGCAATGAATGAGCTTTGAGTGAGGTTAAAATAGACAAGTCGTGTAAATAGATTTCTACAGAACTACCGAACAGAGTGAATAATAAAAATAATTTGAGAATGGAGATTTAAAAGATCTCCAACCCTATTCAGATCCCTATTGGTCCCTGGGCTGCTGGTTTTCACAATTAGTGTATGTTAGTTTTCTAGTCCACCATGGAATAATAAGAAGAAATGGGAATAGTATAATTTGTAATGTCAAAAAATGATCTTTTCTTTCTTTCTTTCTTTCTTTCTTTCTTTCTTTCTTTCTTTCTTTCTTTCTTTCTTTCTTTCTTTCTTTCTTTCTTTCTTCTTTTTCTTTCTTTTAAGAGGTTTTTACCTTAGGGAACACACACTTGCCAGAGAGAGAGAGCAAGAGAGAGAGAGAGAGAGAGAGAGAGAGAGAACGAGAAATCACACACACACGCCCCAGTGGGGGAATAGCCGCAGCACGATCTCTTCTCCATTCTCCTCCCTGGATCTTGGCTTCTTGGCAGTCCAGTTATATAACCACTACACCATCTGCAGGCCCCATTTTTTTTTTTTTTTTTTGAGAGGTTTTTGCTATAGGGCCGTGTGCTTGCCAGAAAGACAGAGAGACAGAGAGACAGAGAGAAAGAAAGCGAGAAATCATCCCCCAGGGGGGATGGCCATGCTGCAATCCCTTCTCCCCCACTCTCCTCTCGGGATCTTGGGCATGCACGCACATGCGTCCAGCGTGAGTTTAAGCCACTGGGTCTGGTACTCGAACCTGGTCGACTGCATGGGAGTCCAGTGACATAGCCATTACTCCCAGCTGTTGGTCCCAACCCATTTTCTTTTTCTTAAAGACAGACTCTAAAGATGAGTGTAAGCTTATGGTTAATTTCTCGAGTTTTTAACAAGTAGACTTTGACAATTTTTTCCCAGTTTTCTCAGTGCATGTATAAGGGGAGAATTTTTGTAGGTTATTGCTCCACTATTCCAGATTACATTTTGGTGAGTTTAAGTCATCTTGTCTTCTAGGTCAAACATGCTGTCATTATTTTATATTGCAGAATATTTTTATAGCTCCCATGTTTGCATGGATTTTAATTGGTTATTTGTCCTTGAAAGAGGATGATTTTATTCTTGCCTACTGAAAAACAGTATAGGTATATTAAAAGTAGGTCATCTTGGTACCATTAGTATTTTAAGGTAAGCTCTTAACTTGCTGACTGGAAGAATTTTTAAAAAATTAATCCAATTAAAAGTTTTCATAAATACACATCCTTATTTATATTTTAGAGATGCAGCTGAAATGAGAGGAGAAAATAACTTCCTAAAATTACACAGCTGATAAGTGACGAAGACAGTACTTGAATTTTTTTTTGTTTTCAGTCCAAAATATGTGCTTTTCTTTTATTTTAGCTCACGTGTCTTCTACATTTCTTTCCCACTTGTATTAAGTTCATTTAACACTTACTTATTTTTGAATTCCTTTATCCATTAAACAGATTCTGTAGTTCTAATGACTTGCCAAATCTTATAGCTTATTCCTGTACATTTGCATTTTTTCCATTCATTCTTTCATCCATTACGATATGTGAGATTGCGGAAGAAATGTTGTGTCATGTTAATGTCACTGCTATTTTTAGACACTGATGAAAGTAACATGGAACAGCATCTGGAACCTTCCTGTTTCAGTACTTCTGGTTTCACCACCTCGTCTTAGCATCTTACAGCCCTTTGACAATACAATGCTAAAAAATTACACTTCAAAGCTCAGTTCAATAATGAAACATCTCTGCTGATAGTTCTTCGGAATGTCTTCCACTCTTTTTCATCTGGATTTCAATTCATTATTTGGCATTCTCTATCATTTCCAGGATTATTTTAAAATTTTCTAATTTGAATTAATGTTTCATGACCAATTAAAGAGTTTTCCTTCATTAAGAAAGTTCTATTTCCATGCCTCCAGCCCCTCTAATTTGTCCTCAGTTCTATCCTTTAAAAAAGCCCATTAAAAAAAAATTTTTAAAAAGCCCATTAAAACAAATCTATGTATACAAATATTTTACTTCAGTGAGTATAAATATCAATAACATAAAAAAATACAACTACTCCTCATTTTCCCAGCTATGGACTTCTTACTAAATAGGAAATTCGATTCTGTGAAAACTTTTAAAACAAATTATTATTATTTATTATTATATTACATAGACAGGTAATAATTATAAATATTTATGGGACATGATGTAATATTTCAATACATGTATACAATGTGTAATGATCAAATCATGATAATTGTCACATCTATCCCTATTATCACTTGAGTTGGGAACATTCAAAATCCTCTCTTCTAGTTTTTTTTTTTTTAAACATATACAATAAATTATTTTTTTATTCAGTCATCCTTCAGTGTTATTAAACTCTAGAATTTATGTCTTCTTTCCAGCTACAAATTTGTACTTGTTAGTCAAATTTTCCCAACCTGTTCCCCCAACCCTTGCCAGTTTCTAGCAGGCACTATTCTGCTCTCTACTTCCATGAGGATATCCTTCAGCTTTCACATATGAGAGACAGCTTGCAGTACTCTTCTCTCTCTCTCTTTTTTTAGAGAGAGATTTTTGTTATATGGTGCATACATTCACTGGAGAGACAAGTGAGACACAGAGACCAAAAACAAGAAATCACCCCACCCCATGAGGGATGGCCACACCATAATTCCTTCCCCTCCATTCTCCTCCTGAGATTTTGGGCATGCATGCACATGCTCCTGGGGTGAGTTTTAAGCCACTTGGTCTGGGACTCAAACCTTGATCAACTATGCAGGAGTCCAGAGTATTGTTAATGACTCTTTCTACCCCTAAATGATTTCGTGACATCATGCACTGACATTGAAAAGCATTATTTCACTGAGTTATGTATCTTCTGAGGTTGGCACACTTTATTATATATTTTTAAACCACATTTTAAAAATCATCATATCTCATCAAAAATGTCTTTAAAGTATTGGGAAGCATCAAATGATGCACGTGAGTGACTTATTCTGTTTTCAAGAAAATGTGTGTCAAATATGCAATTTCAATAACCATTTTGTTTTTTTGTCAGTGGTTTTTTGCAAGTAAAATTGTTTTTCTATGAAAAAAAGTGGCTGTTTCTGCTTGCAGGTTGAAGTATCATGCAAGTACTTTCCCTGGGAACAATTGTACAGGAGAAATTAGATACAGGAGAAATACTTTACACCCACGTTCCATGTTATCACTCAAAATATTACAAATATCAGTGCCTAAATGTTGAGGTTCAATGCAATTAATAATATTTTACTAATAAATAAATATTGGTATAGTTTGTTTTTTTAGGTTTTTGCTGTAGGTTGCATGCCCTAGCCAGAGAGAGAAAGAGAGACAGGAAGTGAGAAATCACCACCCAGGGGCATGGCCACACCGCAATCCCTTCTCCCCCATTCTCCTCTTGGGATCTTGGGCATGCATGCACATGCGCCCAGTGTGAGTTTAAGTTACCAGATCTGGGACGCAAGCCATGGTCAACTACATGGCAGTCCAGCGACATAGCAATTATGCTAACTGCTGGTCCTTATTTTTTATATATTTTTAATTATTATTTATACATTAAATCATTATACATCATTTAGATTGTGAAGCGACTTTACCCAGCATGATATACACCTTAGTCCAGCCCAGTTGAGACCACCATACATATCCTCGTCAACGGATAATAAACCTTATCTGTGTCCCACAAGTGTCTTACTTCTCCATTTACCCCCCAAATTTTCTATGCTCTTCCCCTCTCTCATTCTCTTTCCACTTTGTCTCTAGTGTCCATTATAATTTTTAATACTTTTATGTCCTCCAGTCTTTCAGTCTCTACCATAGAGTGTAGACAGTCAGTGTATGTTAAGTGGAGACATACAATGTCTCTCTTCCATAGCCTGACTTGCTTCACTCAGCATCAAATTTTTCATATTCATCCCCTTTCTATCAAATTCCAGGGCCTTGTTGTTTTTTTATAGCTGAATAGTATGTGGAGAATGATATGGAGGTCCCTCAAAGACCTTCAGATAGAACTACCACATGATCCAGCAATTCCACTCCTGGGTATCTACCCAAATGACAGGAGAGCACTCAGTCAGAAAAGCACTTGCACATCTATATTCATTGTAGCCTTATTCACGATTGCATCAGCTTATTTTATTCCAACCATTAGAATGTAATCTATTATTATTATTTATTATTATATTACATAGACAGGTAATAATTATAAATATTTATGGGACATGATGTAATATTTCAATACATGTATACAATGTGTAATGATCAAATCATGATAATTGTCACATCTATCCCTATTATCACTTGAGTTGGGAACATTCAAAATCCTCTCTTCTAGTTTTTTTTTTTAAAACATATACACTAAATTATTTTTTTATTCAGTCATCCTTCAGTGTTATTAAACTCTAGAATTTATGTCTTCTTTCCAGCTACAAATTTGTACTTGTTAGTCAAATTTTCCCAACCTGTTCCCCCAACCCTTGCCAGTTTCTAGCAGGCACTATTCTGCTCTCTACTTCCATGAGGATATCCTTCAGCTTTCACATATGAGAGACAGCTTGCAGTACTCTTCTCTCTCTCTCTTTTTTTAGAGAGAGATTTTTGTTATATGGTGCATACATTCACTGGAGAGACAAGTGAGACACAGAGACCAAAAACAAGAAATCACCCCACCCCATGAGGGATGGCCACACCATAATTCCTTCCCCTCCATTCTCCTCCTGAGATTTTGGGCATGCATGCACATGCTCCTGGGGTGAGTTTTAAGCCACTTGGTCTGGGACTCAAACCTTGATCAACTATGCAGGAGTCCAGAGTATTGTTAATGACTCTTTCTACCCCTAAATGATTTCGTGACATCATGCACTGACATTGAAAAGCATTATTTCACTGAGTTATGTATCTTCTGAGGTTGGCACACTTTATTATATATTTTTAAACCACATTTTAAAAATCATCATATCTCATCAAAAATGTCTTTAAAGTATTGGGAAGCATCAAATGATGCACGTGAGTGACTTATTCTGTTTTCAAGAAAATGTGTGTCAAATATGCAATTTCAATAACCATTTTGTTTTTTTGTCAGTGGTTTTTTGCAAGTAAAATTGTTTTTCTATGAAAAAAAGTGGCTGTTTCTGCTTGCAGTTTGAAGTATCATGCAAGTACTTTCCCTGGGAACAATTGTACAGGAGAAATTAGATACAGGAGAAATACTTTACACCCACGTTCCATGTTATCACTCAAAATATTACAAATATCAGTGCCTAAATGTTGAGGTTCAATGCAATTAATAATATTTTACTAATAAATAAATATTGGTATAGTTTGTTTTTTTAGGTTTTTGCTGTAGGTTGCATGCCCTAGCCAGAGAGAGAAAGAGAGACAGGAAGTGAGAAATCACCACCCAGGGGCATGGCCACACCGCAATCCCTTCTCCCCCATTCTCCTCTTGGGATCTTGGGCATGCATGCACATGCGCCCAGTGTGAGTTTAAGTTACCAGATCTGGGACGCAAGCCATGGTCAACTACATGGCAGTCCAGCGACATAGCAATTATGCTAACTGCTGGTCCTTATTTTTTATATATTTTTAATTATTATTTATACATTAAATCATTATACATCATTTAGATTGTGAAGCGACTTTACCCAGCATGATATACACCTTAGTCCAGCCCAGTTGAGACCACCATACATATCCTCGTCAACGGATAATAAACCTTATCTGTGTCCCACAAGTGTCTTACTTCTCCATTTACCCCCCAAATTTTCTATGCTCTTCCCCTCTCTCATTCTCTTTCCACTTTGTCTCTAGTGTCCATTATAATTTTTAATACTTTTATGTCCTCCAGTCTTTCAGTCTCTACCATAGAGTGTAGACAGTCAGTGTATGTTAAGTGGAGACATACAATGTCTCTCTTCCATAGCCTGACTTGCTTCACTCAGCATCAAATTTTTCATATTCATCCCCTTTCTATCAAATTCCAGGGCCTTGTTGTTTTTTTATAGCTGAATAGTATGTGGAGAATGATATGGAGGTCCCTCAAAGACCTTCAGATAGAACTACCACATGATCCAGCAATTCCACTCCTGGGTATCTGCCCAAATGACAGGAGAGCACTCAGTCAGAAAAGCACTTGCACATCTATATTCATTGTAGCCTTATTCACGATTGCATCAGCTTATTTTATTCCAACCATTAGAATGTAATCTGACCCAATATGATTAAAAGACAGTCATTGGAATCACTGAAAATAAAAATGTGAATATTTCTACTAAACCAAAACCCAAATAAACCCTTCAAAGCAAACATTAATATTTTAATCCCCTGAGCATCAGAGAAGACATCAAAATTGGGTTAACTTTTGATCCAGCCTTCAGGAAGCCTTGTGTGCATGTAAAGCTAACGAATCGCTCAGGTCAAGCGGTGATGTGAGTCTTGGTCACTTCTAGTCAGAACCATTTCACAGAGGACCGAAGAGGATAAAGTTGGAACCTAAAAGTAAAAGAACAGGTCAGAACAAGAGGTGCTCAGTAGAAAAGCACAAAGCACAAACTAGAACCACACTAAGAGTGGACGGATGGTATTCCATCAACAAGGTTGTTATTTCTGGTAAATTAATAAATTGAAACTTTGGGTCAACTCAAGGCCTTTTGACACGTTGGTAGGGTTGTAAATCTGTCTTTATTCTGCCAGTACTTCCCTAATGACTTTAACGTCTTAAATAGGAACAAGTGTATAATAAAAGACTTTTCATTTCAGAGTTTCTCTAAATTCAGGTTGATTATAAGGGCATTAGAGGTCATCTTGTCCAACTTCAGTATTTTACGGGTGAAGAAAACGAGATCCTTAGAGGTTATGTGGTTTCAAATATCCCAAATCAGGACTAGAGCTCACAAATTCTTATCATTTCATATAGTTAGTTAAATATGATCCAAGAATCATCACACAGGGCATGTTTCTAGTCTATTTAAGCCATTTTTATAGGTTAAAAAAATTCTTAAAATGACATTTTTTCCTTCGTCTGACTCACCTTTTTTTTTTTTTTTTGGAGAGGTTTTTGCTATAGGGCACTTGCGCTCGCCAGACAGAGAGAGAGAGACAGAGAGCCAGAAAGCGAGAAATCACCCCCCAGGGGGGATGGCCACGCTGCAATCCCTTCTCCTCCATTCTCCTCTCGGGATCTTGGGCACGCACGCACACGCACCCAGCGTGAGTTTTAAGCCACTGGTCGACTACGTGGGAGTCCAACGACATAGCCATTATGCTAACTGCTGGTCCTAAGTCTGACTCACCTTTATAGCAGACTCAAAGATGTCAAAAGTTGCTGGACTATGAGAATATTGGATTACCCAAAAAGTGAAAGAGTTGAATTTTTTTTGAATGGTATATTGTCATAGCACAAGTACACTTGTACTCTATGTCATCATTTTCTAAGCTAAATAATGAATATCTAATTTCCATTGTATTGTTCAGTTGTTTTTTATTTAATCTATCAAAAATAAAAGTGCACCTATTTCTTGGATTGGAGTTTGGATTCTGGAGCATCTTAATATGGTTTGAAAATTGATTCCATCACATACCAGGAACGCGGCCTTGGGTAGGGCACTTAACTTGTACCTTAGGTACCACACTTGAAAATGGGAGTAATAGAATGTGAAGGTCAAATGAGGTGATGCAAATAAAAGGTTTAACACATAGTATCCCTATGTAAGTGATAGCCATTATTATTGTTGTAGCTACTTCTATTGTTACATTTCAGTGTTTTCTTTGAGAGAAAAATAATATACTTTTGAGAATCTGCTTAAGTTCCATGTTATTTTGTACATGCTAGGATGTCAGTATTCCACATCATTTATGCACTCTAATGATTTTGTTTTGTATGTATTTTAAAAATCAAAACATACTAAATAAGCTTCTTCCTTCTTCTGCCCCAATACAGATCACACATGATTTGGAATGGAATTTACTTTACTGCAAATGTCATAGAATATTGATATCCACTAAGTTTATTGCATTCAATATTCAGTTTAAGAGGTGGTCTTTCTGAAAGTAAGTAGATGTGAGTTCTGTAAGCTACTATTCTATTTAAAAATAGAAACTTACAGTTAATGTGCAAAAATTGATAAGACTAGAGATCTTTCAGTTTTTAAAATGTAAGGCATATTTGAATGTTTACATAAGCATGGATATTAATTCACAGCAAAACTCCTGATTTCTATTATTAAAAGAAAAATAAACCAATTTAATAGAGTAGTGTTTTACTGAGCAAATTTTAACATGATTTAAATAAGCAGTTGTTTCCCGGCCTCCAGACATCTCTTCTAGCCTCATGGTCAACTTGGTATTTAAGCTCTGGGAGAGGAAAATGACATGTAAGGGAACAGGAACATGATGTACAGAAACCAAAGGGAAGGAATCAGGTAGGAAAACATTTGGGTTGGTTACTTCTGATGTTTGTCTGCATTAACACTGGTGAAATGGCCGGATGCCTGTGATTGACTGTAACCTAGCAACCAGCTCAGAAAAACAGCCTAACATGTTCGATTTTGGCTTACCCATAGGAATCCAAGCATGGGAGTACAGTGGCCGTTTTAGGCCAAAATAGTTTAATTTAACAATTTCCCCCCTTTTGGTCAGCCTCTCAAATGTTTGAGAGATTGACTAAAACTTAGGGCACTCGCACCATTCTCTGTCACCATCTTAAATGGCGTTTTCCTGCTCTCAGCATAGAAAGCACGAGTTTTCTCTGGTCCCTAACATGGAATTCACGAGTCACAATATCGCACAAGTCCACCGTGTGTGCTACAGGCCAAATGGGTCTTCCTTTGGTGCTTTCACTGGTCTGGCTGGGTAGAAGGACCAGGAGGACTGCTGTGAAGATTGAAGTGTACTCCTTAATAGAACTCCTACAGAACAAACCCAACTGAATGAAACAGGCTAAGGTTCAGGCAACATAGACAACAGACAGTATTTGAGTTTAGTCATTTTAATAACCTGAAGGCCTACCAGGAGAAATACAAAGATTAAACAAACCTTGAAAATCCCAAGCCTGCCATCCACTCTTCAGGAGGCCTGCAATCCAGTTATTAGTTGTACATCATGCCTTCCTTTAATTTGGCTAAGTGAAGTATCAAACATAAGTTCGAACTTGATTAAAGCTGGATAATATTTCATTAAGCTTTTTAATTTTGTTAAACGTGTATGTTAACGATTCACCATTTGAAGAGTGGCTTTTGCCCACCTGAAACCCCAGGAGGTCTTATTGGCTATACATTTTGAAAATTCTCTCCAGTGTATGGATAAGCTTAAATACAACCGGAATCCCATTGTTGCAAAAAGTGAATCTCCAGGGATCTTACTGACATTTTTTTCTGCATTAATCCATAAACCTAGCAATTTTTCTGTTTTTTTTTTGTTGTTGTTGTTGTTTGTTTGTTTGTTTGTTTTTTCATTATGGCAGAGAAGTCTTGATCTGTGATACTCAGGCATAGCTGTCCAAGATGTCTGTTTTGAAGAAGTTTTCTGGTTAGTTTTACCTTAAAGACTCCAACAGGTGCACAGTTTTTAAAATCTAAAGTAGCACTTCTGAGTTGTGAACCCAGAGTTCAAGTTCTTTTTTCTTTTATTAATTTTTTTAAAAAAATTATATTACATTCAATCACATTATTTAGCTTACAAAGTGAATATTTCAATATGTGAGCATTTCTCCTCAGTCCAGTTGGTCAAAATATCTTCAACTGATAACACCACACCTCCCCATCCTGTCAATGCTCTCCCTCTGTATCCCTCTTCCAAATGTCCTTCCTTAGGTCCCTCTTCTCCACACACACCACATCTGGCACTAACCCCCATCTCTTGTGTTTGTACAACCTTAGATCAAGCAATTTCAGTCATAGAGTACAGACACTAGGTATATATTAAGTGGGGACATACAATGTCTCTCCTGGCTTGTTTCACTCAGTAGTAAATCTTCCACTTCCTGTCAAAAGAAAGGTTTTTTTTTTATGGCTGAATAGTATTCCATAGAGTATATGTGCCACAGTTTTTCAATCCATTCATCCGTACTGGGGTATTTGGTCAAGTTTTTAAAGCTCTACTGCAGTATGAGTGGTGAGAATTTGGTACAATGTCTTCTAATAGGGATCATAGGCAGCCTTTTTTTGCTGTCATTTCCAGAAGACCCCTACTGTGGACCATGGAGGGTTTGATTGTCTTCAGTCAGTGAATCACAAACAGCATGCTTTAGCTGGTGAAAATATACTTTGGCATAATGCATTAAAGCCTGGCAGTTTAGTCACCTAGATTTGTTCAGAAATGTCTGCTGAGAGACATAAATTTTCTAATAACTTTTGGATGACTGTCATAGCATTATCTTCCTTCAGGGAAAAGTTCTTGCACAACCAAAAATATGTAATGAAAATGACAATTAGTGAAATTTTTAATAATATTCAAATGCATATTAGATAGTAGAAATGTTCCTGCAGTTTTCACTGTCTTTTCAATATCAAGTTGACAAATATAACATTGGCTATAAGACATTTTAGCAATTTTAGAGCACTTACTATACTAATACTACCATATAAATGATCAATTTTTAAAATGTAGATTATTTTCTCTATTTTGTGAGTCATTGAACATAGAAGATTTAAAAAATGAGGTATAAGTAGAACTAGGTGGCCATCCATAGGCTTTCAATGAGTCCATGCTTAACATTGGATTTACATCTTTTTATACCAATTTTACCTCTTTAATTTACATGTAGAGCATTGCTTATTAAATAGATTGTTACATGTAATTTGACTTTGATCAATCTTACGGAATTCATTTAAATTGCAGAACTTGGGACCAGCAGTTGGTGTAATGGCTATGTCACTGGACTCCCATGTAGTAGACTGGGTTCGAGTCCTGGACTGGTAGAACTTAACCATTTACATTTGATCTTAGACAGTGGGCCAGGAAGTGATACATAGCTCAACAAGTTTGGTTTTGACTAACTTAGTGTATAATTCTGTCAAAACATTTCTTTGCTTTTGGTTAATTCTGGTTCTGCTTAATGGTTGACCTAGTAGCTTAGAAAACCAATTAGTTTCTCCATAGAAGCTGAAAATTTTTACCCAGTTTAGTGATTAGATCATCAGTAATCTATACATACAAGAATACATTCTCTTTCCACTCCTTTTTATGAATTTCCTTAAAGATATAACACTTTAAGATCATAGTCATTAGAAAAAAAGCTTTTTAGAAAAGCATCAAACAAAGCAATTAACCAGGGGCAATAAGACTTGGACCAGCCATAGTTGAAGATCTGACAAGAGTTTACAACTAAAAAAGAAATTTGGTTATATCTGTGACATACACCAATTTAATATAATAACATATAATATGATTGATAAATATCACACTATAAATCTCTGGGACTCTCAACTCATTTTGGTATGCAGTGTGTATATAAATACACACATACATACACATATACACATAATATATCCATACATATAATTTAAATGTAATATAAAGAAAATTAAAATGACTTAATTGGACAGTGTTTCCCATATCATTTAACACAATAAAATAAGTCTGATTTTTCTAATATCTCTCTTTTGGATGTTTCAGGACCTTCTGTAAACATCCAGAAGTTATTTATTTATTTATTTTTTGGTGAGGTTTTTGCTATAGGGCGTGTGCGCTCGCCAGACAGACGGACAGAGACAGAGAGACAGAAAGTGAGAAATCACTTCCCAGGAGGGATGGCCATGCTGCAATCCCTTCTCCTTCATTCTCCTCTTGGGATCTTGGGCACGCATGCACACGCGCCCTGTGTGAGTTATAAGCCACCGGGTCCGGGACTCAAACCGTGGTCCACTACATGGGAGTCCAGCGACATAGCCATTATGCTAACTGCTGGCCCCAGAAGGGTTGTTTTTTTGTTTTTTTGTTTTTTTTTTGAGAGGTTTTTGCCATAGGGCGCATGCGTTTGCCAGACAAAGAGAGACAGCGGGAAAGAAAGCGAGAAATCATCCCCCCCAGCAGGGATGGCCACGTCACAATCCCTTCTCCTCCATTCTCCTCTAGGGATCTTGGGCATGCATGCACATGCGCCCGGTGTGAATTTTAAGCCACTGGGTCCGGGATGCGAACCGTGGTCGACTACATGGGAGTCTAGTGAGATAGCCATTACACTAACTGCTGGTCCCTCTCCCAGAAGTTATTTTGAGGTAAAAGAATTTAATTTTCATTTTTATTTTGGAGAAACTTTGTCAAATATAGCAAAAAGCATAAGTACTTGACTTAACTCTCAGCAGAAAATATAAGTTTAATGTTCTCTAAGTGCATTAGTAGGATAAAAAAGGGTTGACTCGGTGTCTGTTGACAACCAAAACTAAAAGCAGAATATATGGGCAGACTATAGCAGTCAGATATGACATCCAGAGGTAACAACAAAGCAACCCAACGACCAACACATGTATCACATACAAAATTTCCTTGACAAGATTTAGTTTTTTACCACTTTTAGTCATTAGTCCTGTAAGTGAACCACAGAAGAAGCAAAAATTGAACTTTAGTAGAATTGGTCTTATCTAATAACACTTGAAACTTTTCTTTAACCATTTTATCCTGATTATCTGTGAGAAACAAAATATTAGAAAAGACTAATCATGAATCCATTTTTCTGTTGGTCAGATGCCTACCATGTAACATAACATATAAATACCAGTAGTTTTATTAAACCAACTGTACTAAGACAAATATCATGATGTTTGATCATAGATACCTGGGAAAAGTATGTTGGAAACTGCAAAGGTCCTCACTTACTAAATTATTTTTTTACCATATTTGAAGTCAGCTTATTTGTCAAAGATTTTAAGTCATATGAACTTAAAAAGTATTTAAATTCTTTTTTTTTTTTTTGG